>NC_064765.1:7317253-7664832 GCF_011397635.1 Epinephelus fuscoguttatus
GCGGTGATTGCCTCCTTTAGAGGCTTTTCACTGTGGGAACGATTGGGAGATTGGGTTCATGAATGAATGAGCGGGGAAGAGATTCACCGTAAGGACGATTACAACTGGCGATAATTATGGAAATGGGGTGTGAATCACTACACACACCCAAACCCTCGGGTGATTTACACAGCACACGTAAAATAGATGAAACTGATATTAATTATTTATGGCTGAGCTCTTGTGTAAGAGTGAAATTCATCGCTGGTAATGTTTGTATTTTTTTTTTTTTTTACAAAAGCGTCACTAACAGCATGCTGGCAACTCAGCACACTTTCAAAAACGTGCCAATGAATGTGCTTTAATGTTCAGGCATTCACACTTACTGTATATCCACAGGCACTCACAGTCACACATGCAGATACACTAATCCATATATGGACACATACTGTGCACTAATCTGTAAATACGCTCCAATAAAAAGACAGCAGCACCCTCAGATACACAAACAGCCCTACACAGGCCGACACAAACAAACGAGTGACAAATTAAAAGAAGAAAAACAACAGTAAGGTCTTAGCAGGGTGTTAATCCACTACAAGCCTCCAGACCAGATTCAATGCGCCTTCGCACTTATTCTCTAAACCTGTGAAACTCTACAGAAGGTATGAACGCTAGTCCTCCAAAAGATATTCATCATGTGGTGTAGTGATAATGATTCAGTCAGTCCAAGGCCCAATCCCAATACAACTGATGCCCCAACCACTAATGCTGTACTCAAATGGAATCAGGAAGACGGTTGACGGCACATCTGATATCATGTTACTGAACAAGAGCAGGACGGTAAAATTAGGAGAGTCCACCGGAGAATAACAGCAACCATAATGATAGACAGTTAAAATACTTTAACCTCTGCGATTCACCTTGACAGAATTTACAACCAGATGTTACATAGCTTCCACACACAAGGAGAAAACACGCAAGCATTCTGGACAACTGACCTTTCGCTAAGTCCCGCCCCTTTGGTCCAACAAGCCATAAATATCATATACAGTAGATACCTCGTTAACGGCTTCGGCCCGTTTCAGCGATGTGTCAACGTTGCCGCCATCTTGGGGAGGCCACTGCCGGCTGGCTAGTACTGTTGTGTATGGTAATAATAATAATACTTGGCGTGCTCACTCAAAAGTCTCAAAGTGTAATTGGGTGCCAGTCCAAAATATTACAGCAAAGCAGAAAAAACCCGTCAGCACTCACTAATAAGAATAATTCTTTTTAATATAGTGGATTGAACAGCAGCAGTCGAAAGGACGTGTTTCAGCTCATAGTTGTCCTCAGAGTTAGGAAATGGCCACTTTAGAATGAAAATACAGACAGTACTTACTGACCCTCGTGCCGACAAGAAGTCCAGTGTAGTTTTTAATCCACGAAACTCGTTTGGGGTTAGGGTTAGCTAGCCGGAATAACAGCTACACTTGAAATGCACGCAACCCACATTTTGAAAATGTAAAAAAAAAAAACTCCGCTAATGCATTTCAAAAACGTCAGAACAGCCCGTCCGTCGTAATCCAAGTGCCCTGAAGCCACGGCATTCAAAATTGACTTGAAAAAACATAATTTACTCCACTTTTATAGCATCATTTCTCATTGTGGTCAGTTAGCCTGCCCCGCAGGCTGCTGTGTTTACATGGCAACTCGCGCGAGACTTGAGAACTAGCACCACCTCTAGCCATCAGCTAGTCTCGTGTGAGTTGCCATGTAAACACAGCACTCCTAGCTGTTATCCTCTGATACCCCAAACGAGTTTTGTGGATTAAAAACTACACTGGACTTCTTGTCGGCATGAGGGTCAGAAAGTACTGTCTGTATTTTCATTCTAAAGTGGCCATTTCCTAATGCTGAGGACGGCTGTGAGCTGAAACACGTCCTTTCGACTGCTGCTGTTCAATCCATATATTTAAAAGTATTATACTTATTAGTGAGTGCTGTCGGGTTTTCTGCTTTGCTGTAATTTTTTGGACCGGCACCCAATTACACATTGAGACCTTTGAGTGAGCACGCCAAGTTTGCTGAAGACTTATATCCATACACAACAGCACTAGCCAGCCGGCAGTGGCCTCCCAAAGATGGCGGCAACGTTGACGCACAGTAGCCACAGTAATGAGTCATCTATGATTATATATATATCTATGCAACAAACTGTCGCAGTAAGCATGGAGCCCACACTGTAACTAACTGCACTCCCTGAAGAAATATCATATTTTTGGAAAAATGAAAGAGTGATTCCAGAGAGAAGCAGACAGAGGGGTGTACAGTCTGTGTTTGAAGGATATATCCAGGATGTCAAACTGACTCAGCAGCAACAACAGGTTAAAAAGACAAAGATAGTTAGAAGCTGAAGCCGAACTATAGGCTACAGATCACAGTGTAAAAGTGAACCACCACATCACTGCTGATCGCCACACAAGACAATGAATATAAAGGGAAACTTTGCTGATATTGAACCAGCTGTGTGGCATCGCAGCGTGTGCCTCCACCACCGGACGGGCAGGAATCTTCTGGGAAAGTCAAACAACGCTCATCTGCACACACTGTGATGACACACAGCTGGTTGAATATCAGCAAAGTTTCCCTGCTTCCCTTCACTGGTTCCTGTACAGCAGGGTCGGCCTTTGTTTCACTGTTATAATCATTAAAAAGCAAAAGCAGCATGTGTATACATTCAGTGGGCTATATCTTCAGTAGCTAGCTAGCTAACCCTACACTTTTCAGGGTTTGATTTTGGTTTTGGAACAGGGAAGAAACGTATATCTTTTTCCAACCTCTCCAAGTAACGAGTATCATTAATACACGACGTGGCCCAGGCACAACATTTAGCTCCAAATCCATGAAACCAGCCTGAAAATGAAGGAAATCTGAAACGACTGCATTAGAGTCAATGGAGCACAGCTGTGTTGTTGTCGGACCCTGGTCTGAACCACCCCGATGCTACGTTATGATTGGCCAGGCTGTGTCCGAGGGCGGGGCTTAGCGAAGGGTCAATTAGTTTAAGTTTCAAAATTGCAACAGGCATCATATTATCTTTGTTTAATGTCATCTTAATGTATAATGGTCCTTTTTCGTAGCAAGTATTACAAAAAAAATGCTAGTGTGCTGATGTCTCAGTAGCTAGCTAGCTGGCTAGTTATGTACCTAGCTAGCTAACGTTAACTGCTTTGCACATCACAGTCCTGCATTTTGACATATTTCCATGTTGCATCACCCATTCTTTGATGGAATATGCCCAAAATTTAACATAAGTCCAGTATTTAAGTTTCGGCACTTGTTACCGCTCCTCTAATATCAGTTCAGACTGGCAGGGTTAAGAGCACGGGTTGCCAACGTTAGCTTACAGAGCTACAGTGCACCGATAGTGGCCTGGTAATGAAGCAATGTTTCTTTTTTATTTGATGACTTGTCTAATTGTTTGATAGTGTGGGAATGATGCTTTTCTATCGCAATCAGTGAAATGGCAAATGTCATTGTGATATTGGTCTTGTCCCATTTCACAGGGGAAGATTTCAACCACCACCCGTGTAACTCTGATCCTAAGGGCAGAAGGCCACTTCAAAATGAGGGGTAGGCTTAAAAATAAAAAAGGGAATCAGCCTAAATTCTCCCACAGGTGTTCAACTTGAGATCTGGAGACTGTGCAGGCCATGTGATTCAAATCGTTTTAATTCTCCATTATCTTAAAACCATTTCCCAGCTGTGGGCATTGCCATTCTGGAGAAGACTCCTACCATCCCAGGATAAAGACGATCACTCAAAATAACTTTGTATTGATTTGCAGCAGAGCTATGGTCTATGCCCGTATTCAGCCAGACAACAGCAGCCAGCTCATTCATTTCAATGAGGCCACTGCATTGGCCAGCGTCACCCAGCAAGACACTGGGTTGGACAATCAAACACATGCAAGTGCACATTCCTGGTATGGTAACAGTGTTTCCCTCACAACAAAGCATAAGAAGGTTGTCGCCATGATAAGTTTCCAGCATTGTAAAATCTCATGCCTCGTTTCACCCAAACTGAACTTCCTACATCACTTTCCATCGTCTTACTGGTACCTGAGACAACACAACCCTTCTTGCATAGTTTAATACAGTGCCGTTTTCATGGGAGAAATGGATCAAAACGAAGCCGGATTATCAACCCCTGTAGCATAAACGCACCACCACACCCACTCAGGGTGCATTCAACGAATCCATGAAGATGATGAAGGCTGCCTCATCTGACCATATAACTCCCTCATCTCAGTGCCTTTGGTTTTTGCACCACTGAACTATCAAATATGCTTTTATCTTTGTAATGAGCTCTTTGTACACCGCAAACCTGGGAGCCCGACACACTGTAGCGGCCAACGGACCGTTCTTGCTGACACAGAGTGATCATTGGCTGCCATCTCCGATTCTATATCCGTTTTGTCTTCACTGACGTCATTTTCAGCTGAGACAGAAGCAGTGGGAGTGGTTCAAGCTAACGTGTGTGTTGTACACTGAAGAAATATGCCACTGAAGAAGCTGACTTACAGCAGCTGTATCCATCTCACCAACTCTTGTTGCCAGGAACACGGCATGGCCATTTTTTTGATCTAACAAAGCTCTGATCGGCTCTGGTGATTTTCCAACAAGGCAAACAGCTTTCAAGGAGCAGTACACAAGAAACAGAGTCTGGTACACATTCCGGGATGCCACTGTCGACATCACTGATAACATCAATAAATTCACTGCGGTGGCATTAACTTGTAAAACAACAGAAGCAGCTATACCTAAAACAACAGTTAAATCATTCTACAACCAGATACCATGGATCACCAGAACCATCTAAGTTGCCATAAACACACACACTGCAGCTTGCAGTTTAGGGCTGCGTTGTGGAAATATGGACAGTCATAAAAGAGCAGCCTACAATGTAAGAAGAGGAGAAAAAAGGATTGAATTACAATGCACAAGTTGAAGGTGCTAACAAGATCACATTTCAATGGAGTTCTACCTTTTGATTTGCAGGAAAAATCGGCGATGTGGGTAGCAATGCAGAGGTGTGAAACCAGCCTGGATCACATCCTGTATCGAGCTGCCCTTTTGATTTTAGTTATGCTGTGTATCGTACTACTTTACAAAAATCATGACCATCAATTTTTAAGGTTTGACCGAAATTTCAGTACCTTTTTTCTGAGCTAAAGAAGACGTCACTTCAGTCATTCTTACTACACTTTAACATCCAATCTGCCCATGACACAAAATTTTAACGTTGAGTCGACACAAATGCCTCGGATTGTCATATCGACGAAAAAAACTTCATGTTCATTTGACACCGTAAGTGCTATATCGTAGGCAACTGGACTTGCTTGTGTTTCTTGAAGACGTTTCGCCTCTCATCCAAAAAGCTTCTTTAGTTCTAAATGACTGATACGAACTTGCAGGCTTTAAACCCAGTGTGGGTGGGAACCCTTGCAGAGTCGTAGGGGTCACATGAGCTCTTAGTTTCAGAGCAGCTCCTGTGTCAGCAGTAGGGCCGCACAATTAATCAAAGTATAATTTGAAATTGCGATGTAGCCAAGTTCAACATCCAGATCGCAGTGCCTGCAATTCTTTGATTGAGGTCGAATATGTCAAAGCTTACCATTATAAATGAGGCACTGTGATAAGACAGAGATGCCCCAGCCTACAAATCATAGTCCAGATGTTAAGCAAATATGCATCATCATCATTTTTATATTTGTGTCAGCCCTAGTCGGCAGCAACAGAAAGCTGGGAGCCGGATAAGCAAGGAAGTCAGCTGAGAAGGTGGTCCTCCGATGTTGCCCAGGACACATTAGCATAGACCACCTCTAAATGTGGTCTGAGCAATCAGAGCTTAAGATGCATTGAGGACACGCTGGGTGCATTCACACCTGTCCACTTGTGATCCAATTACCCAGGATGCATGTTAATACCAGGTGCAAACAGGGCCTCTGTGATGAGAGCTTTTGCTATCCATGTCCACATAATGACCTCTCTTAAAATGTCTTTCTTCCTGCCATCTTTAAAATCAAGGTCAGCTGGTCCTGCACAGCATCTTCACACACCACAGAGCATGATAATTACATGAGCAGAGAACTAATTGCTTCGTTATATCATGCAGTACACTCATTTATTCAGATTTCTGCTTTCATTTATCACTTGTCTGGGCAAAAATGTTTCTCTATATTGCAAAATTTTCAGTGCTGCAGAAAATCAGCCGTGTTGTGATGCTTTTTTAACGCCGTGCACACAGTTATGAAAATGTTTCATAAGGCCAAGAGTTGCAGAAATCTCTCTAGTAAAGAAGCACCTGCTCCTCCAACTGAAGTAATAACAAATTCCCCAAAATAGGAGCCACAAGGTTACACTCGATGACAGCAATATAATCTCACAGCGTGGGCTCTTGCTCTTTCTGTGGTTGCCATGTCAACAAGTTAAGTGAGGCAGGTCAGGGTGAAAGAGGATTGAGGTTCCCCTTCTCTCTGCTGTTAAATGTCTGGAGAACAGACTTTCCCGACAAGCCTGAGGAGGCTGAGCAGACATCTATCTGCACATCTGTCCACCCAGCTGATAGCTGATATCTTTCCTCTGGTCTGAGATTCACCGTATTTGACAGGTAAAAGAGTAACAGGCTGTGTGTGATCTGTGGCCAGCGGGTGTAAGTTAATTTCCTGCAGTGGTCAGACCGGTATGTCAGGGTGTAAGAGAGAGCTGTGAGTGCAGCTGGGTGGGTTCATTAAAGGTCATGTCAGTCAATCCTTCCCAGGAAATGGGTTTCAATATGACACAGATCTTCAGCTGGGTGTTAAATGCCTTCACAATCCACTTTTCTCACCGCTGCAGGCAACTACCACCCCAAGAGAAGTTATTCCACAGGTTTTTAGCAGCCTTATAGAGGCACGTAACTAGTTGTCAATGTCAGGGTGAAGTCTGAGGCCATGGGCGGACTTTATGGTCGGGAAGGTGGGGATATGGGGAAATGTCCCCACCATTTTTCTAATTACCTAAAATTGTCCCAGCCACTAATTTGATATTAAATCCTTATGTGTTTAAATCAAATATATTTTCAATTTGCTCTACAAAGAGTTAACTTACTCATGTTCCTACTAGATGAAAAATAGTTTCTACTGGTGTTTGTTCCATGTGTTTTTTTTGCCTCCGTTACAATGCAGCAATGTGATTGCTTAAGTGCACTTTGGATGAATCAGAAACATAGCAGCCGGCCCAGTCAGAGGAAAGAGCTTGATTCTAGGGCACAAGACAATCCAGGCTGTTGTTTTGCAGGTGCTTTGCTTTCTGTGATCCTGACATTATGGCATCAGCACCAAATTAAACACAGTGATTGTTCAGTGATATGAACGACACAGCCGTCCTGGGCTGGCAAATGTGTACTTCTGTGTGTAAACGATGCCATAAACTCCACCACTGCCTGACCTACACCTCCCCAGAAATGTAACTACACATCATGGTGACACAGACCTCCTGTTTATTTTTGTAAGCTGAAGCCATTTCCCTCAGAGGAAACAAAGCTTTTTTATTTTAATTTCACAGATAAGAAACAACAAATTGTGAAGACAATGAAGCCTCCACAAAAATAGCATTTTAAGTCTTGTGTGTGATTTATCCTGGCTTCATATGGGCAGAGGAAATTTCTGCTAGTCGCTAGGCTAATTTATACAATGTAAAATGCCATAGGCTTGTGCTAATAACGTTAGCATGTTGTATTTGTTTGGAAAACATGTGTAGTATAAGACAGTTGTTTTGTCGTTGAACCTTGTGAGCTGTAATGGAGCCGAATATTGTAACGTTACCTTTGTTAAATGTTGCTGTTGTCCCTGGTTTTATATGAGTAGAGGAAAAGTCCACTAGCCGCTAGGCTAATTTATACAATGTAAAATGCCATAGGTTTGTGCTAAAAACATTAGCATGTTGTATTTGTGGGGAAATGTGTCCAGATAAAGACAAGTGTTTGTCTGTGAATGCCGCAAGTTATAGTGAAGCTGATTTGTGTACTTGTGTTTGAAATTGTCTCTATTAACCCATGTTTAATGTGTGTTTAATGTGTGTTTTGAATCAACCAAACTTTACAGCACTTCACAGAAACTGCTGCCAACTACTGTTTTGGAGGTGTAACTGCAGAGTGACACAGACACACCACCACACAAGTAAAAATGTTCACAACGGCGTAGGCGACATGCGTAGAGTCTGCATAGAATTGACGCACAAGCACAGACCAGGAACTGTGACGGTCTTTACCATCGTTGAAAAGCAGCGGATGCCACATACCTAAACTTTGTCTCATGCAGAGAAAGCCCAAGACGGGTTAAGTGTCTGTCAGCAGGTCCAAATGGGATAATACCACATCAGCAGAGCAATAACATGATGCACAGCTGACTATAGGGCAGGTATTGTAGATTTTCTTCTCTGATGATTATTAAATAACGATTTTATTCTTGACTTCTCAGGGAACACAGATATGGGTTATATTTTGAATGCCTATAAAGGTTTTAACATGAGCAGAAATCTTGCTGAAACACGTGAGCTAAAGTCGAGGGCTTCTTAAATTAATAAAAATGAATTAATGCATTATTGATGTGAACAGGCGGCACACACACATTTCTCCTCAATAAGAAAAAAAGACAGAAAGGAGGAGGAAAGAGTAAGTCATGCCTTTGTGTGTGATGACTCAGTAGGAAAAACATTAGGTGAGAAAAGTTCTATTGGAGAATGAATATTTAAAAGTAACACAGAATGCCTGAAAGCCTTATTGTATTATATTCCATTAGACTTTGAATTACAACCCGCAGCCTGAATTTTGTGTTTGCCTTTACAGACAGATGTTTCCAGCATAAATTGATGCATAAAAAAACAGAATGCAGAAATAAAGTGTTGGATGTTTAAACTGTCTAGAGTCTAACATTCCCAAGTTTATGGCGAGGGAGTCGCAGTTTGACTCCAACGTCACAGTAAGAGTCCAGGAGTTAAACCCTGGATTAGACAGTGACTGATCAAAACCAGAAGCTAAGTACTTGATAAATGTGATGTGGCCACAAACCATTTCCTGCCTTTACAAGTCAACCAGCATCGCCTGAATGCTCCAGTGAACAATGGATGGTGGGATACTAAGAGCTGAGAGCTTATACACTGCTTCCCCTTCAGGCCCTGATCACACAGAAAGTCTTTCAGCAGCTGGAGGCAGCTTTTTGTAATTGTTTTTAATGAGAATTAAGCTTTTTGCTTGCTTTGTTTTTTCAGACAAATAACATACACAACATGTCGCAACACACTTCACAGCACACACACACACACACACACACACACACACATATACATATCTGGGGGTCACGTAGTCATGACTAAGCTTCCCTCTGCCCACCAATTTAGAAGTGCCATTAGCATGTGAACTGATTTCCGCAAAACAAGTCCCATAACATTTACACGTATACATATGCGGGCGGCTGTGGCTCAGAGGTAGAGCGGGTCGTCCACCAATCGAAAGATCAGTGGTTCGATCCCAGGCTCCTCCAGGCTGCATGTCGAAGTGTCCTTGAGCAAGATACTGAACCCCAAATTGCTCCCGATGACTGTTCCATCGGTGTGTGAGTGTGTTAAAACTGAGTAGCAGGTGGCACCTTGTATGGTAGCCTCGGCCACCAGTGTATGAATGTGTGTGTGAATGGGTGAACGTGACTCGTAGTGTAAAAAGCGCTTTGAGTGGTCACTAGATGACTAGAAAGGCGCTATACAAATGCAGGTCCATTTACCATATGACACACACACAAACTGACAAGCACACACATACACACAAATGTGCATTCATTTGGAGTATGTACACATGTAGGCAAGCAGGCAAAAAACAAATAACAGCATAAAGTTTAAGAAAATAAAGTTATGGGCTCTGCATAGACCCAATCTATCTATTCCCTTAGCTCGCTGTCTTTGCGTTGCTATGCGCCTGGTGTTTCTGCGCTCCAGGCGCCTGCGTTTGTGCTGGAGTGCTTTGAACTCCTCGGGTTGAAAAGAGCTCAGCTCCGGAAAAGTTCCCCACGTCATCTCCGCTTTTTTCTCGGATGATTTGAGAGGCGGGGCTTCTGTGGTGGTCACGACAACAAGTTCACAGTTGGTAAACAATGGAGGAGAAACTGGTGGTAGTGGTTGCTGGATACCCAGAGCTATACGGCCTGATGATAGACACCAGGTTGTCAAACTGCCCCTGAGTCATCCTAAAATATGTCTGGAAACGGCCATCATAGATGCGAAGCTCCTGGACCAACTGGTGGTACTCCCCATGATCCAGCCTCTTTTTTAGGGTCTCATGTACCCATACAGGTCTGTTTCCCTGTGCCCAACAAACTGACACTATTCATTTCTGTGAAATAAAAAAAACTAAAATAAATGGTAGATTGATTACACAGGAAGGTAAGAGTAAGGAGGTGATGGGATGGTTGCCTGGACACAATAGAAAGGAGCTGCAAGCATTTTCTTTTCTTGTGGCATTCAATTAAAAAAAAAGGCAGCACAGTGTGCCTCGGGTTTTGCGACCTGCAAAATGCTTCCTGTGTGATCAGGTCCTTAGTCTGGCAAAATAAGGCTGTATTTCTCTGCCATATTTGAAGGAACTAAAAAAAAGAAAGAGGTCTGTAAACTAGTCATTATACACTTCTAAATGTACAGCTTGAACGCAACACCAGGGCAAACTGGAATGGTGAATGCTTGACAACAAGACACCAAAGCTACCCAAAGGTTACCCTCGATGTGTCTCTGTGTCTGTGGCACAAACACACTGACGCTGTGGACTGAAGCATCCACAGATACATAATGAGCCTCCTCAGTTTATATGAATACAGACAGAATCAGAGCCTGCTGGTCTGTCACTGTTTGTAACCTTTTTGACAAATAAGCACATCGTTAAACTGGATAGATTTGCTTCCTCAGGGTTTCCTTGAGTCAATATAATGACGCTGAATGCCACTTCTCTTCCACAGTGCACATGGAGCAGGACACAAAAGCAGATCTGCAGGGTGAATAAATAATTGTTTAAAAAAAAAAAAAAAATCAAATGTGTGTTCTTTGTTTAGCTCGCAGCGTCTCAGTGACAAGATCTGTGTTTGGCGAGACACTTTGCTAAAAGACCTTGTGGTGAAAACACTGCAAGGAAAGCAAGAAAATTATACTCCTCCCTTTACATCTATTATTCAGTGCGCCAAGGTGCCCAGTGTGCTGCCTCCGCCATGTTTAGCATTCTGTTACGGGTAACGTCATGACTTTCTAAAGCTGCTGAGGAGAGGATGGCATTGTGATTCAAAAGAATAAGACTATGAGGCCATGACTGGTAACGCAACCTCCAGAGGACAGAGTGATGACTGCACATACCGCCAGGAGATTCACAACCAATCGTGCACTCACTGTATCGAGGCACAAAAACAAAGGAGGCTGACAAAGTTAAAAAAGTACAAATGCCAAAAGAAGGTCACTGAAACTAATCCCTGGACGAGTTGGGAAAAATGTGGGTGGATTAAATAAACAAATAACACTCTGCTCAACCTCTGAAGCTGGCGCTGAGTTGTCCACAAGGTAGGAAGCTGTATTTAAACACAGCCGTGCTACTGAGTGTCCAACAACAGAGGACTGGAGCTGTAGTGGGCAGGTCCCAGGAGTAAATGTGAGGAAGTGTATGAATATAAAGCAGGGTACTGCTGAAAAACATGCTTGGAAAACTTTTGAAAAGTTTCAAGTTTTGAGAAAAAGAAAAGAAGAAAAGAAAGACTCAGTTCAGGCACACCAGATATTCCAAAACAAAACTTGGAAAGAATACCAGACAACGAAAGTTTTGCAGATATGTATGTCCAAATGCATTCACTGGTGCAGCTTCCAGTACATCTCACATCTATTGTGTATGACATGTAGCTGCTATCATTACTGTAAAAAACATAGACAGGGAAAAGTAGCCAGAAAAAAATAAACAACCTCTGTGACAGAGTTCAACCAATGTAAAGGCTGTAACAGTCATACATATAGTAAGGAGGCACCAAGGCTGCAGGCAGTGTTCATTTTAACAGCTATTAGATTTAGTCATGGTCTTGAGACAAAAGTGCTTTTTATTTTAGTCATTTTTATCCTTCATTGTTTAAGTCAACAAAAATTCATGACATTTTAGTCAACTTTTACTCGTTATGCTTTAGATATGTTCTTCTATCTTCAAAGTAATCCAGTTAGGCTGATTCATGTATCAGAAACCAAAAGTCAAGGTGACAGGTTGTATAAAGATTTCTAATCATTTCTACACACTTGCAAACTGTCATTTCTCCAGCAGTGTTTGACAGGTTCAAGGGGTGATTTACGAGCACACACTTACTGATCATCATTTGAAAAGCCCAACATCTCTATGTTTATACTCTCAAAAACTTTGACACCATAAATAACTCATCTGAGACAACAAGGATTTGTTCCCAGGTTTGTTGTAAACTCTGACTTATCCGTCTTACGGTGAGGAAGCTCAGGTGAGTTGACTGTTTCCTCACAGATAACTGAGCCTCCTACCTGCTTGTCAAACACTATCAACCCGGAGACCTTCCTGAGACAGTTGGGATTTGATTTGATCAACAGTTGTGAAGTGCAGCAGCTGGTGGCTGCTTGCTCCACTGCCGTTCAGCAGCTAAGTGGAGCTAGCTGCTAACAGCCACCGCTGTAACTAACAAACTCCACAGATCCATTCAGCAGCTCCACCATCCACAGTCAGACACACACAGCTGATTATTTACTGCTGAATTACAGCTCACAACTTGCACCAATGGCTGGTGCTGCTCCGGTGTGAGTGTTTTGCTGGCTAGTGAAAGATCCTGGTGCAGACTATTTACTGGAGTTTACCAGCCTGATGCTCATGCTGCATTTGAAGATAATAAGCACGGCCGTTCTTGGCTTTCAATGTCTGATAGTCCACCACAAACATTTTCGTCATGTCTCGTCAACGAAAATGAAACATAAATTTCGTCTTATTTTTTATTATCAAGATCTACTTTTAGCTCATCATCGTCTTGTTTTTGTCATGGAAAAAAGGTCATTGATGAAAAATTTTCATCATAGTTTTCCTCAACAAATTTAACACTGGCTGCAGGTTCTCTTAACTTCTTTAATCACGTGTCCAGAGCTCTGATTTTGTCCAAAAACATCAAACATTATAACAAGCCACACCGCTGCACTGGCTGACATGTTCCTTTGTCACCTTGAACACGCACTGTAGTTAATTTTGACTCAAGCCCACACACCATCCTCCTAGCCTAAACACTCACCAGAGCACCAAATGTGGATTCATCCACTGCCAAAAGTAGTCCCCAACAGATGCGCTATTTCCTGCTACAGTGACCAGCTGTAGTTATGTTTCTCCCTGTGCACTTTTCTTTTAGGCATACATCTCGACACCAGCCTTGCAAACTGTTGGCTAGTTGCTTTGTTTATAACGCATCCATGACAACACAGAGCTGACTGTAAACAGGCAAGAGGCCGTGTGAACAGTGGTAAATATATTCTGAATGCACTGTGTACATGTCCAAAGGATGCTTCGAAAACCCAAATAATACAGGCCACATGTCTTAATCAGGAAATGCTTCATTTGGGATAGACCGAATCACAATGTTTATTGACAATAACTTCCTGGTAGGAAATCCTTGTGTAGTGTGCCACTAGTCCACACTCAGTGCTTGGTCCTGACTGGCACTTGAACCAGCAGCCCTCCAGTTCCCAAGCCAGGTCCCTATGGACTGAGCTACTGCCGCCCTCAGAATATGCCGGACTAGTGGGACAAAGTAATCAGAGACATAAATGACTTTGCTTCTCACAGTTTAAGAGTTATGAGTAAAAATGGTACCGTGGTGCAGCTGTCTTCACCAAACATTTATGACTTTCCCTGCAGCCCACGGCTGAACTATCTACTAAATTTTACTGAAATCTGATTGGTGGTTTATCCTGAAAACTGACAAACCACAAACAGGGACATAAAACTTGACCTCGGAGGAGAAGGAGGAGGGGGAGGGGGTGGTGATAATGGATCTAATTTCAGGGGCAGACGGTCTCCAGAATTGGGCTACTTGATGTTCACAGACTAATTCTGACCCTGATGAGTCAGAGGAAAGAAGAGAAAAGAGAAGAGAGGAAGAGAGAGGAGAGGCTGGGCAGATATAATGAAGGAATGCCTCGGAAAAAAGGGTGGGATGAACAGTGAGAGGGCATCAGAGAGGAGAGGCAGAATGGGATAGAAGAGAAACAGTGACAGAGAGAAAGAGAGAGCAAGATGGCTCTTTATGGATTAGTGGACTAATCGCCTCACTGTTGCTGCTGTCAGATAGAGAGGCCACACACAGTACAGCCTCCCACAGCATCCGCCAAGACAATACACAGCTCCCTCCCTCTCTCCTTTCCACTCCTTCACCATCCAATTGTTTCAGGACGGAGAGAAACACATACACTATGTGTTTGCTTCTCTCTCCAGCGCTCGCTTTCCAAACTAATCAGGGCATCTGAGCTGAGGAGCCAGAGGGGAGAACGACACCCTGAGCTGCTTCTTTCCATCCTTCCATCCCTTCCTTCCTTCCCTCCTCCTCTTCTTTTCCTTTTTCATCCTCGCCCACTTCTTCCCTCCAGCACCACCATCCTCCCCCCTTCCTCCCCAGATTCTCCCGGCATCATTTTCATCAACCCGTCTCCTCCCCTCTCCTCCTCCTCAGGCCTCTGTGGAGAGTTGGATAAGTGGGCTGTAGTGGATGGGTGGGGGGGGTGGTGGGTCAGGAGGACTTCCAATCCACTCAGTGAAACCCAAACTCGTCTTGGGGATTGTGTGGAAGCGGCTCCCGGCTCCAGGAGAGTCCTCGCTGGAGCACTTTTAGCATCAGGCAGGGTTTTAAGTCGGATAAACACTTGGCCAAGGGCGAGAGCGTCAAAGAGGAGATCTCTTCCCTGAGCTTTCCTTCCTCCTCTCGTCCCCTCCCCTTTTTTCCTCTCTTGCTGAGTCTGGTAAGTCTCTTCCGCTTAGGATACACAGCCATCAAGCTGGGCTCCCCGGGCCAAATCGGCCGTATCCTTCCGCCCGGCTGCGCGCATCACTGGCACCGCCAAACCCTTTTGAGCCCAGGTAATTCCCATAATTCCCTGCGAGCTGGAGCCCATCAAGTGAGCCTCGCTTTCTTCATACACACTGCCTCACCCCACTTTCCCCTTTGCGCCACATAAATTTAATGGTGTTGAATGTCAAAATTCAGTTTTCCTGACAAGAAGTGAAGATTTGCTGTCAGTGAACCATTTTCTCTTCTGCTGCAGTTCCATCGTTTCCTGTTGTGAGAATTTACTTGTGTCGAGCTAAAATCTTTTGAAATTATCTTCATTAGTGGAACAAAATGGACAGGCTGATTAACCTCCAGGTGAAGGTGCTGGGAGAGGGAAGTTTTGATATACTTTAGACAAGTAAAAATTACTTTTTGGGAGATTCGATTTCACAGAAAGGTCGCTGGAACCAAGTGACACTGCCTCACAGCAATGACAGTTAATATTCCAGAGTCATTAAGAAACTAGAAGAGCACTCAGAGAGAGGAGACCTCCGCCAAAGCCAATGGTCCAGTTGTCTCTGATATGCAAATCTGTAAGCACAATGTGTCTGAATCTATTTCCAAAACTATTAGAATTATGCCAAATATGGTTGTCCCTAGATGAGCCTCATCGTTCCAGCTACATATTTCCTACGTAGCAGGGCCGTCATCACCTATCTAACACTGGGGGAGGGCATTTTAAATTGACACCTTCTAACCCAACCCTCCAGGCGGGTCTGGGAGAAAGTTTTAGAAACTTAACAGCTTCACTGAGCATTTGAGAGCGTTATGAAACAAACACCTTAGATCAGGGGTTTTCAAAGTTTTGATGGCTGGGTGCCATTTTAGGGAGCCAGCATGTAATCAAGCCCTGCACAGGAAAAGTGCACATGCTATGACTTTTTTATGACTCACTATGTCTTCTTTATGAATGTTTTTATGATGTACTATGTCTTCTTAATTACCATTTTTATGACATACCAACACTTTACAAAAACTGGATAAATTGGACATTGGACAGTGATACAGCCGACATAACACTCATATTACATTCTAGTTTACCACTTTTTGATACATCTGAAAGTAATGAAATAGAGACGTCCATTCATTTTCCGTAACCACTTATCCAGTTAGCCTATCCCAGCTGACACTGGGTGAGAGGCAGGGTTCACCCTGGACAGGTCACCAGACTATCACAGGGCTGACACATAGAGACAGACAGCCATTCACACTCACATTCACACCTACGGACAATTTAGAGTCACCAATTAACCTGCATGTCTTTGGACTGTGGGAGGAAGCTGGAGCAACTGAAGAGAACCCACACAGAAGGCCTCCCCCACCCTGAGGTTCGAACCCCCCACTGCGAGTTTGTCATTGAGGTGACAATGCTAACCACTGCGCCACCGTGAGTTTCAAACACAATTTTAATGATACTTAAAACCTCTAAAAAGGTAATACTAACCATTAGGAATTTCACCCCGATTTATTGTGAAGTGTTGTAACTGTTTCATCCCTACATGCCGCACTGGTGCTGCATAGTGCAGCCAGGATCGGAGCCCCAGCTCTTCCCCATCACTATGTGGTTTTAACTCGCTTTACTGCTGTGATCCAGGTGCCCCTGTTAAATTATTTTTTTCTGTTCTTTATCATGAAAAACACTGCCAGGAAGAGACTAGTCTCGAATTACAGACTCTACATTCAGTGAATCTAGAGTCTGTAGACAAACCCCAGAGATCTTGCCTCAGGAAGAAGAGCGGAAGAGCCCTGGTTTCTGGTTGTAGGTTGTTTGTAGTCCGCGTGATACTGACCAATCACGTTTGAGCGAGCTGCAGTTGTTGCCAGGTTAAACGGTCCGTGCGGTGAACTAACAAGGCGGAACATAATTGGCGTCACTTCAAACTCTGGATCCATCGCAATGGTTCAGCATATTTACTTAGATATAAACTGTAGTCGGAAACGTAAAATTGCCTCCTCCGCCCAAATCAAACCGGAATGCCAAAAAAATCAGGTGTCTGCCCCCAGAGGCTGTATCGCCATCTGCCGGAAGTCAGACGGCAATACAGCCGATGGGTTCCGAGAATGGGGAGAGACTGACGGCAGCAACCTGGTCTCACCCCAAAGTCTTCGAAATCCAGCGCTTGGGCAATGACTTGTGGCGTCAGACAGCGACGAACAAAGCAGTCCCTTAACATTGGCATGATACGCGACCTTTGTGAAATCAGGGTGAAACGTAGTGGGACAAAATCAAAAGCTAATGCAGAGAAAGTCCGTGTGGGGTGGGCCGGAGTGGTGGTGGATGGGTTGAACAAACACCGACTTTCTCCCGAGAGAGTGGTGTTCGCATCCTGTAAGATTGTAAAGCCAAACCCCGTTGTTTTTTCCTAAATCTGACCATGTGTTTGTTGTTGAAAGAAAAAAAAGGCAATTTGTGGTGTTGTACCAACATAGTGCTTTTATTCTGAAAGAGACTGTTCATAACCATTAAATTTACCGCGAAAATGGAAGTGAATTTTGAAAGAAGACAATGCATGCAATAGGCAGAAATTGACACGGTGTCCCAGAACGTCAACAACCAACACACCCAGGGTACCTTGCACGTCGTATCTAGACGTGGAAAGTCCATGACCAAATGTTGATACGTGATGAGGTCGGAGTGATGATTGCTGACTTGCTTTTTCGCCTTTACAAACAAAAAACAGTCAGAAAAGGAATCAACTCTCTCAGCCAGTTACACTGTGCGGCATTGTGTGCACTGAGGTTAACAATAAAGAGGCCTGAATGTACTCTGAAAATATTTTTTAATTCATACTTTGAGTCAGAGCTGTGCTTTGTGTAACCTTTTCAGCTCGCCGATGTTGGTGTCAAGAACAAGAAAGCACTAACTGGCAGTGTCAGCTGGAGTGGGAAGATTATAGGAATCAGACAGAGGAGTTTGGGTTTAATAGAAAGTTCTAAAACAAGGCTTTTCGCACTGTAATCACTGTTATTCCTTAAGTGCATGTTACAGTCTGCTTAGAAAGAACAGGAACTTTCATCTCCTCTGAGATCAAACCACCAAACAGACGTTTCTGAGGAACTTTAACACGCCATCACGGCTGAATGAACATTCTGTCAGGTTAACATTTTGTGATTCTTTTAATTTTAGATAACGAGGGAGCTGACATGCCCCTCTGTGGGTTAAAAAGCTCCTCCACCTTAGAAAACACACAAAACAATAGACAGCAAATACATGGCTGTCAAGATAAAACCAGAGCAGTTTTCATAACTTCTGAAAATCTCCACAACACAAGTTTTTTTCTTCAGTGTCAGCCTCACTTTTTATTGTGTTAATATGGCTTTATGCTGCAGAACTAAGAGATAAGATAATCCTTTATTAGTCCCACAGTGGGGAGATTTGCAGTCTTACAGCAGCAAAAGGGGAAAGTGCAATAACAAGAAGCATTAGTAAAGAAAGAAAGAAAGAAAGAAAGAAAGAAAGAAAGCATGATTTAATAAATAAGTGAAGAGTAAAAAAAGCCAAATATTGTAAGCAGACAGACTGAATGGTTGAATACCAAAAGCTAAAAGGTCTTCTGAGTATTCAGTAAAGACTGAACATGAATAAAACAAACTGCAATTTATAAATCTGCTGTTCAATCTGCGTTGGATGGACACAGTTAATATTCTCATGCTGCTACAGAGACCCGTGGGCTAAAATGTTTTTTCTGATATTCACCAATAAACCACATATTTTGCTTTCCGTGCAGGATTGACTCAGATCTCTTGGTCTCATTTCTGTATTGACTCATCTCTGTCTCAGATGCTACTAGAAGATGACTCAGCTGTTTACAGATTGCTTACACATCAATAAGTTCTTTGCTGATTTATAACAGAGCTCCCACGTGAAGATTGGACTCCCCGCTGAATAAATACAATCCCGGCAAGCATTGTTTGTTTATTTAAGAGCTTTTGAGGACGAGTTACAGCTTTTTAATTAAGTGAAGCAATGTAACGAATGTCTTCATCAAAATAAGACCAGATATTGGCAGTAAGGAGGTTTAAATTTCCAGCTAATAGCTGTCTCTTAATGAAAGGACAGTTTCTGAGTCTTGGTTGCATAAAACCATAGACTGTAAATGGACGTCACCCACTGGTTGCAGCAACACATTCTCACTCTGACCTTGTCACGTATAGATATTTGGTCATGGACTTTCCACGTCCACATACGATGGGAAAGGTACCCTGGGTGTGTTGGTTGTTGATGTTTTGAGACACTGCAAACTGACATTTTTTTCTCCTTCTACAACAACAAACACACATGCTTAGGTTTAGGAAAAAGAACAGGGTTTGGCTTTAGAATCTGACAGGATGCAAACACCGCTCTCTCGGGTTAAAGTTGGTGTTTGTCCTGCTGCATGTCCCCCTGATGCTGCCGGACGCCGTTAAACGATAACGACAACCAGTTGCGTATCATGCCGGGGCGCCTTTTTTTGTTGGTTTCAGACACTGCAAGTCAATGTCCAAGTAGTCTGAGTGGGCGGAAGTTCGCTGCATAGATCAGCCTCTCATTGGGCGGAAACGAGCCACCCGCTGAAGTCCCGCCCTACCACCTCCGGTTGTGTAGCAGTTTTCAACCGTTTTCAGCACGTCCTTTACTAACTTTTGCGGTGTTTGATCTTGTGGGGATGTAGCCATTTTTCTGCCATGGTTCGCGTCCTGTAGGTGATATTTTTGTGGGCGTGTTACACCAAAACCTGTTTCCCCCCGGCAATATTTTTGCAAGCGCACCGTTGCTGTGGCACCGCCCAGAACGATTGTGATTGGTTGAAAGAAATACAAGCAGCCGGGGCGTTTTTTTCTCCAATCTTAAAGTGAGAGTCGGCCCAGCCAGACCTTTCTTTTCTTGAGAAAGGTCTGGTGAGTGAGACTACTGTCCAAGCGCCGAATTTCAACAACTTTGGAGTCGGCATTTTGGATGTTTCCGTCTTGGATTTCTGGAACCAAAAATGAACATGTATGGATAAGAGAGTGGAGCTAACCTGGTTTTGTTGGCACAGTGCATTACAGTAAGGTTGGTCAATATAACGACTACGTACAATATTTCAATATATTTACAAGCAAGATATACATTTAGAAAACACAGTTTATATCAATATAGGGTCAAGTTGCGTTACATAATGCTGTTCTTCCAAAACGCTGAGCCTCTCCTCTCTCACACTCCCCACACAACTCTGCCCCACTCATGCAAACCTTTTCCAGTAATACTCACTCAGACACAGAGCTGCTCCTCCATTTAATCTCTACAGTGAGACATCAGTCTGTATGTTGCACATGCTGCACTATATCAATCTGAGATTAATTAATTTACCGCAGTAGCACACATGCAGTACAGTGCTGCGCTGCATGTGTGGGAGACAGGGCTGCTCTGTTGTGTCAGGTGAGAGTTTGTTTGCCAGTTTGTGTGTGGCTGTAGTCTTCTGTGTGACACTGAGACAGTGCCCGGATGCAGACGACAAATACGTTTTTAAAAATTGCAGCAACAACACAGACATTTCATACAAGATGTGTAAATAAAATTATTTAAATCATTTTCCAGCACTAGATTCATTTGAAAGGCCAACAGATGTAAAACAACTTTTTAACCCTCCCAGAAATGAGGGGGTTAAAATGTTGTATCAGATTTGACTTAATTGATAATCAAAATAGTTGCCAATTCCTTTTCTGCTAAGTGACTAATTGATTAATTGACTAATAGTTTAAGTTGTCCTTGTACATGCTGTATAACTCAGGCATTAACTTCTCTGTTCCACCTGATGGCACCGACAATGATGTTTGTGTATTTAAACACAGTTTAATGAGAGAGAGTGAACGCTGAGCCCTTCATGGTGACTGGACAGTGAAGGCGAGCTCCGCCTGTTTCCTTTTCAGTCTGCAAAGAGAGGGTGAGTGTGTGTGTGTGGGTGCGCCGCATATATACGCTGAACAAAATATAAATGCAACACTTTTGTTTTTGCTCCCATTTTGATGAGCTGAAGTAAAAGATCTAAGACTCTTTCTATGCACACAGAAGGCTTATCTCTCTAAAATCTTGTTCACAAATTCGTTTATATCACACTAATGAGCACTTTGTCAACATAATCTATAATCAGGTGGGGCATATCAAGATGCTGATTAAACAGCATCATTACAACACAGGTGTGCCTTGGGATGGTCATGATTAAAGGCTACTGTAAAATGTTCAGTTTGATCACACAACACATGCGACAGATGTCACAAGTTTTTGGGAAGCGTGCCATTGACATGCAGACTGCAGGAACTGAATGTTCATTTCACTACCATTAGCAATCTCCAGTGTTGTGTCCGAGAATTTGGCAGTACATCCAACCATCCTGACATCCTCATCATGTTTAACCACACCAGCCCCAGACCTCTAAATCAAGCTTCTCAAGCTTCAAGATCATCTGAGTCCAGCCTCCTGAACAGCTGATACAACAACTGGTTTGCACAACCAAAGATTTTCTGCACAAACTGTCAGAAACCGCTTCAGTGACATCATCACAGTGGCTGGTCTTAGACCATCTTGCAGGTGAAGAAGCCAGAAGTGGAGGTCCTCGACTGGATCACTATACAGATTGGATGTACTGCCAAATTGCTAACGGGATGGTATTTAAACTTGTCTTTCTAGTTTTCTAACCACTGAAAGTGCTTTTACACAACATGTTGAATTCACCCATTCACACACACACATTCATATGACTACTCCCACTACTACCTCTACATGGCTACCATACAGGGTGTCACCTGCTACTCAGTTAACCATTCACACACATTCACACAATTTGGGGTTCAGTATCTAGCCCAAGGATACTTTGACAGCTGGGGCTCTAACCCGCTCCACCTCCACTACCAGAGCCCCTCCATTCTCGGACACAACATTGGAGACAGCTTATGTATTGAAATGAGCATTCAATTCACGGAAAACAGCTCTGGTGGACATTCGAGCAAAAACACAGTCATTCTTATTTTAAAGTGATTATAAACTCATAAAAACATTTGAATATTATATTCACTCTCTGCCAATAGATGCCCCTAAACTCTACACACTGGACCTTCAAATTAAATAATGCAGCTTTCCTCTTTCAATTTGCCACATGTACAGAAGAAGAGCCCTCCATGCTCCTATCAATCAATGTCACACAGCTGTTGTAGAGGACAAGAGCTCGACAAGAAAAGGCAAATAAATGTACTGACAGAAGTACAGCAGTTATCACATCCAGCACTAGTTTCCCCGTAGCCTTTATTGGACTCATATTGTATTCGGATAACGCGTAACCCCTGACTGACAAGACCCAGAGATAAGTTCAAGTATCTGGCAATCTGTAATTCAAGTATCCTCTACTCTTGTGTATCTTCTTCACTGTAGGTGTGTAAAGGTAAACAGTGGATAGGATCAGCGTTGGTGTTAAAAAAAAAAAAGGCACTGTGAGGTCAAAACCATCCACTCAGAACAGAATATGTAACAGTTAATGCAGAATAGATGAAGCAATCCACCATGACTACTTACTGTATTATTGCACGCACCAGTACAGTATAGTTGTGTGCTTCAATAGTGCTGCATGAGCAGGAGCATAAGGGCTGAACAAGTGCTTCCCTCTGCCTCTGGCATTTGTGTTGCTGACTTTACAGCATCACAGAAATATTAAAAAGAACAGCGTCCCTTCATATTACATCACTGCTGCTGCTCTATGAATGTTTTAGAGACTCTATATGTACTCTGAGACACTGCAGATGGTTAAAGATTTCATCCTTTAACTGGAGTTGCATGACTGAAATAAGGTCTCTTTGGATCCATGTTAGAGTTGGTACATGGACTTTTAATGTTTAAACACTATTCATGAGGCTTTGACAGGAGAAAGTCCAATTTGTCAAGGGTACAATCCAAATGACATGTTTACTTTTAACTCTCTTTTCTTATGGTAAAATAGTGATATTTTGTTAATGGACTTCTCCTGATCAGAATCCCTTCAGTGGTCATAGTTCAAGGTGGTTTTAATTGGGAGCAGAATTATCCACCGAGGTCTCTTCCTCCTCCAAACAAACGGACCAGGGGTCTCATTTATAAAACATCACGTAGGATCCATACTAAAAATGCACATACAGACAAAAGCCAAAAATGGCGTGCGCCAAAATACATTCAATTCAATTCAGCTTTATGTAAAATCACCATAAACATGGTCTCGAAACACTTTACAGTTCACATAGACAAATATACATTAGAAAAATACAAATTACAAATAAGCACAATTATTTATATTAAAATAAAATAAAAAAAAGTGCTATCAAGTTGGGCCATATACTTGGGAAAATAAATAGGTTTTTAGTCTTGATTTAAAGATATCAGTGGATTCAGCATCCCTTACTGACTGGGGGAGTCAGTTCCAGAGAAGTGGGGCACGGTGGGAAAATGCTCTACCACCTGCTGATTTTTTGTGAACTTTGGGGACTGTGAGGTAGTTACCATTTTGTGAGCAGAGAGCATGTGTTGGAAAGTATGGAGTGATTAGTTCAGATAAGTATGGGGGTGCTAGGCCATGTAGAGATTTGTAGGTGAGTAAAAGCAGCTTGAAGTCTGATCTGGACTGGATCGGGAGCCATGATTAGTAGTTCTGTTTTGTTGGCATTCATTCATAAAAAATTTTGTGACATCCAGTGAGTAACAGCAGATAAGCAGGATACAAGATTTGTAAGTTGGGATTGATTGTCGGGTGTAAGTGGAATGTAAATTTGCGTGTCATCGGCATAACAATGGTAGTTAATGCCAAATCCACGAAATATGTCACCAAGAGGCAGTAAGTATATACAAAAAAGTAAGGGACCCAAGACAGATCCAAAGTGCAGTACCATGGATGCCTACGTGATTGGACAGATGATCTAGCAGGATGTTATGATCGACCATATCAAAAGCTGCACTTAAATCCAGGAGAATGAGAAGTGAAGAAGAACTGGAGTCAGATGCAAGGAGAAGGTCATTGGTTATTTTTGTGAGGGCAGTCTCAGTGCTATGTAGTGACTTGAAACCAAATTGAAAAGGATCGAGGAGGCTATTGCATGAAAGGTGATCAGTAAGTTGACTGGAGACTATTTTTTCAAAGACTTTTGAGATGAAAGGGAGATTTGAGATTGGTCTGAAGTTGTTCAGAACTTCAGGATCAAGAGTTAGTTTTTTTGAGTAGTGGTTTGATTATAGCTGATTTGAAAGAAATGGGGACAATTCCAGATGAGAGAGACCTCTTAATAATGTTGAGTAGTGGGGTGCCTAGAATCGGAAGGAGGTCTTTAATTAGTTTTGCTGGGAGAGGGTCAAATAAACAGGTTGTAGGTTTAGATGAGAGTAGTAATTTAGAAAACGCATCTAGAGAGATGGTCTGAAAGTGCAAGAGTGTCATAGTCTCATCTAAGATTCTTAAAACTGGGCTAGGGGATGGGTTTACACACTTATTTAGTAGATGGCTGCTAATTTCATCTCTAATACAGGAGATTTTGCCATTAAAGAAATCAAGAAAATCATCAGCTGTGAATGGAGAGTTAGTATCAGAAGAGGGTTGGCGTGTGAGGTTTGCAACAGTGTTGAACAGAAATTTTGGGTTATTTTTATTTGTGTTAATAAGAGTTGACAGATATTCAACATTCAACAGCAGCTACAATCAGACTTCCACCTCACCATCTTCGTCGCCGATGTTCCGTCTCCAAAATGTTGGTAAGCATGGGTCAAAGTCTCTCCCATCAAGTTTGTTTTAATAGTTCAGAACTTTTGCATGGGAAGTGGCATACGCCTCTTTCAGGCCTCATCTTGTGCATACACTGTTTATAAATGAGACACCAGGTGATATAAACCGGTGAAAACACTGAATAAAGCCGTTTCACATTACAAATCAGTGTTTCTCCTACCCTTATCAGCATGTCGTAAATGGTCCTATTGCCCGGCGCCTGCAGATGTGTTCTTATGTATTTATTTATTTTTATTCAGATTTTCAGGAGGTTTTTACCTGCTAAAGGTCTCTTAGTCTCCAGAACAAACGGACCTAGGCATTAAAACTGGAAAAAACATTTAATAAAGCAGTTTAACAATACAAATCAGTGTTTTGCTGACGCCATTTATTAACTTAGAGACGGGCCGCTAGCCCAGCACCTCATATTTTTTTCTAGAAACGTAGGATCCAGACCTTTAGGAGGTTTTTACCAGGAGTTGAATTATCCACAGAGGTCTCTTCTGCTGCAAAACAAATGGACTCATTAATTTAAACCGCTAAAAACACTGAATAAAACAGCTTCAGTTTCTCACATTGCTTGTCATGGAGGGGGTGCTAACTAGGGTGGCTAATGCAACAACCCAGTCTCATTCCGACGTCGTCAAAATCCAGTGCTTGGGCAGTGACTTGTGGCATCAGACACTGACAAAAAAAGCCGTTCTTTAACTTCAGCATGATACGCGGCCGGTCGCTGTTATAGTTTAACGGCGCTCTGCGGCACCAGGGGGAAACGCGGCGGGACAAGACCAAAGGTTTAGGCGGTGAACGTCCAAGTAGAATGGGCAGGAGGGGTGGTGGATGGATCCAACAAACACCGACTTTCACCTGTAAGAGCGGTCTTCGCATCCTGTCAGATTCTAAAGCCAAACCCTGTTGTTTTCTCCTAAACATAACCACGTGTTTTTGTTGTTGGAGGAAAAAAAACGCCAATTCCCATTGTTGTAGTGACGTAATACCTTTATTTTGAAAGAGACTGTATGTAAACAGTAAATTTCCTGTGAAAACAGAAGTGTATTTTGAAAGAAGACAATGCATGTAACAGGCAGAACACGGTGTCCCAGAACGTCAACAACCAACACACCCAGGGTGCCTTGCACATCACATCTATCATATGCGAATGGTCCTATCTACAGCGAGTGTTTGGTTTGTCCATTCTGGGTTACTGTAGAAACATGGCGATCTCCATAGATAAGGATCTCATTCTAAAGTAACGAGACACAACTATTCTTATTTTCAGGTGACTGTACACTGAAAAAAACATACTTATCATATTATATTTCACTTCTGCAAATATATCCCCCTAAATCCTACACACTGGACCTTTAGGTAATATTTAGTAAAATAATATAAAGATTGATGTTCCACAATTATTAATGTTTCCTGTGGGGAAATAAAACATTTAATTTGGCAAACTCTCTGAACAAACACAAGAGAGCTGAGGAAGAGAGCCCTGTTATTTACGTATGTGTTAATTATTATATTCAGTTAAGCCTCTGATGTGTTCTCAGCACAGATGGAGGCTGTTTCTTTTTCTGTGTGAGAGAAAACACTGAACCGTAAATATTACTGATAATGTGTGGAAGGTGTTTTGTAATTCCATGTGAGGTGAGATCATGCGTGCCGACGGTGGGATGGGCCACGAGATAGCATGACAAAACTATGCTACTACAAGTTGTTAATGCTATTATGTAATGACATATAATGAGACCATATGGAAATTATTATGGCTAATTATGATAATCACTCTTTAATGGTGTTTGATCAAAGTTTTATTGTTCTATACATTTAGTATTGTGTGTCAGAGTGCAGAGCTGTGTGTTCATGTGCAGTGTGTGTGCGTTTCTTCAGAACTCTGTGCAAGCTTCTCCTGAGTGATTGCTTGTGAGTCGAGCATGATGGCGTGCCTTCGCACAGGGAGGTGTGCGCCGGTTCAGAGAAGCCTGTTAAGGTCTGGGCTGATGGCCGAAGATACAGTTAAGTGGCCCATTCATCCTGAGCTGTTTTGTGACAAACTGGGTGTGAGACATGTGGGAGGACAGCTGGGAGAGACGGACAGAGGGAGGGGACAGTAGGAGTCGTACAGATCGGCCTCAGTTCCACTAATAGAAGGAAGAGTCATTCAGATGTCAGTGTGCACACAGTCCTCTGGTTCAGTCTGGGTCGAGTGTATGAGATGACAGCAGACAGACTGGTGGATAGAAGGACACTGACAGAAGGACGGAGGGACAGATTGTCAAATGGGAAGCTTCAGAGTCTCTTGCTTGAAAAGGGCACAGGGGAAGTAAACAAGTGATATCCCTGTCAGCTTTATTGATAAAATCATATCATCACAAAACTTCTGCGACACTAATGTTACACTATCAAGCAAAGCAGCATAATAAAAAGTCCAACAAAATACATGTGGAAAAACAACACAAAATCTAAAATGAAATTAAATTTTTTCAGCAGCAAACTGGGCAATGTAAAAACACCTGCAGTCGTAATCCAAATTCCCAATTTCAAAAAAAGACTGAAGTAGAGAAGCGCACTCAGAGCGCAGATCTCTGCCAGGTGGCCAGGTTCCAGCTGTTGCGTGGCACCCAGGTGGATCACCATCATTCTAGACTCTATCTAGATTCTTTCTATTTCTGACGGAGCCGCGGCGTGTTGCACAGAGCAGATTAAGTTTTCCTGCTAACAGGCTCTGTATGTGAAATACTGTTACAATATAATGACGAATGTATTTTCAATAATTAAAAGACAGACACTAATTTTTGTTGCATGTCGTTCATAACTAGACTTTTAACGGCATTAAGTTTGTCTATAGGCTGCAGCACAACAAAGTAGGAAATAACAATAAACACTTTTGATACAATACCTTTGGAACCAACAGTAACCCTTCAGACATGGTACCTAGACCCTCGGTCTGTTCAGACAGTCCTCTTAAATGTGGGCGGGGTTGTTGTCACTCACTGCTCCGTCCAGCACTCACTTTATTTCCTCCTTTATGAGTCTGCACCTCGTTTATCGTCCACAGAACGAGGCTGCACGCCGACATTTTCAGAACAAAATAGAACAGGCTGCAGTGAGAGTCTCTCTCCATGGGATATTTAAAAATAGCAGCTTTGTGCATTTAGTCCTTCTCAAGCAAGCTCAGGGGTTTAGTGTTGCTGGAGCCCACAGGAATGAAGCTCCACGACGCTTTTTATTTCTCTGAGTGAGGATTAGATTATATGCCGTCCCCAGACAAAATTAATTTATATAAACGCTTGAAGATCCACTCATTACTAAAAGTGTATGTCATATAAAAACTGAAGTAATGGTCAGAGATATCACAGTAAAATTTAAGGTGTGTTGATGGATTCCCGTCATCAACTCATGTCTTGAGTAACATTACAAGTTAACGTTCCACCTTAAAAGTTGCCGGCAGTCGGCCCAGTGAATGAAGTAGAGGCAGCAAAACATCCTTTCATTTTATAGTTACAGTTTACTAATAAAACTCTCCACAGTATGAACAGTGGTTACATGAGCCACTGACAGATTTATACACACACACACACACACATGCACATGACCAAACACGTGACTCCCTTGACATTTACTGGTGGATAATAATAAACGTAACAGCACTAAGTCCAAACTGTTCATTTAGTTGTTCAGAGCCAGCAGAGTGTCTAAATGCTGCAGCTGTATTGGTTTTATCAGTCTGTCTGAAGAAAAGAAAGAGTTCTGTCCTTGAAATGATTT
Organism: Epinephelus fuscoguttatus; assembly: GCF_011397635.1. Taxonomy (NCBI): domain Eukaryota; kingdom Metazoa; phylum Chordata; class Actinopteri; order Perciformes; family Serranidae; genus Epinephelus; species Epinephelus fuscoguttatus. The sequence goes on from NC_064765.1 coordinate 7,345,865, forward strand.
GTGCTTTTTCTCCCTGGATGGGTAAAAGCCCTCACTCAAGAGTTTTGTACTTTGGGTTTTCCATCATGTACAATAACACCACTGAGCCTTCCCTTCGTGGAGCTACAGTAAGAGATATTACATTAAAGTACTGTCACATCACACGGTAGTCATTTTTCTACTGATTGGTTACTGAACGTCAAGACAACAGTTTTTCTGACTACGAGCCTGTCGCAGGCAGAAGCAGAGAGAGGAGGGGAAAATAAATAGAACCCTCCAACATTTTTTTTTCAGATCATGTCTTTATGTATATGGTTCCTGAAATGAACGAAGACAAAAACAGAGATGTGAGCCGTCGGTGCAGGTTGACGATGCATATAATAGTATATCAGGCCTGACTATCAGCATCCAGCTCGAGTAAAGCAACACAGATGGAGACAAATCAGTTTCAGAGGGGCTGAGGTGAGACCTGCGTGCTTCCCTGGGCATTGGCAATCAAAGGTGTAAAGCCTTGTAGCTGGTAAAGCTCCCAGACTGTGTATCAATCAATTTGCTTTGGGGTGCTTTCACACCTAACCTGTTCAGCTCGGTTAAATTAGCTCAGGTCTGTTTGCCCAGTTGGTACAGTTCAGAACCAAGAGCGCCTAAAAGTGAGGGTCTCGGTGTGCTTCATGGCAGAGTCTGGTAAGGCTCATTTGTCAAACCAAGCACATATTTTTTTCCAGAAGATATGTGACTTAAGCACAATTTCAAAAGTTAAACTACTAATAAATCCATCTGCTGACCGTGACATCTGTTTGTGATCTTATAATTGATCCATGTAAAACCATGAATATATTTCTGCAAATCATTTGGTAACCATAGGAACATGCACGCACATCAGTGTGGGTGTTTTCCCTGATGAAAAAAATTCTTAAAGCTGCTGTGCTTGTACCTGACTCAGTGTACTTTGTTAGTTCATTAACGCCATTAAAAAGTGTGAGAGAGTGATCCCGAATCATCACTGTAAAAGACGTCTCCTTTTCATCCCGTCTCTACCTGGTAGTCATTATTCATAAGATGCAGTTGATTCGCAGTTGTGCTCACAATCAGTTATTTCTTTGTGACACCAAGAACATAAATGCACACATCCGAAGCATTACAGTGCTGTATAGACTTCTGTCAGTCACCGTAGGTAGAGTTCATTTGGGCCTTGATGATGCAAGATGACAGTAACCAAAACTGCACAATCAACAAGTTACCTGTTGTTGGTATAACTTCATGTTCACTCCTCTGGGTTTGGCTGCAAAAAGTCAGTGTGAACAGGAACCGCACACAAACTAAATGCAGGGTGCTTTCACACCTGCCCTGTTTGGTTCTGTTCAATCGAACTCAAGTTTGTTTGCCCCCTCAGTGTGGTGCAGTTCGTTTGTGGTGAGAAGATGTTCCGACCTGGATCTGAACCAACTGCAGTCACATGACACATTGTTTGGGTTAAACATGAGCATGTTACAGTCCTGGAGGATTATTAACGTGCACCTCCTCCTGTACTGCCTTTATATGCACATTCAGCACATCCAATGCATCAAAACATTGTTTTCTAGTTGGAGCCGCGCCTCGTTTTCAAACTCTATGGTTTGACTAAAATGAACAATGACAGCAATATAGTCCACGATGAGCAGCGCTAAAATCAACCTGCGTAGTTGTCCTACCTGCTCAGCTTTGTAAAAAGTCCTTCAAATCAAACTGTCTGAGAATGAAAAAAAAAAAACTCTCTGAGCTCGCTGAACTGCTCTCAACTCACGTCTTCACTGAGGCTGTGACATTTTAATGGTTTGTGAGAGAAAAGGGTGAGGAACAGGTGTGGTGTACTGTACATGTAATGCAGTATGAAGAGCTGCAGCTGCCATGAGCGCTGCTGCAGTAACTTGAACTCTTTGATCAATTTCATATCTCTGTCTGACTGAGATCTCTGAAGATCACAGTATGGTTTGTGTACATTAACATCTTTCAGATATATGCAGGTACACGAATGGATGGGAATAAAAGAGTCAGAGGATGCAGTGGATTGACTGTTAGTCCTCTCTCCAGACTTGCATCTTGTCTGTTTTGAGAGATGTCCCCTCATTTAAAGCATCAACTGATTAACTCGTCCAGCTTCGTTTTCACGCTGCCAAAGCCGTCGCCTCCAAACTTGGCATGTCAATGCCTCGCCACAATCAACCACAGAGCCAATCAGCCCTCACCAGGACTGAGCTGTCTGCCATTTTCCCTCAAGACAAGACATCTGTGTGGCGCTCAGCCTCCTGTCGCCAACAGAGAGCATTTGTCAAGTGAGATTAACGTTGAGTCAAAAGAAGAGAGGTCAAACAAGAGTTTAAACAGGCAGAAGACCGGACGTACAGCATCTGACCCAGACATCGTCTTTGGTCTTTATCATTCACTCACTGTCTTTTAGTCCCTCTGTCCTCATGTTTCACTGTCCCTCCCTCCATCTCCTGTTTTTTTTTTTTTTACATAAATATTTGACATCTCACCAAAAACAATGTATTTCTATTCTAAAGGCACAAGTCCTGAACGTCTAAAAAGGACATCTTTGAGAAGAAATACATCTTTTGAGAGCTGATAAGGTGAAGTGAATGTATTGTCTGTAAGCCGCATCAATCAGTCACAGTGATTGGAGTAGTCTGACAGATCCTGACACCATTCTGCTGGATGACAGTCTGAACAATAGCCTCTACCCTTATTCACCGAAGGTTAAGGTTTCATTTCGCCTCTGCCTTTGTTATAAACAGCTACAGATGCCCCGACTTCCATCAATCAAATGACACTGCATTATGGAACAGCTTGTTTTGACATTGTTTATTCTTCTGACTAAACCTTCAGTCAACTCAATTCTTTAGACTTCTATTCTACTTAAAAACTCTACAAGCATCTTATTATGTATATCCATAGAATGTTTCCATTGTAATAAATATTGAAATAATTATTCATCGTCCTTTAGCATGTCATTTCTTCATCTTTTAGTGTAAGTTAGCTCTTTAGTTCATCAAGAAGACCACTTCAATGAACTGTTTCTCTAAGCCCCGACACTAAGTAAGCATGGAGCCCACACTGTAACTAACTGCACTCCCTGAGGAAATATTATCATATTTTCGGAGAAATGAACCAGTGATTCCAGAGAGAAGCAGACAGAGGGGTCTACAGTCTGTGTTTGAAGGATATATCCAGGATGTCAAACTGACTCAGCAGCAACAACAGGTTAAAAAGACAAAGATAGTTAGAAGCTGAAGCCGAACTATAGGCTACAGATCACAGTGTAAAAGTGAACCACCACATCACTGCTGATCGCCACACAAGACAATGAATATAAAGGGAAACTTTGCTGATATTGAACCAGCTGTGTGGCATTACAGTGTGTGCACATGAACCGTGATGAACGTGTCGCTGCCAGCACCCGAACCTCCACCGCAGCTGTGAGCCTTTAGCTCCAGTTAGCAGAAGGGTAAACTATTAGCCACATTCTCTTTCCATCTCGTTGTGTTGTCAGTCTCTCTTTTTCAGACTCTTGATGATAGGTCTGGCTTTTCTTTTTGGGTTGCTCTGCAGTGTCAGCAGTTGTTGCCAATGCTAGGATAGCAACTCTCTCCACAGGATTCGCTGCCATTGAATCAGCCTTTCACCGAAGAGATGTGCACGCATGTCTGCATTTGTAGAACAGCCAAGAGGATTGCCCTCCCTCTGAAATAACCTGTGATTAGGCATGTGCTGGTATGAGATTTTGACGGTATGATAACCGTGGGCAAAAATATCACGGTAATCGGTATTACCGCGGTAATAATAATAATAATAATAATAATAGTAATAATAAAACGGTAGGCTAATATTCGTTTGACCGTTCATGAGCAACAGCACTACCAGGCATCTCCTGTCAGTGCAACGCATCATCACACCAGTTGTTTAAATGTGTAATATAGACCCATTAAAAGTAATAGATCCGTTTCTTAACTTCATGATGGTGACTCCGCCCAGCAGCTTGTTGAGCTCCTCGTCGTTGCGGACAGCCAGCTGCCGGTGACGGGGGATGATACGGGTCTTCTTGTTGTCGCGGGCAGCATTTCCAGCCAACTCCAGGATCTCAGCGGACAGATACTCCAACACAGCCGCCAGGTAGACGGGGGCACCGGCACTGACACCCTCCGCATAGTTTCCTTTGCGCAGCAGCCTGTGAACATGGCTGACTGGGAACTGGAGCCCAGCACGGGAGGAGCGGGTCTTTGCCTTGGCTCTGGAGGTTCTTCTGATAGCCTAAATGGTCCCACACCACCGACTTCGTCCTTTTCGCCGGTGGGAAAAGTTCAGCTTCGCCTCCTCCAGCCATGTTTGCAGTTTGCACGTGAGTGGATTTACACTGATTAGTGACGTACTGACTGACTGAGGCTGCCCCCCCAATAACTGTGCTGACTGCAGCGGCTGCACATGCATGATTTCAATGTGTGCCAGTTAAAATGTACGACTGGCACAGAGTTATTTCTGAGTTTTGAGTTCCTGCAGTTCCCATTTATGAAACGTAGCGTAGGTTACATCGTCAGCCTTTACCATCGGAACGGAAAATGGGCGGTTAGTGACACCGTGATATTCTTTTACCGTGGTAAACCGTGATGCCGGTAACCGGCACATGCCTGCCTGTGATTGGATAAAGTCTCCCACCACCGGCTTTCTACAACCTGAAAACAGAGCCAAGAGGAGGGACAGAGGTCTAGTTTTCTCTCAGACCACGTAAATTACAATAGGCTCAAAGGTGCTCCCAGTGGCACCACCCATTAAACACTGAGAAAATTTTGTTTTTGTTTACCTCCAGTCATCAAATTTTCAACCACACCCAACTCTTTATGAATCAACTGAAGTGCAAAACACTTCAGAACGGCCTGGTATATTCAAATAAACACAAGAAGTTTGTGCTCTAGAAAAGGATCAGCACTCAGTGAATAACCTCCTAAGCCCTATGATAAGCTATTATGGCAGGGCTTAACTATACAGACCAGTGAGCAGTGATAACTAGCATGTCTTTGGGGTCATCAGGTGGGAACCTCCTTTCACCAGTGTTTCGTCTAGTTGGTCCCCCGACACCTCCAGGAGGCTAGACAGTGATCTCTGGCACCCCAGAGACACTCCCCTAATGCCAGCTCTCACTGCTTCCCACACCAACCCAACAACCTCCTTTACCTTACTTACACATGGCTTTCTCAGCCCAAACAGCACTGCCACCTTCAACAAACCCAGGCTCTGATATTAAGTTATTGTTTCATGACTTGGTGACTTTAAGGAAAGAAACTTATGAGTCTTTATTAATGACTTTTTAGTATTTATTATATTGAACAGCCTTTTCCTGGTGCATTTAAGTGCAATAAAGACAGAGGATCAACACCAGCTAAACTTACTTTTCACAACCCCGAAAATTAGTTCTCATTAATGTCCTATAACTGATCTGTTAAGCAGCTCTGCAGTGTTGTCAAACTCACAACTCATTGTAATGCTGGTAGAAAAGTCTGGAAACCAACATGAATGCCCCCTGTGTCTGTCTGCCTCACTATCAGCTCTCACTAGCTGAGATCAGGAAACTGCCCACACAGCCTTTGTGATGGTCTTCCACGCCAAGAAGACTATCAGTCACAGCCAGACAGAACTGACACTGAAGAGCGTATCATGTCTCTGTATTGTTTACTACCGAGCTGAGGCTGTTTACTGTCCAGTAGCCAGGAACAAACAATATGGAGGACAGCCCAGGGAGGCTCCGGCTTGGCCCTGATTCTAAACTCCGGGGCAGGAACAGATCGGACCGATACAAAGAGACAGAAACTCTCTTGTTCCAAAATGAGATTCGGCCATTTTATAGTGCCTGCTCTCACCGAGTGACTGATGGGGAGAAAGGCTTCACGGTGCTTTAAAAATGACTAAATCATAACACTTTCCATGGGCAGGATGCTCCGGAGTTCTGGCACACTGAAAATTGGCTTGAAGAGTTGTACAACATGAGAAACAGGGGCGTCTCCTGCCAAGCACTTTAAGGAAAGATGTGATAACACCTGAACACTTTTGAAAAGAAGCGCTGGTTTTGGGCCTTTCCAGCAAACGTCGGTCGGACAGTGATGTTGTGTCCCTGGCCAAAAATGGTTCCGGTTGGACACCAAAAACTGCAACGTGGCTATGAGGCAGACAGCCAGATGGTCACGTTGTTTCTACGTCCAGTGATTGTCCATTCAGACCCCCCCATACACATCAGGAAATATAGATCATATTGCTATGAAAAGACAATGCATGTATCTTTTTTAATAACGACATCTTATTGACAATTTATTTGCTTGTGAATAGTTGTGTTAGATATTCACACTGTGACGTCCACTCTATTGATTTCCTTATACTCCTCATCATTATTGTACATGGATAAAAGCAGGCCTGCACAAGTTTCCAGCATTAACACAACTGTTTAATTATCTCTAATCTGAACACACCATGGAAACAGAGTAGAAGAAAGGCATTATCATTTTACAGACGGATCATTTTTTCCTCCCCTCCATGACACATTGTTGTAAGTTTCCAGCAGCATAGACGCATGACTTTGACACAATGGTATCTGCAGTAAACTGGACAGTGAAAATTATCTCTGCTCTCATAAAACCCAGACTCTGTTAACAAAAACATTAATTTTACATTGCTGAACACAGGAGCTGCTGGTCTACCACTGCCTCGATCAGTTAGTTAGTTTGTCTTAATGTGTGACTTTAGTGTTTTAAAGGGTTAGTTCAGATTCACCAGAGTCACAAAATAACTCAAACTGCTGATCAAGGCAACGTCAGAGCAACAACTGTGTTCAGTGATGTAAAATTGCAATTTTTTGCAATGGAGAGTTAGCCTGGAAATCCAGACTCAAATCTAGAAAGATTTTGAGTCTGACCCTCACCGATACACCCTTCCTACCCAAGGGGCGGCACTAACTGAGGCATATTAAATGCCGCCATACACAATTGGATAGCATGATAGCCAATCAGAGCAAAAAACAAGGTGACGTATTCATTGCACTAAGCCCCATTTGTTTGCCGACCAGTGGGGCTAACTGATATATATATATAGTAGTATATAGTATATATACAGTACAGGCCAAAAGTTTGGACACACCTTCTCATTCAATGCGTTTTCTTTATTTTCATGACTATTTACATTGTAGATTCTCACTGAAGGCATCAAAACTATGAATGAACACATGTGGAGTTATGTACTTAACAAAAAAAGGTGAAATAACTGAAAACATGTTTTATATTCTAGTTTCTTCAAAATAGCCACCCTTTGCTCTGATTACTGCTTTGCACACTCTTGGCATTCTCTCCATGAGCTTCAAGAGGTAGTCACCTGAAATGGTTTCCACTTCACAGGTGTGCCTTATCAGGGTTAATTAGTGGAATTTCTTGCTTTATCAATGGGGTTGGGACCATCAGTTGTGTTGTGCAGAAGTCAGGTTAATACACAGCCGACAGCCCTATTGGACAACTGTTAAAATTCATATTATGGCAAGAACCAATCAGCTAACTAAAGAAAAACCAGTGGCCATCATTACTTTAAGAAATGAAGGTCAGTCAGTCCGGAAAATTGCAAAAACTTTAAATGTGTCCCCAAGTGGAGTCGCAAAAACCATCAAGCGCTACAAGGAAACTGGCACACATGAGGACCGACCCAGGAAAGGAAGACCAAGAGTCACCTCTGCTTCTGAGGATAAGTTCATCCGAGTCACCAGCCTCAGAAATCGCAAGTTAACAGCAGCTCAGATCAGAGACCAGATGAATGCCACACAGAGTTCTAGCAGCAGACCCATCTCTAGAACAACTGTTAAGAGGAGACTGCGCGAATCAGGCCTTCATGGTCAAATAGCTGCTAGGAAACCACTGCTAAGGAGAGGCAACAAGCAGAAGAGATTTGTTTGGGCCAAGAAACACAAGGACCAGTGGAAATCTGTGCTTTGGTCTGATGAGTCCAAATTTGAGATCTTTGGTTCCAACCGCCGTGTCTTTGTGAGACGCAGAAAAGGTGAACGGATGGATTCCACATGCCTGGTTCCCACTGTGAAGCATGGAGGAGGAGGTGTGATGGTGTGGGGTGTTTTGCTGGTGACACTGTTGGGGATTTATTCAAAATTGAAGGCACACTGAACCAGCATGGCTACCACAGCATCCTGCAGCGACATGCCATCCCATCCGGTTTGCGTTTAGTTGGACGATCATTTATTTTTCAACAGGACAATGACCCCAAACACACCTCCAGGCTGTGTAAGGGCTATTTGACCAAGAAGGAGAGTGATGGAGTGCTGCAGCAGATGACCTGGCCTCCACAGTCACCGGACCTGAACCCAATCCAGATGGTTTGGGGTGAGCTGGACCGCAGAGTGAAGGCAAAGGGGCCAACAAGTGCTAAACACCTCTGGGAACTCCTTCAAGACTGTTGGAAAACCATTTCAGGTGACTACCTCTTGAAGCTCATGGAGAGAATGCCAAGAGTGTGCAAAGCAGTAATCAGAGCAAAGGGTGGCTATTTTGAAGAAACTAGAATATAAAACATGTTTTCAGTTATTTCACCTTTTTTTCTTAAGTACATAACTCCACATGTGTTCATTCATAGTTTTGATGCCTTCAGTGAGAATCTACAATGTAAATAGTCATGAAAATAAAGAAAACGCATTGAATGAGAAGGTGTGTCCAAACTTTTGGCCTGTACTATATATATACTGCTTTTGCCGTATCCCCGCGGCAAAACGGCAAAAACTTCCTTCCTGGAAGCGAAGGTTGCGTAGTTGGCTTAGCGTTTCTTCTAAAGCTAAATTGAATGGACGCGGCCCTTCGGCAGCTGCCATCTTGGCTTTTTACTTTTCGATTCCTACGGCGCAGTGCTGTCTTCATCATGTTACGCCCGCCCAGAGCCCGCCTCTGTCAGACAGACTGATCTGATCGGTCCGATGGCGATTCAGCAGGCTCTGCTTGTTGGGGCCAGATCCCTTTGCAGTGCAAATTCGAATTTGCTGGGGACGGGGCATCTGGATTTCCAGGATAATGGAGAGTGGCTTCGAAGCCAGAATAGATAAGTTTCACTTTCAGTTCATTTTGAAATACTAATATTTTAGCAAAATGCACCTGTTTGGGAAGTACTGAGCATATGACTGGATAAACAAGACCTGTATTATACTGTAGGGGTTGTGTGAGAGTTTCTAAACGGATGATTTGATGTAGTTTTGCTGTTGTTAAATGAGGACCCCTATGTCTTCCAATTCATCACAAATTCTCTCCGTTTTTGGAGTTTTTGTTCACCATAGAGGCATGTGAGAAAAACTTTTTTTTTTTCACAAATTCAATGTAACACGGGGTGAGTTATTGATTAAAAATGGTCATATGGGGGTGAAGTTTTGCTTTAAGGCAAGAGGAAAAACAGTGGTTATAGTAAATAAACTATGGTTGAGGTAAGAGGTCAGGGGTTGGCAACTAAAACACCAAGCTGAGGTTAGGGAAAGGTTGCAGTTATGGTCAATAAAAGTTAATATTTAAAATTAGATACACTTATATCCACTGATGAATTTTAAGGCATCACAAAGAATGTGGTGATAGAGACATGTGCTTGTTTTTCTTGAGAGGCCACTGTGTTTGAATAGTTGTTGTGTTGATTGGCTGCTGCCTCAGCCTGGTCTCTCTTGGAAAAAAGATTTTCAATCTCAGTAGGACTGGCATGTCTGTGACAGGACTCGCAGTCTGGTCTCGTGCATCAGAGCCAGACCACAGTGGACATAAATTGTGTTGTGCGAAATTACTCAATATGTTTGTGATTCCTGGGGCTACTGGGCTACAAACCTTATGGTGCACACAGGTTGTACTGCTGTTGGTGTCTAGAGAGCCTCAGGTGCAGCAAATAGACCAGAATGCAATGCAGACACTATACAGTTCAAATGTTGAGTAACACTTTAAGGTCTTTTGAGGGGAAAATTAAACTACAATAGAAATGAAAGAGGCCACTAAACATGATATCAGTAAATGTCTGAGGGAATATTTACTTCCAAAGATACACTGCGTTATTCTGACAATAAATGGCCAACAGAAACACTGTGCCTATTCTCCTGGTGTAACAGAGCTTTCTAGGAGCCATTATGTTTATGGAGCCAAAAAAAACAAATCTAAAAAGGTCCCATGTGAGCAGCCTCACATGTGTACAGCTTATTTGCATGATGAGATGAACCCTCATGACTGTTCAAGCATGCAAAATGTGTTGAATAATGTACAGCAGCTCTGGCCCAAAGGCAGGAAGCTTTGAGGAAGAAATGCAACTGATAAGCAATCTGTCGCCAGGTCAGACAACTGCAAGATACAAGACAGGTACAAGAATCCACGCTCAGGTACGTCTGAAATGCTTAACAGCCTGCAGGTAAACAACATAGACACAGTATATCAATTACGTTTGGACAGATTCAACCAAAAAATTCCACCTTAGGAGAAATTTCTCGTTCCGAGATGCCATTTTTAAGGGGATTTTTGAGGGAACACTGCAGTGTATTTATCCATTATTGACACCATGAATGTCTGTGCTCTGTTATTCAACAAAAGGTCACTGCTGGCTGCACACTGTGTATCTGTTTAACCTTAATACCAGTAGATTGACACAGCTGTTCTGTTTGTTATTCCTGCGTCAGAGCCTCCAGGGAACCACTTGGTAGAAAAAGAAGTACACACTGTAAGAATCTGTACTCTCAGTTTTGCAGACTGTGCATACAGTTTAATAATTGATTCCCTGAAAGTAACTTTTGCTCCAGGATATAGACATTGTTACACAAGCTCCATCAGACCAGCGCAGACAGCCAGAATACCAGAGAGGAAGGCTTTTGTAAGAAATCTCCCCTAACAGACTGGAAGGGTTTAATCCATGGCCACCAGATATAAAACAGTATATACACTCTTATAGCCAACATGAGTATTAATCGTCTTCATTTCCCAGTGGAAGCTGCTCACATCCTTAAACCATGAAATTCTGAGAGGCACTAAATGTTGGATCTACAAAAGCTCCATTATCACGATGACATCAAACAACCAATTAAAAGAGGTAACAGACATTTTATGCAATAAGCACTCAATCAAAGCACAGCTCCACAAACCAACAGCTATTTTAACAGTTAGTGTGTTGACCTGAACACCAAGTAACCAGGAGTGTGTCTCAGATGACATACTTCAAATAGTACACTTCAAGGTAGTACACTATGTACAATAAGTACTTCTTGTGTGGTGCACTAATTTCAACAAGGCAGTGTGTCTCAAATCCCGCACTGTTGTTTTACGCTTACCAGAAGTGACAACGGCCCTTTTTTTAACAGCCTCTCCTTCTTCTTCATCTCCTTTTTAAATGGCTAATTGCAAATGGACGGTGGAACATTATCACCAACATTTGACTGCTATCTCCACCCACATATAAAGCAAACTTACGCCACAACATCAGTGTGAACCAATAGACTCATTATTTATTAAACTAAAGACTCTTAAATTTGAAGATTTAGTCAACTTAAAACAGCTCAAATTATGTACAGAGCAAACACCAATTATTACTTTAAAGTATCCAGAAGTTGTTTCAGAAGAGAGAAAGTTAACATGCTATCCACCTTATTTTCATGGAAACACGGAGGCAAAACAGAACGCAGCCAGCTTTCGGTTTTTTGTGCGCCACTTCTGGTCCAGCACTCTTGACCACTGTGTAAATGGGAAACGCCTTGTTGTTTACCTGCTGAGCTTAGCTATATATATATATCAATCATATTTTTCACGCCACTATATCACCGTTTAGACTAATCTGATGTTTGTAAAGTCTATAAACACAATGATCGAACAAACGTTACTATTTCTGTGTGCATGTTTTGTTTGTAATTGATAACATGGTTATCGTAGATTAGCTGGGCTAACCGTTAGCTGTGAGCCATTAGCCGTTAGCGGTGTCTGTAACTCAATAACTCAATAAACAGTCTGTGAAAAAAATATTTTTTCCAGCGGATGTCTTAGTTACAACATGTTTGAGCTAACTGGAGTAGTTTCATGTCGTATCTGACAACGGGAGGCTTTTAACAGATGACGTCCTGATGTTAGCTTTGCTGCTAGTGTTAACGTTAGCTGTCCCTGTCAGCTGCAGCCACTGATGCTTTTCTAGACATCGCAATTTCCCAAAACTGAATAAATACCACACATAGCAACACAAAACTGCTTTGCTAGTTCAATCATGTTGTAGCGGCTGGATGGTTGATGCGTACATGCTGATTCAGGTGCTATCAGAGCCGATCCGCGCATCACTATGGCTTCATGATCAACTCAGTCAATTAAAACAACCTGTCCTGTGTTAGGAGTGTATGTCGCTGACAGAAAGAAAGAAAGAAAAGGGTAAAAAAGATAGAAAAGCAGTGTACACCTCACATATTTATTTCTCACAGTTCGCACACGTGTGGCTGGCATGCAGAAGCACCGTCTGTGTGTCTGTGTGTCGAGGGTACAAGCCGCAGCGTCAGCTGCTCAGGTAGAGAGGCTGTGTAGCCCAGTGTGTTTTTTCGCTGATTCGGTTCTGCAGGTTCTCTGCTGGTACACTGGAGACGGGGATCAAGAAGTTTGTCTCACTCGGGATAGATTGTGCTTTTTTGGTTCATAGTTTTTGATTGACGATTGACGATTTATGCCCGTTTAGAGAGAATAAATTTCCGTTATAACAGAAACGTGGACACCTATATAAAATACACAGACTAACTAACTAACTAACTGATTGACTAACATAAACAACTGAAAATTGAAAAAAATTAGCTTGCACCGTTAGCTCCGGTAAGGGAAAGCATGAGGGAAAGCGGCTGACTGGAAGTCACGCACAAAAAAAAACAGAAGTTGATCACTATTTACTTCCCTGTTTGAAAATAAGGTGGATAGAGGTGTTTTTGTATGTTTAAAAAACCATGGACAGACCAATGCCAAACTGCCACTTAACTGCCATTTATCAGTCAAAGGAGTGAGTTTATGGAACAGTTGCAGTGAGGAACTGAAAACATGTCGAACACTAAGTAGGTTTAAAGTACAAAAATACGTATTACTCAAATATGAAGATGGATGATCAGACTGTAATACTGACTTAGACAAACAGGGTACAGCAACTTAAACTGTGTAAGTTACCTTTTGTTACTTGTAGGTGTTAAAAGCTGTAGCTTCGGCCTACACCTTTTTCAGACTGCAGAAGTACCTGCCATTTCCTGTGAGAGGCTGTGACTTTATTTACATGAATTTGTAGATTAACACATGATGTTTGTATTTCTATTTGCAGACAGAACTAAATTCCAAATTCTAAATTGATTGAAATGTGCTGCCTTAGCTAGAAGCAAGTTAGCTAACCAGCAAATTCTTACATTAGCTAGCAAGCTAACGTTAGCACTTGCATTCTTGTTTGTGGTACCAAATCATTACAGAACCAACAAACATTACTGATGGCTTCTATTCGTTAACAGTATTAGTACTTAGTGCATAAAAAACTGAAATGTGTATGACGTGGCAGTGTTCACTGTAGCTAGCTCAGGCTCCTTGTTGTCCCCAGCCGCCATGTCTACAGTTGAGAAGTTTGCTACATCTCAAAGACGGTGACCATTGAGGGTGAGAAGTGTTCATCATTACATACTCACATTTTGAACTTATGTGCGCCAGTAGTTCACTGCATTTTCCCATACTATGTGAACTGTGTGACACACAGTTGTTTTTTTGGAGTGTCCAGTTTAAATAAGAAATGGGATAATGCCCTGAGATTCACTCTTGTTAGTATCAGATTTCCTTAACATCCTTAAAAATGTCTGTAGCCTGGTCTTGCATCATTTTTACGCCTCTGCACCCAGCTGTAAACAAAAATGGACAGAAAAGCTGAGTCTTTGTTCTCATCTGCACTGCTCCACCTGCGAAGTGTGTGTGTTCCTCTACGGAGCGTCTACCAAGAGCCTGCAACAGCATTTATCTGTCTTCCTGTTTGATGCAACACATACCGTAGGTGTAGGATATATAAATTTCACCAGAAAGGGAAGAAGGAAGGAAAACAACCCTATTGCTGGACAAGAACACATTTCAAAATTCTGCAGAACTCCAAGTCTTTCTTTTCTTCAGTACTGAGTCTGTACATGACAACTAAGGGATGGTTAAAACTAAAAAAAAAACAAGACTCTGGTTGTGGCAAATGTTCGTGGAGATATGGTGATGGGAAGATCAACAACATTAACTTTGCAGTGAGTGATTCTCATTAAATACACTTTCTGTCAGATTCAGCCAATATCTCCTCAAGGTCCACGAGCTGTCTGTTCTGTGTGTGCGCTGAAAATTAATCTGGTGTTAATTAACCCAGTCTCACTCTGAGTTAAGTCGACGAAAACCGGTGCCAGAGAGGACAAAAAGATGCCCTTTCACGTCAGCATGGTACACGGTCGGTTGCCGGTATTAATACTTAAAGGGAACCAGTTATGTTTTTCCTTAATTTCTGTCATACTGTATATAAAAAGTTGGTCTGTACCCTGTAAGCAAAAACCTCAGGCTTCAGACAGTTCTGAATACTCTGAATACTCTTCCAAATTTTTTTGACTCTCAATGCAAGCTGATGTCAGTTTGTGATCTGATTTCATGATATGGTCATCTGCTCTTGCCAGTCTTAACATTACATAGCCCACACTGCTGCATGTAGCTACATGCTAACATCAGTGAAACATGTAATTTTAATTGCTGATGTTGTTAATTTCTTGGTGAGTTTGGATCAGATTCTTGCTGGAACATGTCCGGCTGTGAAGATTTTGGTTCAGAGGCCTTTATTGCAGATTTTTTTCAACCCGGTTGGACTCATAAGTCATCGAAAACCGGTGCTTGGTCAGAGACTTAGAGCGTCAGACACCAACAAATACCAACACCAACATCGGAATGATAGACGGCGGTGTCCGGCAGCGTCAGGAGGAAACGGGGCAGGACAATAACGAACATTAAGGTGGCGGAGGTCCCTGTAGGGCGGGTGGAAGGTGTGGTTTATGGGTCCGACAACGTCAGACTTTTACCCAGGAGGCCTGTGTTTGCTATTGGCAAAATGTAACCACGTGTGTTTGTTGTTGAAGGAAAAAAACATCACTTAATGGTCTTGTACTGACATAGTGCGTTTATTTAAAAGAGACTGTATGCAAACTGTTCATTTCCTGTGAAAACGGAAGTTAGTTTTGAAAACAGACAACGCATGTAAAAGGCTGAAATTATGGCATCCCAGAACGTCAACAACCAAAACACCAAGGACACCTCGCATGTCATATCTCAACGTGGAAAGACAATGACCTAACGTCGATATGTGACGAGGTCAGAGTGAGAATGTGTTGCACTCATACACAGCCCTGGCCGTGACAAAATCACACAGCACTATTCTAGCCAATCAGCAATAGCTGAGAAGTCATTGCCTTGGTGATGCGCGTCCATGAATTTGGCTGGTGGAGCTTCTGAAGGAGCTCTGACAGGAGGAGTCTATGTGTTTGGATGCTGAGTTCAAGTATCAACCACCTTTCACCAGAACTGCTGACTCCATCTTTAACTGAAAGTCTGGGATGGGACACAAGCTCCTGTCTCAATGCCACAAAAGTCTTGTGTGAAGCTTTACAGCACTGAAAGATGAAGCCTGATGAGGTGACTGTGTGAATAATTCTCTCTTTTGAAATGCAAAATATTGACGTGTTTATTGTAGTAGTCGATTTAGTATATTTATGTATTCTCCACTTGCTGTTAGCCATAAATATTTTGTTGCTCCCTCATTTGTTCAGATGATTCCTCACATTAACCACAGGGAGCACAGTTTGCCATTAATTATGTGTGTCACATGCTCCCTTCTATTATTGTGTATGAGTTTTCTGCAGCTTTCATCATCCGTATGCTGTCGCCTGCTGCGCAGATCTGTGTGCAGCCTCTGAACACTGTAAAAACAAATTATCAACACTTCTCTAGTTCACACTCTCCATTTAACCCACTGCAAGATTTCCATAAAAAGATCAATAATAGAAATAAAGTTTGCGGTGTCACACTGTAAAAATGTCCAAATGGTGTGGTGATATTTCAGGAGGCCTAGTAGATTAAAAGGCTCTTTAAACAGTAGTTGACATCAGACAGCAGGAGCGCAGTGGTGGTGATGGTCATTAGGATAAGATGTGGAATTGAAACAAACCCTGCTAGTATCATGTGTAGTTGTCTGGCAGATTAAAATAAAAACAACCAAAATAGGAAATATGTCAACATGAAATATTCTTATATTGTGTGAACTATAAGATACTAGTCCATACCCATTGAGTGCACAGTTTCACATGGTGTGTGTTTGGGATACAGGTCATAGGAAATTGCAGATTAAATAGTCAACTGAACCCATTAAGAAGAGCAATGTATTCAGACAGAGTTTTTGTGAATGTGACAGTACGATTGCTTTACTGAAAGTACAGTAGTACCATTGCCAATAGTGGGATAGTTAGTGGGTTAAAACTGTACATTAGTAGTTGAGGTAGCACGTTAAAAGGCAGATAGTTAAAGTCATTGCCTTATAGAAGCTCAGTTTTAGTAAGTTTTCCAACTTTTGCCAAGAGGGAACTTTAGATATTGGTCCCTAGATTATGTTCACCGAGTTTCATGCAGATCGCTCAAACTTCCTAGGAAGAGATCCATTTGAAGTGTTTTTCAAAAAATTCAAAATGGCGGAAAATCTATACAACCGCAAGTTATGGGTTCTTGGGGGCAGATTTGTTCCTCATGAGGAGAGGCATCTCTGTGCAAAGTTTCATGTCTCTACGACATACGGGGCATGAGATATGCCCATTCAAAGTTTGCAATTTCAATCGGTTGCTATAGCGCCCCCCTTTGGCCAATTGATGTAATATTGCTTCATTGGCATCCTCCCATGACCCTCTACCACTGTGCCAAATTTCACATGGATTGACCAAGTCAGTGAGGAGAAAAACATGGAACAGACACACACATACACACAAACAGACAGTTTTCGTCACTATATAGTAAGATATTACCAAGACGATTGTGTCCTCATATGAGGGCATCACATTTTGGGTTTACTTGTCCTTATACTTCATTCAGCTCAGACCTGTTGTCCTCATTCGTGGACACTTTTTGTGCCATCTAGCAGTAGTAAGAGCACAGTACACTAATCCATGTAAAAACAAGATGGCAGCCATCTCTGCCAAGTCAGTCTGCAGCCGATCCCGACACAAAAGTGGACAAGGTCCAAATCTGATCACATTTAATGGTTTCATTTATGATTAAAGTCTGCAGTTTGATATGACAACAAATTTGACCACATTTAGCAAAAGTATCAAGCTAAGATGCTGTTAATCAGGAAGTACTTGTTTGAGGACACTGGGACTTTATTGTTGTTCAGATTTAGGACACTGGGACTTTATTATCATTGAGAAATTAGAAATGCATACCAAACAAAAGTTCGGGTCTCAGGAGGCTAGGTCTTCCTCTTAGCATGTTGGGTGTAGGTTACATCACAGATCATGTTCTCCAGGAAGACCTTCAACACACCGCAGGTCTTATAGATCAGACCGGAGATGTGCTTCGCTTCAGCATGGCAAGCTGGATGGTGGATACGGAGCTCAGTGATTCCCTGGATGTCATCAAATAGGACTTCATGGTGAGGCTTAGTGCCTTCACCCGGGTCCTTTTCCTCCTTTGCCTCTGCCACTCAACTTTTCTGATTAGTCACCCTGTTCAATAGGCTGCTTCTCATTAAGGCCAGGAGTCGACAACCTTTACTATCAAAAGAGCCATTTTTGACCAAAAATAATTTAAAAAATCTGCGTGGAGCCACAAAATATATTTGAGGCTTTTAATGAAGGTCACACAGCCTATTAAGTCGAAATTAGCCTGTACTAATAGTCTAAATGAGCATTCACTCTGCAGGGCACTTTTTATGATCATTTGGTACTTGAACTTTGCAGAGCTGCAGTGAAAGCAAACAAATCTCTCCATGCACCACTTAATTTTCCAATTTATTCTGAGACATTTGCTTTTTTGGATTTGGCATCCACAGCTAACCAGTTAGGAAGATTCAAGACTCGCCACTGCTATCGGGGTTCAGCAAAATATAAAGGAAAAGGTGCCAGGCAGTAGATGTATTATGCACATTTCAGATTTTATTTGCTATAGACGCTTTTCCTTTTTACAATTGGAGAATGAAAGAATTTCTTTAGGCCTACAACACTGATATATAAGAATTAAAATATCAAAGAATAACAATTATTCATTTCCATGTAGTTTTTTTTTGTTTGTTTTTTTTAATGCCACAGGGAGCCACTAGAGAGGGACGAAAGAGCTACTTGTGGCTCTGGAGCCGCAGGTTGCCTGCCATTGATCTAGGCTATCTAATTCCAAGAAATTTAATTCAATGGGCTTGGAATGCAAAGAAGACGGTAATATTTCTGTTTGTTGTTGTTTAAATGTAGACAGTAGGGATGTAACGATACCAGAAACTCACAATACGATATTATCACGATAAAGAGTCCACGATACGATATATATCACGATATTTATACAAGGGGGAAAAAAAGAGAAAATTTATTGTTAAAAATAGCTATTTTATTCAAAAATAGTGCATGTACACTGTACAGCATGTTATTTTTAACTTGGAAGCGTATCATAAACAAATCAACACACAGTTGAACATGTGGTTTCATTTCCCCCCTATTACTGCTAGGCAGGCAGACATTAAAGTGCCATAACAAAGTCATGTCAATTAAAACTATAGTGACAGAATATGAAAATGGAAACATTCAGTATTTTTTAACCTACTCTGAATAAAAGTAGTGTAGTACTATTACTAGGAAGTCATCTGAATGACATCAAATTATGAGGATAGAGTCGTCTTAATATTCATCAAATATACAGAACTTAGAACAATCAGACCCTGCAACGACAACAAAATTAATAAATTAGAAATAATCTAAACTCAGTAACACACAATCCCTCACTCACAGATACACAGAGAGAGACAGAGAGAGAGAGAGGTGGGTAGAGATGTGTGTAAAAGAAAACCAAAATAAATAAAGCCCAGCCATTTCCCTGGAAGCCATAGAAAAACTCAAAAACACACATTCACTCAGTTTGTTCACGCCAGGTTGACAATCTTGACATCAAGGAGACCCTAACACTTTCTCAGAACAGGAGATGAGGAGAGGAAAGCTCTGGTCCTGCGCTTTCATGTGATATGCGTGGCTTACTTTTATTCGCTGTTTCCTCCGGTCACGCACGGGTCAGAGTCGAAGGCTGAGAGGCTGAGCTGCACGAGTCTGCTCTCACCTGCGCGCGCAGATGCATGCAAAGGATTATAGTCATACAGTCATACTACCAGCTCTGTAGGAGAGCACAGCTATATAACTACCGTGGCATTCCCATGACGGTATCGAGAATTTATTTTTTTGCGACACCGCGAAATTCGACATATCGTTACATGCCTAGTAGACAGTGATACGGCTTTGTAAAACATATGTCCAGTAGTCGTACTACTGTATAGTGTCGGAATTCTGGAATGTTAACAGCCAATTTGGTCATCAAAAAACAAATCTGATATGAACTCTGGTGCAGTTGGCACGTACAGCAGTTACAAACCCTGCCAATGTGGCAAAATGATTCATATCATATCGACTCTTGTGGCTACACAGATGCAAAATATATAAAAGTTGAGTTTTGGAGCGTTACTCTTGGCCGAGTCTTCTCAGAGTAGCACCTGACAGGTTGGATCTGGATTGGATATTTTGATACGTCAAAAAGTGAAATTCTGACCCGATGGACACCCCAATGGAAAGCCCATGGAGAGTCCAAAAATGCAACAGGTTAATTCCAGTAAATATCCAAAAGTCACCATAAACCATAAAGGTAAAATAGTAAAAAGCACGCTCTACAGAATGTGTCCAGTTCACATCAAGTTAATACATCCAGAATGTCATCCTCCTCTCTCTACATGTCGTAGAAATCTGCACACAATATTCAGTGTATACAACAATACCTTTTGGCCCAATATTCACAGAAGATAAAAGGTCACAGAGTCACCAAAATTCACCAAGTCAACATTCTGGATCATTACAGTTCAACTACATTTTGTGGCATTTTCGAGTGTTGGACTGACCAGCCCACATCACCATCCTCAGACTGCACCACTAACTTGGCAAAAACCAGACAGTACTAAAACTTTAACACAGCACATCACGTTGCTTCAAACATCAATATATCATAAAAACTCCACCACCAGCATTCCCAGCTGCTCCCTAAGTGGATTTTTTATCCGTATACACACATTGCAGGAAAATAAAGTGATATCTGCTGAATGAAAATGACCTACTGTTAAATTTCACCCTCCAAAATGCACTAAAACCACAACACCAGATACTGCACGGCTTCCAGCGTCCTGCCACAACAGCACAGTTAAAGTAAAAAGCAGCCGCTCGTACTTACATCCCACCATCATCATGGCCACAGAGAAGATCTTCTCCCCGTCCGTGGAGGGGGCGATGTTGCCAAATCCGATGGTCGTCAGGCTGGTCATAGTAAAATACAGAGAGGTGATGTACAGAGAATCCTTGCCAGGGCCGCCCTCCCATTGGCCAGAGCCGCTGGCGTTGTAGCGGTAAGGTGATCCAATGCTGATAGCCAGCTGGTAGAGCCAGCTGTCCATCTTGATGGTGTTGGTGGCCTCATCGATAACCTCGTAGTCTCCGATACTGTACCTGTTAAGGACAAGGTTTCAATTTGAGTATGTTGACTACTATGTTGAGTAGTATGTTGAGTATTTATGCTAATGTTCAGGTTCATACTTGTATTGTGGTTTTCTACTGGAACATGTTTACATGCTTTAATGTTCAAAGAACACAGTTTCCCTCATTCTGTCTGTGCTCTAACACTGTATTCACAGCCTGCTCTGATTGGTCAACATTTCCAGGTCTTTTACATCTTGGCATCCCTGTACTGTCATTGCAGCCGCGCAATAACTGTAACGGAAAAGAGCAGCACTTTCTACACCAATCACCAAAATCACCAATAAAAGCTTTGAAATCAGAATCTTCCCAACTGGAGCTACCAAAGTTACATGTTTCCCTGACGTTAGCATTAGGGTTGGAAGTTAACTTTTTTGTGCACCCGACACTGTGGCTGGTGGATTCCAAAATCTACCAGCCACTCAATCGATGCAATTGTTTTTTCGGCTGGTGAGTGAAGTAAATCCAGCAGCCAATTGTTTGGCTGGTGACTGGTGCTACAGTAATTTCCAACCCTGGTTAGCATGTAGCTACATGTAGCAGTATAGGCTACTTAATGTAAACACTTGCAGGAGCAGATGACCATATAAAGAAATCTGTCACAAACTGACGTCAGCTTGTCTTGAGAGTTGAAATAATGTTGGAATCAGAGTATTCAGAACAGTCTGAAGCCTGAGGTTTTTATTCATAGGGTTTACTTTAACATATTTTTACCTTATTATTTGACACTATGGCCATATTCAATATGAACATCTGACATTACAACTTTATATTTACTGTATGTCAGAAAATAAGGGAAAAAAATACAGGTTTCCTTTAAGTATTTTCCATCCACAGTTTGTTTCATCTATTCATAATCTTACTTCAACGTTGTGAATGACACCATGTGGACAGGATTGCTCACAGTCTGTCTATATTAGTCAATAGTTTCTGTGCCAAATGCCTACATAATACTGTATGTCTAGTGTTACTAACACATCTCGAAATGAACTTTGGTCAGCAAGATTAAAAAACTGCCTGACTCAACCCTGTCTCTGAGAAATAATGTTTATACACTGCTTAAATGCAACAGCAAATACATTTTGGTGGTAACACAAAGCCGTCAGGATTATGTTTTTATATCAGCATAATGAGAAAATGTATGTTTTTGCAAGACGTTGAAACTTCCCAACAATGTCCCATTCTTACAATATAATAATCAATCATACTGAAGAACTTATCTGTAGGAATTCACAGCATTCAGTTAAGGTTAGGAAAACATGCACAGTGAAGAGACAGGTTGAGTTTTAACAGAAACAACAATCTGAATATAATCCAGGGAAGCAAAACAAATTAATAGCATATAAATAAAATGAGACAGAGTTGCCTGACTGTTGATAGAAACTGCCTTTTACAACTCTCAATCCTAGTCAGCATAGGACAAAAGTCCCCCTTAAAGACACTTCAAATACCTTAATCCCTCCATTCTATATGCACACATCATTTAGCATACACACTATCTCTGAATTCAAAGCCTCAAATATGAAGGACTACTTAAGCCAACCATAAATATGGTCATTAAAACCATCAATGATTCATGTAAGAGCAGACTGAGGGTCTGTCAAGGCTCATATTCAGTTATTAATTTAAGTTAGTTCATGCACTTTTCACTTCCATTTTAATATGAAAAGTTAATTCAGCTGTGGAGGTGTAAAAGTGCTCAGTTTGGCAATTTATGTGAGGTAAAGCTGTAAAATGACCCCAAATATAGCAGTGATGATCAAAATATTGCTGCTGTTTTTAATGTCGGGAGTATTTGCAGTTAAGGAATGATTTGAAAAGGGAGTCTGTGTTTTTTGGGAGCAGAAATAGTTTGCTACAGGGCATAAAGACATTAGCATATCAACTGATGTTGTACAACTTCGGAGGAAACTAAACAAGGTTTGTAGCAAGCAGAACAGCAGCAGATGCTTTGTAATGCACAGAACAGGTGGAGAGGGCGGGAGCAGTGTTCAGCATTCATAAGCAATTAAGAACAATTAGGAAGATGGGTAAATTCCCAGCAGTCAGCAGGAGCTTATGAATGGCACTAAACTGTGAGGGAAAGAGAAACAGTTCCTTCAGTGGCCGTAAAACTCATAAACAAAAAGCAGTTTACCAGATGCAGGCGAGCCAGTGAGCCACCAGTCCAAACACGCAGACCAGCAGGACCAGAACAGCAGCACCGTACTCTAGGTAGTGGTCCAGTTTCCTGGCCACCCGGCCCAGACGCAGCAGGCGGACCACCTTCAGAGAGCTGAACAGACTGCTGATGCCCTGAGGGGAGGAAGGAGGGAGATGAAGGGAGGGAGGGAGGAGACAGAGGAGGATGAGAAATGTGGAGAGGTATATGTAAGGGAAGGTATAGGGAGGAGAAGGAAGAAAAGGGGGAAATGAGTAGAGACAGAGAGAATCGGTCATTACAGGTAAAAGTCAGGTTTTAGTGTAAATAGTGAATGCATTCCTCGGGCATTAACAAACTGTTCGCTGAGCCCAGAGACTTTTAAACACGGTAGACAGAAGTAATTAAAGGGTAAGTTCCATGTTTTACAACCTGGATTCTATTTCCCTGTGTTTTTGTGTCTAACGCCCCATTTCCACCAAACACTTTCGGTACAGCACAGTTCAGTTCAGTTCAGTTCAGTTCAGTTCAGTTCAGTTCAGTACACTTTTTTCCCGTTTCCACAATGAAAAGTTGTGGATGGTACCAATGGAACCATTCCATCCCGTCCCCATGTTTGGTCCCCCCTCTGTTGGGGTACCTAGCACACAGATCTGGTACTAAAAGGTGGAGCTGTGAACACTGCAGTCTGATTGGTCAGTAGAGGACGGTCACTCTGCTCAGGGCTGAGTTGTGGCTGGTTTTGAGGCTCATGTAACCACTGTTCATACTGTGGACTTTTAAGGTGGAACGTTTACTTGTAATGTTACTCAATGCATGAGTTGATGACGTGAATCCATCAGCACACCTTAAATTTCACTGTGACAACTTTGACCATCACTTTAGTTTTTATTGTGTCTCTTAGATGACAGACACTTTTAGTAATGAGTGGATCTGCAAGCGTTTAAAAATATATATTAATTTCGACTGCATTATGTAAACTGTGTATACCCCAATCCTTGAGAGAAAAAAGCATTGTGGAGCGTCGTTCCTGTGGGCTACAGCAACACTAAACCCCTGAGCTTGCCTGAGAAGGACTAAATGTTTACTTGTAATGTTACTCAATGTAAGAGTTGACGACGTGAATCCATCATTCCTGGTGAATTCCTGGTTTTAAAAAAGGATCTTACTCTTTTACAAAAATGTCCATCTCTGTACAGATCCTTTACATAAGTTGTCAGATGCTTAAAATATTAATCAGCCTGTCAGTGGCAAAAACAAACACTTCTATTGGACGTAAATTGACGGTGCCAAATGTCTCAAATGGTTACGTTGCAGCCTGTTTCGCTGCTCCCAGCTCCGGCCCTCCTCGCTCAGTACTGGACCAGTTAAAAAAATTGTTGTTCCCAGTAATCACTTAGACTCAAACACATGGGAAATAGCGTCCAGTTTGAATAACACTTTAAACCTTTTTGTGCAGTGAGACTTCATAAAGGCTTTTATAAGGAAGGAAAGTACATTGGTGGTAAAGGAATACAATGACAACAACAGTGTTATCAGCTTGTTTTCAGTCCGCCCACAAATTAATAGTTCCTTTTCATAAAGTGCTTTGTATTCATCTTTAAAAAAACAAACACTACCATTATTTGAAATACACAAATGAGTGTCTCTGCACAGACACCTACACACACCGTAAGTAAGAAAGGTGTTAAGATGATCACATCCATACCAGACGCTTCTTGCGCTTTAGCAGGGCTTTTATTTATAAATGGAGCTATTTATGTATTTCATATTTTAAATCATAATTGGAAAGCACTTAGAAACAAAGCTAGAAATTGGCACTATTGCATTCAAAGCCACGCTTCAACATCCATCAAAATTGTTTCTCAATAATGAAATTAATTTTGTCCATCTTACGCAGCTCTAAGCTCAAGAGGAAGCCAGAAAAGGTCTCTGCAAAAACTGAGAAAATAAACACAGTAAAGTTCTTAATCTAAACTTATCTTTCAAAACACTATTCGGGAGTTAAGTTATTAAAGCCATGAACCGTCTTCAGCCTTAAGTAAATAAATAGGCACATTTACATTTAATGAATGTGACATTTTTGTTTCTGTATTGGCCAGAAAAGTGAAACCTAAAGTCTTTCTCCAGAGTCAGATCAGTGTCAGTGGTCTGGTATGAGGACATTTCATGTTATGAGCACACAAATATTCACTTGGCACAGGTCACTTTAAAAGGGTACGATTGGGAGTATACGCACTGAGACCAAACGTGTCTTTAAACTTGTTTCCTTTAGCAGGTGCCAACATGTTGTTGACTGGATCACAAAGTGAATTCCAGTCTTTTGAACCTGACTTGTTTGGACTTCCAAGCCCCACAAACACTTTTAAATAGGCTTGATACACACACACACACACACACACACACAATCACGGTTGCCAGTGTTGCTATGCTTTCCTGCAATCTACAACTATTGTGTTACTAAACGGCCAGATTGTACAGATAGCTCTCTAAATGGTGCCAAGACTACCCCACTTTAACACCATGCTAACAAGGTTTGCATGATGCGACGATACACACCATGGGAGAACTGTAATTTGTCTACATTTGGAGGTTTTGCTGCTGATTCTACGGAGGTATCCATCCTTTTAATTCTCAGGTTGTATGAGGCCATTGTGAGCAAACTGCAAACACAACCTGCCTCCAACAAAAAGCACGGCTCAAAGTGCAATTTATGGCCCCTAATAAAGCCACCCACATTAAAGTGCAATGTTCTGTGTCCACTATGTTTTAATCACATTTGGGAGCAAAAACAAGCAAATGTGTTGCCTCAAATAACAACAAGTTGTTTTAGTTTTGCAGTCGTGTTTTATGCACAAAGACTCCTAGAAAGAAAGGAGAATGTGGACAAATGTAACAGGTTTATATCACCTTTATGTCTCTCTGGTCATTGTTTATTTTTGACCGAGAGGACCTACAAACACCAGGAGTAGTGTTGAAGTTCAGAGACCCTCCTATGTCATCCTTTTACCCATTCCCTACTCCCATTTTGTCCAGTTCCCCTGCAGGAGAAGTGGGTGTAACTTCTTTTGGTCTATTTATTATCCTAATCCATCCCAGTATTTCTCTATTTTTGTTTATATTTTTGTTTCCTCTAGTGTTATAACAGCCATTGATTTTATTTTATTTCAACCGGTCCATTTACTGATTTCAATCAACTGGCACCTAAAAATAGTTCTTTTAAGAGTGAGAGCTACTTTAAGTATTTACGCTCGAGATGTCACGCCTCAGCAAACCCATCAAATTACACTTACAGTTTACATGCATGTCTGTGATAACATGGATGCTTCACACACATCTTCCCCAGCAGCACTGAAGATCTATATAATCAACACAATTTCAAGATTAGTGTCACCAATTCAGTGGCCAGAAAGGTTTTGCAGAATATTATGATGTAACAGTGAAGTTAACCTCGGACCTTTTGGATATTATATGTCATCACTTCATCATTTTATGCTGTTAGACATTTGTGTGAAATTTTGTCATAACTAGTGTTTGATTGCTGAGTTATATCCAAAGACATGTTTGGTGAGGTCACAGTAACCTTTGACCAACGAGTTCTAATCAGTTAATAAGTGGACATTTGTGCCAAATTTGAAGACATTTCCTCAAAGCGTTCTTGAGATATCATGTTCACAAGAATGAAACACACAAGCTCACAGTGACCTTGACTTTTGACCAATGAATTCTGATCAGTTCATTCTAAATTCAAAGTGGATGTTTGTGCCAAATTTGAAGAAATTTCCATAAGTTTTTTTTTTTTTTTTAGATTAGGGATGCACAATATTGGATTTTTTGCGGACATCTGATATGCCAAAATATAACAACTCATTTGGCTGATAACCGATACTGATATCGATATATCCACTCTTTTCCCCACCTAATTTTAGTAATCATCAAGTCTCTTCTATGGTGGAATTAACATCATATTCTACATGCATACTCTTATCATGATGGCCAATTGTGCACATAAGAAAAAGCATGTTGGCCAATAGTAGTCCTATTTTGAAGTCGATATCGGCCGATACAGATGACGTGCTGATATTACCGTGCATCCCTACTTGAGATTTGCTTTCACAAGAATGAGACAGACAAGGTCACAGTGACCTTGATCTTTGACCACCAAATTCTAATCCATTCATCCTTGATTCAAAGTGGATGTTTGTGATAAATTTAAAGAAGTTTCCTCAAGGTGTTCTTGAGATATTGTGTTCACAATAATGAGATGAAAGCAAGGTCAAAGTGACCTTGACCTTTGACCAACAAATCAGTTCATCAGTTCTAATCAGTTCATCCTTAAGTCCAAGTGACATTTGTGCCAAAGTTAAAGAAATTCCCTTTAGGTGTTCTTGAGATATCGCGTTCACGAAAATGGGACAGCCACGACTATTACCGGCACGGAGGCATACAACTCCTACTCAGAAATCCAGTATCAGCCAAGCTCTAGCAGTAACTTGCATAAACACAAATATAATTTTAATGCACAACACCACAAAGCCTTGCCAAACACTATCGGTAGTCTGAGAACAAATTCAGTGCATTATTTTTCTGCCCCAGTCTAGCTGACCTATGTCCTCCAAAGGGCCTGGTTCATCATATTCTCTTCTACTCCACAATCTTCACCACGCATATACAGCTGAGAAAGAGGCTCAAAATAAACAAGAGTGATTGTTTTTAACCACAGGAGCAGCAGCCAGGACCCGGAGGCGTCGGCACGCACTGCACGATCCGTTTGAACACAATTAACGAAGCTGAGTGTTTGGAGCAGCCGTGGCCGACACTGTACAACCTGAAGCTAAATATATTTACCAACACTAAAAAAAATACAAGAATCTCCTCATTTTGGAGCATAGGAAGAAAAACAAGTAGATGAAAGCCAGCAGGGTTATCTAATGATGTAGGCTATGATGTACTGTAATTAAGTAGGAGGCCGCTGAGTCCGAGGCGAGCTGCTCTCACCTCCATCCTGACATTTACTTCCACCCTCAACCTCTCCACCTTCAGCTGCAAACCAGCCCCATCCAGCCACTGACCTTATTTTAACCCCAGTAATAGTCCTGAGCTGCTCTCCTCTGCTCCATATTCAGACATGATTTCACTCTGTGGTTTAAAAAGTCTGACAGTGTTCAGTTTCCACGATAGCAAGACTGATATTCAGTGTCCTGACTTTGTTTCGCACTATTCAGCATCTTTCTCAAGATTACGCCCTCTTCTAACCATAGCCTCTGTTCCTCTAGTTTCTGTAACTCACTGGGTTTTCTCATCCGTCTTAATGAAAAGCTAAAACATGCTCCCAGGGTTGTCTGTCCATTTTCAAAGATACATTCTACTGCACTGCACAGTAAAACTCAAATAACACGTAGATATAACAATTATTTGTAAGCATTTAAAAGCTACAGCTTCTATGAGGCTTTGACAGCAAGCATATGAATGGAACAGTTCTACAAACAGCTAAAAGAGGAATTATGCTGAGGTAGTTTGAGAAGATTTGTTTGAACATCCTGCTGAAAAGAACTGCAAACCTGTTACCACCCTCTATCAGACCCGTAACAGGTGTATTTATTGTTCAAGGATACACTTTTGATAGCATATCTATTTAAATAAAACTAGACTTACTGCAAGTCGTATGCCTCTACCCACCTAACACATTCTCACTCCGACTTTGTCACATATTTTGGTTTGGTCATGGACTTTCCATGTCCAGCTACAACGTGAAAGGTATCCTGGGTGTGTTTTATTTAAAATTAAAATTAAATTAACCATTTACATATAGTCTCTATCAAAATAAACGCACTATGTCAATACAACAAGGCAAATTAACGTTTTTTTACTCCAACAACTAACAAACGTGGTTGGGTTTAGGAAAAAAGAACAGGGTTTGTTGGACTCATCCACCACCCCTCCCATCCACCTTACACGGACTTTTGCCGCCTTAACTTTTGTTCTTGTCTCACCACATTTTTCTCTGGCGTCGCTGAGCACCATTAAACTAACACAGAACGGCTCATATTATTCCAACATTTAAGGACGGCTTTTTTCAACAGTGTCTGATGCCACAAGTCACCTTGACCACCAAATGTTTCTGCTTGAGTCTGAGTGGACCTTTGTGCCAAATTTGTGGAAATTCCCTCAAGCCCTTCTTGAGTTATCACATTCACAAGAATCAAACGGATGAGGTCAGGGTGACTTTGACAACCAACTCTAATAATTTCCTGCGTAAGTCCAAGTGGATGTTTGTGCCATATTTGAGAAAATACCCTCAAGGCATTCTTGAGATATCGCGTTCACAAGAATTAAACGGATGAGATCACAGTGACCTTTGACCACTGAACTCTGATCAGTTCCTGCTTGAGTTTGAGATAAAGTATAAAGTATTTCTGACTGAGTCCCTGTGGACATTTGTGCCAAAGAGTGCATTGTTGCACACCACGCAAACTAATTTCCTCTGTTTGAGAATCTGTCTGTAAAAGCTCGTAGAGCAGCATTCTCAGTGATCACATTAGTAAACAGCCGAGGTCTGCCATGAGATATTTACCACACTACATTAACAGAACATTTACTTCACACAGTCACAACACTGGTGTTGGCAGTGATCTGAAAACTAAACAAATTGACAAGTGCTCCTTGGATTCAGACGAGGGAGACTTGTTGACTGGAGTCTTTCCAGTGAGATTATGGGGTCAAGTACTTTAAATTCGCCTGATTGGAAGTAATTTAGCAGTTAATCATTGTGTGATAATGAAAGCCAATTTTGTTGGGAACTGAAGTTACTTTGAAGCTGCCTGTCTGGGTTTTAAAAAGCCAATTACTGTATACTTAACCAATTAAACAAAATAAACTTTAAAAATATCTATTAAACATCCTATCAGTATACAGGGCTTTGTTCAAACTGCCAGGCCAAAGCCATCTTTTGGTGTATCTAGATTATATACAGATTGATCTTACAAAGTCTGGACAGTGAAAAAAAAGAAAAGAAAAGAAATGCAGATCAGATCCAAAACGCATTTGGGGGTAGACTGAACAGTCGGCAGAAAAAAATGTTGGTATTGTCTGTTCTGCAAACCACGAATACATTACATTTGTAGGTCTCATATCATATCAACGTTTCTAAAGCAATGCAGTACATGAGCTGATTTTGTCATTGAGAGGTGGAAGGAATGGTGGATGGTCACCTAAGTGAGACACCTGCTAAGCTGCAGACCACTGTTCAAGACCAACAAACAACAAAACTGGTTGTTGTTAGCGAGTCATCGCAGTGTTCCAGTGTATTTTAAGCCAGCAAACATGGGTATTTGTTAGTGACCTGTTGCTGTTTCCACTGAGCATGGTGCCACAAAATAAGTGGCAGTTATTTTTTATTGAGCCAAAGCTGCATTTTCAGGCAGCTGTTTTTTTATTGAGACATCGCTTCATTTTCAGCTGGGACTGGGCTTCCAAAAGCAGGTATTTTAAGTCAAAACATGATCTTTTCCTGACCTTAACCAAGTGTTTTTTGTTTCAGCGTAATCCGCGACATGATGACGTACAAATGTAAGTTATCTATAAATGGGATTTCTACAGAGACGCCTCAGTCTGGACGCTCAAATCAGATTTCAAAGTGTGTTACGTTTCACTCCCAGTGCGACACACAATGACGTTATATCCAGAATGACACAGGTGCTGAGCCGCCGAGTGTTACAGAGGACTACATAGAGAACAACAGTTTTTGGACAGTCGCTGGTTGATTAATTGATCGTTGATGGGACTGTTTGGGGGGTGAAATGATGGACCTCCATTTCTCATACTTCTGCATTGGAAAGCTGTGTCACCAGCGTAGCTACGTTGTTACTGAGGCCTGAGTCGTTACCACAGCATCCCATGCAGATCGGTTGGTGATGTCTTGACACACAAATCTGAACTGATTACTTGCAAATAACAGCGTGGACATTCAGTCCATTAATAAAGATCTGACTTGAGAAACCAACCCAGTTTACCAGCAGTCTGAACGTAGCGTCGGACCAGGTGTCAGTGTCTGTGTAGCTACGCTGGTGACGTGGCCTCCAAACCCTAAAGCATGAGAAAAGGAGATCCATTATTTCGTCCTACAAGCAATTGTGCTGTCAAGTCGTGGTTCAGAATGACCCCAGACAAACTCAGTAACAGAGGTGGCTGGTATACACTGTGATATTGTGCTGCAGTCATGGCAGGCTTCACTGTGCAGCAAATGATGCTTCTGAAAACACTGAAATCTGATTTGAGTGGCCAGAGCAGCCAGACAGAGACATATACGTATGTAAGTCCAGTTTCAAAACACTTCAGAATGTGGTTTGGATCTGAAAAATAACTTTTCATGTTTTTCTTGCTGTCCAACTTTTCTAAAATAAATCTGGACATGCCAAAAAACAGTTTTGAGCTGGCAGTCTGAACAAGCCCTGAGCCTCCTCTCCTGTCAAAGCCAACATGTGAGCTGTTTCACATCCCAGCCCCCCTCTCAGGCCCAGTTCTTGTCACAACAGCAGTCCTGGTGTCAGCAATTACAGTACCTGCTGTACCACAAATAAAAAAACATGGCAAACACTGGAGATTTGTCGAAGAATCTGTTATTTTCCTTGAGAAAAGTTCCCAGTGACCTGGCCTGGTTTTCACCTCCACAGGACTCAGGAGGTCTTGGCTGCACCTTCACCTCAGCTCACACTCCTGATGGCACAAACCCAGCCAGCCCTCCCTGCCTCTCTCCAGCTACAGCTTCAAAGGCCTCCGCTGGGACTCGGACGGTTCCCAGCTCATATGTAAATGCCTCTAAATTAAGTAGCCACAGGACAGAGCAACACAGATGAAAAGAGCATGAGTCAAGAGCGAGCAATGCATGTAGAATCATGTCTCATAAGCACCTGTTTATCCAAACAGAGCCTGGAGAAGTGAGACAGCATATAGACGGAGATTACGTGTCCGCAGGGAAGCTCTTTTCACAGCGCCGGCTCTTTCTCTCATTATTTTCTAAGCAGAGGACGCACTGTTGCATGTTCCTGACAACACAGGGAGCTTAACGCATTTTCAGCGCTCAATCCGGTGCGCATTAAAAATTTAAAACGTCCCAGCTTTTAGCAAAAGAGCGCCATGCTTCAATTGAGTTTTCAATTGTCACCCTCCACCAAAGGCAGAACCTTCCCCAAGCTGCCAAAGCTGTAAAGTAAAGGTGCTTTTTGTACAATTTTTAATCCTGTCAACATTTGAAACATGAGGATAAACGTCAAACTGAATATGTTTTTGATAGTTTAGTTCCACACAATACATTTGGCTTAATAGCTTTTGTATATCTCCCTTTGACACATGAAAGACATACAATATAAACTATCTGTGGGGATTAGTAGAGTTAGGCAATCAGCAACTGACTGTAATATGTTCAACCAAAAGAGCAGCAACGAAAGAGAGTTTTGTTTTTAACTAGTTTCTCTTCATCTCTCTGTCTTCTCCACACTCCAGACCATCTTTCCTTCATACACATTTCCTTCCATTCTTCTATTTTATGCCATTACCCATCTATTCATCTCTCATTTAATAGGTATTTTACACAGCAGACATTTGGACCTGTCACAGCAGGAAAAGCACAGGTGCAACTAAAAACATTAACAATGACGCTGTTCTATTCTAATGTCCCAGTAAACCAATGACAGTGGGCCAGCATGCATAACACCAGTTTGCACTGGTATTATGCACATATGGGCCCAGTTGTCCAAAAAGTTTGATTTGGACTGAACTCATTCACATTTGTAAATCCCATGTTTTGCCATCCAGGATCAGCTAATCCATTTCACTTCTGTGCCGTTTTTTTTAAAGCAACACAGTATTGGATCACCCTGATCCAGACATAAACTTTTCAAGATTACTTAATCTAGATAGCCACTGCTCTAAATAGGAGTACATATCACAATGTGGGCTACACCCTATGTCAACAATAACTGCCTTTTTTTGGGTCTTCGGCATTTCTGTGTCTCTGCATTGTTTTTGCAGCCGGGGACGTTGTTGACACTTTGCGGACACTTTCTACCACCAGAAACCCCCAATTAAGCCTCTAAACACAACCAGACATGTTCCTACAGGAATGATGATCGGAAATCAGGGCAAAATGAGCAACATCAACAACAGAGATTACATGTTTCCCTGACATTAGCCTGTAGCTACATGTAGCAGTGTACTTGCAGCCATGGAATGACTGTGATGGAATATAGCAGCACTTTCTAATAGGAAATATCACCAATAAAACCTACATCAATATCCACACAATTGGACATGTTCCAGCAAGAATATTTTAGAAATCAGGGAGAAATGACCAACATCAGCAACCAAGATTACACGATTTTCTGATGTTAGCATGTAGCTACATGTAGCAGTGTACCTGCAGCCATGGAATGACTGTAATGGAGTATAGCAGCACTTTCTACTCTGAAAAATCACAAATAAAACCTGAACCAAAATCTTCACAACTGGACAAGTTCCAGAAGGATTATTATCCGAAATTAGGGAGAAGCCCCCAACATCAGCAACCATGATTACATGCTTCCCTGATGTTGGCATGTAGCTACATGTAGCAGTGCAGGTAATGTCACAATCTGATGTCAGCTTGTCTCAAAAGTAGAAAAAAAAGGTTGGGAACAACATTTAGAACGGTCTAAAGCCTGAGGTCTTTGCTAAAGGGATTACCTTCCATATGTTTACCTCATTATTTGAAACTTTGGCCATGTTTGACAGAAAATAAGGAACAGCCCAACAGGCCCCCTTTAGAGTTCATCATAACTGCTGAAAGTCAGTGCCAACACAGACGGGAAATACGACAAAGTTAGTGCACCATCTGAAATGTCATTGCTCAGGAGCACACGCAGAGTTCAAGCTCTAAAAGTTGCAAACACCAGCAATTAGACCCATCCACTGGAAAGAACAGCAAAGCAACAAAACTTCTCTTCTTTTCTGGTGTTGTACTCCATGACACAAACAACAAACAAAACCAACAGATATAAAGACTTCAGAAATGCTGCTGCTTTTTTAAATTGCAAGAGACACTAAAAAAATTTAACCTGAACAGAAATATTGTCTTGATTCACCTTCAATCCCTCGTGTCGCCACTCTGCTATTCTACAGTTCCACTTTTTTAATCATTTATTTTCACCAGACAATCCCTCTTTAAGATTTTATTAAGCCAGCGCTCTCATCCATAGCAACTCCATCCTTCTTTTCATCTCTATATCATTTCATCTTCCCTCCAGCCACCAATCTTTACTTCACTTTTACCTTTATGTCATTCAACAGACACATTCAACTCCACCTTTCCTCTTCTTCTTCCTCCCTCTCTCTGAGTTACCATGCAGAGTGTATATCCCACCCCCGACTGCACGATGCACAGCTTCCTCCCGGCACTGTCAGCTTGGCCGGTTATGGCGGTGGCAACATGCACGCCACGCAGAAAGGTCATCCTGGATTAGACCTTTCTGAGCCGCCGCGGCGCCTGCAGATGCATCCTGTGAGCTCCCATCGGCCTGTCAGGCTCCTCAGTGACAGCAGGTGGCTTCAGGACCCGTGGGGGGTTCCTCCCTGCCTGACTCCAACCCAAGCAGTCCCCCAAACCCCCAACCTCAACACACAAACACAAACGTACACTGACTTTTCACACCATCTCTGCTGCAACGTGACAAAGCAGCAACACAATTCCCCATAAGAATCTTACATCATTTTCTTGTTGTTTTACAGCCACTGCCGGACTACTTCAGTGGTGTTGTTGATGTAACTGCTGACCTGTATGTGCTGGTGTAGGTGTTGCTGTATCTCCAAAATGTCAACAGGAAGAAACACAGAGAAACAGTCTGTTTTTGTATAATGTGTAGGTCTTCCTCTTATCTTTTGCATTGGATAAGAAAAGATTTTACCTGCAATATTGATAGCTGAGATTTGTGGATGTGCCAACAACACTATAACAGAGTCTAATGGGGTAAACAGCATCAGCAGTCTGACTAACTACTAACAGAAAGGTTCTGACCCTAAGGCCAAACATTACATTAAACCCCATCCTCAACCTGAAGCTCACCACCTGTTGCTGTGTTTCCATTGGCTTTTTAGGCTCCGATTGTAGGTGGTTTGGAGCAACCAATTAGTGTGTTTCCATGAGTTTTTTGGCTCCAATCATAGGTGTTTTGTAGCTACCTGTCAGTGTGTTTCCATTGGGGTTTTCACATCTAATCATGGGTGTTTTTAGCAACCCATCAGTGTTTTTCCATTGGATTTTAGGTTCCAGTCATTAGTGTTTTGTAGCCACTTGTTAGTGTGTTTCTATTGGCTTTTTAGGTTCCAATCGTATGCGGGTTGTAGTGACACATCAGTGTGTTTCCATTAGCTTTTTGGGCTCCAGTCATGGGTGTTTTGTAACCACCTGTCAGTGTGTTGCCATTGGCTTTTTGAGTTCCAGTCATGGGTATTTTGTAGCCACTTGTCAGAGTGTTTCTATTGGCTCTTAGGCTCCAATCATGGGTGTTTTGTAGCCTCCTGTCGGTGTGTTTCCATGAGTTTTTTTTTTGGCTCCAATCATAGATGTTTTGTAGCTACCTGTCAGTGTGTTTTCATTGGGGTTTTCACCTCTCATCATGGGTGTTTTTCACAACCCATCAGTGTTTTTCCATTGGATTTTAGGTTCCAATCATGAGTATTTTGTAGCCTCCTGTTGGTGTGTTTCCATGAGCTTTTTTGGCTCCAATTATAGGTGTTTTGTAGCAACCTGTCTGTATGTTGATCAGCTCTTTAGGCCCAAAATGGGTGTTTTGTAGCAACCAGTCTGCAGGGATGATGCCATGAAAAGCCAGTGTTTTATACCAAGTGATTGCAGCTTTGCTTGCCAGGATTTTGCCCCTACAACCGGGTATTTTAAGCCAAAACATGATCTTTTCCCAACCATAACCAAGGGATTTATGTGCCAAAACCTAACCTCGTGTGTTGTATATAATAATGTTTGAATGTATCTGCTATATAATAAAGTGCAAAAGTAGCACATTTATGGTTTGCAGTAACACACAATGTAAACATATTTCTGGCGACTGGGTTACAAAAACAACAAAATAAGACATAGATTGTACAGAGGTCTGCTTAAATCGAACTGAGGTTAAGATATACATTATAAGTAAGATGAGGAAAACTTTTCTAGTGGAGAGAGGTTATAGTTTGGGCTTGGTAAAGTCATGTATATGTATGTGTTTGTGTGGATGTGGATGTGTGTGTATGTGTGTGAGTTGGCAGTGCCTGCATGTCACAAGCTTGGCAGCATCTTGAAACCTGCATTAAAATACAACTAAAAATACTTTCTGCCGGCTTCAGCCATCAGAGACAGCAACAGGGGAACTGCAATGAGTCTATAATAATCTCTGCCATTTTCTTTCACACTGCACCTTAAGCCACCCACACACTGCCCTCAGTCAGCATCCATCTATTCTTCCAGCGTGCTAATACGGGAAAGCAGCAACAAAAACGTCAATTTAGCAAAGAGGGGAAGAGAGACTCTGACTGTGTCCTCTTTTGTGGCTGGAAATTTACGTGCCATTGATTTCCTCTCAGCTCGTCTGCCCGACTCGCTGCTGTCTGCTGTTTAAGGGACAGCAGCAGAAAACTTTACCCAACAGGGATCTCATCGAATCCATGAGCAACCGGCAGCGAGAAGCCGGAGGACGAGAGACACCTGAACGAAGACACAGTGCCACTCCAGACACCTACTGGAGCATCCACAATTCAATACACTGTTTAGTCTGGTGGAGGACACAGTCGGCCAGCAGCAGGAGAGCACACACAAACACACATGAACCCATGGGGAAGTTATTTAACAGAGAATGTTAAACTGAGACATATGGGCACAATATTGACCTCAAATATAAATATTTAAGCCACAGATGTCACATTTCCGTTTCATAAAAAAATATTTTCTTGGCACACTTTGTTTATGCACTTGGTAATGTTTTCTGTAACTTAAAAGAATATCCCAGGTGGGCAATTATGCCTTAAAGTCCTTCACGGCCTGTTGGATAATGTTCCAGGTTGTAATTTAACTACTTAACATTATACCAGAGCCGTGGGAAACACTGGTGTCTGACTGGCTTAAAGTTGTTAAAAAAGGTACATCAGGACACATAAAAACACAGTTTTGGGCAGCAATTTAAAGGGATAGATCTGATCTTTTTTTAAGTGGGGTTATATGAGGTATGTATCCACTAGAGCACTCACAGAGCGCACACTCACAGAGCGCAGACCTCCACCAAGCAGCTCGGATTTCCCACCATTTTATTATTTTATCCACTTTGCTTCAACCAATCACCACCAAAATTTTATCATCTGTTCCTTGTCCCATTATCAACCTTTCCTGAAAATTTCATCAAAATCCGTTCAGAACTTTTTGAGTTATTTTGCAGAAAAACAGACAAACGCTGGCGAAAACATAACCTCCTTGGCAGAGGTAATGAATTACCTACAGTGGATGACAGTCGGCTGGCCCCCTAGTTTGGGGAAGAAGACAGGAGTGCCACCACAGAAGCGAAGAAATGTGCTACAGCAGCAAAACGTATTTTAGCCACCTGACAAAATCAGTATCAGTTTAAATGTACACTAGATAAGTTTCACTTTCAGTTCAGTGGTGAAAATATTCTGAAAATATCTGAATATTTTCACCACTGAACTGAAAAGTGAAGCTTATCTATGTTTTCTTGAAAGCCAGACTCCATTGTCTAAACAGTAGTTTTACCTCACTGAACACAGAACCTCTTGGTCTACCGCTGCCTCGATCAGTTAGTTTCTTTGTGTATTGTGTGATTTTGGTGTTTTAAGAAGGTTAGTTCAGATTCATGAAAGTCACACAATAACATAAACTAACTTACTGATCGAGGCAGTGTTAGACCAGCAGTTCCTGTGTTCTGCAAGGTAAAATTACTGTTTTTCTCGATGGAGTCTGGTGGCTTTGAGCAGAGCGAACTAATAGCTGTCAGAAAGGGCTGTCTGACAGCAAGGTAAAGCAGAGAGAATATTCCTAATATAGCTTACACTTAATATTGATTTCTTTAGGTAGCTAAAATATGTTTTGCTGCCATCCCTGTCCATAGCAGTAGATGGATTAGCACTCCTGCCTGCTTCTCCGAACTTAGGGTGTGCAGACTGCCATCGACTGTAGGTGATACATGGACTATGGTTAAGTACTTAATACAACCCCACCTCTTAAAATCTGAACTATCCCTTTAACTACTTTTCTTCACTCTTACTCACGGTATATTAAACTGACAATAACCATAGCAGCAATCCTGTCTACAGGGCAAAACATGTCGCTGTGTGGACGTCTTTCACAGTTCCAGAGGAAGACAACAGGATTACACGGAGGGTCTGATCTCCAACCGCCCGACACCCCACCAGATCAACAGACTTCCTGCAGCTATTAAACAGGTTAGACGCTGCACTGAAGGACCATCTCCACAGTGTTAGCACAAGCTAATTAGCAGCAGCAGCTCACATACAACACCAAGCTTTTAAAAGGCTCGACTCTGTTGTTAAACTTATTAATAATAATTTGATTTGATTAGGTCAGAGCTATGGAATATTAAATCAGCCAATTTCTCACCACATCTCAGCCTTTCTTACCTTCAGGTGTACATAAACAACAGGTTATACACTTATTTTTAAGACAGAAAAATGTGAAATTGGTACGGAATTGGTAACCGTATCAGTTATCAGCCATGAGATGCAGGTAATCATTGGTTATCGGTATTGGTTGAAATAATCCATATCGGTGCATCCCTGTATAAAATGGTTGAAATCAGCAAATGTTTAATACTCTCTTTGTTAAATGACCTAAATTATTAATCAATAATCAGAATTGCTGACCAATTTTCTGTCTGCTTGGTGCATCGACTACTGTAAAACCCAACAATATATTTTTTACTTGTGTCAAGTTTTTAGGGGTTACTCAATGACCTGTCATTAGGTGTACCTAAGCTAACCCATACAACTGATATTCAATTGGTCATGGTAAATGATCCCTAAATTAAAACCTACTTCAACTTCCAAAACAAACAAATTAAACTTATCAAAGCCAGAAACCGTCCAAAAAATATTTTTTGTTGCAACTTAAAGAACTGCTAATAACTGTTTTATAAGTTTTCCTGTGTTATGTCGGTCTAAATGTTGTTAAAGACGAGAATAAAATGCTGAAGGAGGTGTGGAGCAATTTTTTGGCATAAAAAAAATAATGCATGTTGAAAATTCAGCTGCAGGCAGCTTAAATAACTGGTATTATTATTATTATTACTGGCATTCAAAAACTCATGTGATTAAGCCCCCAGTTGGCAGACACACAAGCACACACAACACAGTGCTGAACGTCTGTGCACAAAAACACACCCACAGCATGTGTTCAAAAAAATGTTTTTTGGTTTGTTTGTTTTTTATACAACAAATACACACCCACTCATTAACAGATTAAATGTTCTACCATAAAATCAGAGAAATGCAGGAGTACAACATTTGTTCTTTTTCATTTCACAGTCAGTAGATTGGTCCTTCCACTCAGGCTGAGGTCTAATTAATTCAGCGGGAAATCAAGTAGAAAATCACCTCTAATGGACTTGCGGCCATATTGATATAACTCCTCGATATCTGACGGGTGCAAATAGCTGTGAAAAACATGCAAAGCAGGTCTGAATCCTCACACAACCTCACGCAGGAATCAAACAACAGGTTCAGGATCTAAAAACTCTCATACCCAGAGGAACATACATTCATTAACAGCTGCAAAATAATAAGACACCAAATCAACATGCTCTGTTAAAGCTTGTGAAGAGACGCAGTGACATTAGATTTAATTCTGATGAAGGAGGCCAAACAGCTGATGAACAGAGCAGGAAACCATCTTTAACGCCTGATAAACTCACATCATAACCACAACCCATCCTCATTACACTCGGTTCTAATTCAATTCTACATGCTGGCAGATTCAAATACATCCACGTGACCCTACAATGAGGGTATCGACTTTTAAAGCATTTCAATAATTAATTTCAAGCTATTACATGGCCTGCTGAAGGACCACTCGAAAGTTTAGAAATTCCAATTATTCTCCACTTTCACGAGCAAACTGCCATCCATTATCTCAGCCTGAATAAAAACAGAGCACCATCAATTATTAATCAGTAAACTTAATGAGCTTATTAACTAAAAACAGCACCTGCTGTTGTGTCTTACACAAGAAAAACAGCCACACAAGTAGCTTTGTGAGGAGGACACATTAGAGCTTTGAGCTAAATGTAAGGTTGCCACACAATCTGGTTGTTCCGAGATTGTTCTCTCTTTTCAGTGACTGCCCCTGAAAATGAGGACTCTTTCCCAGGACACAAATTGTCACTTTTTTTGGTGAAAATGTTCTTCTAATTTATAATGTCAGAGTTTCAAATAAAACCAGATTCTTCTCTGTTCTTTCCTTTTTACGTTTAGACATCCAAAACCGTGTCTGTAAAGAGGTAAAAATGAGTCGAACACAGCAACAACTGGCCATGTGCCGAAACTTCTTTTTAATGGTAGCAGAAATGTAAAAGTTTGCCTTTTCACCTAGCAACTGCTGCACGGGCTGTCACTGTCTTAGGTAGGCTGTCCAGTCATTTCACATAACTGTGTTAGTAGGCTTCTGTATTACCCACTGTACGGTGAGAGCTTTACGTCTCGTTTCCACTTACATATGTGACTGGTGTTCATAGATTCGCAAAATATACGGATGATGCCTCTAGTGTCCAACGCAGGGAAGTGCATTTCTTTACAGATGGATAGAAACCTGAGAGAAACTACCGGTTCTTGAGGCAAATTACGGACCGAAACATTACGAAGGGAAGGGAAGGCGTTTCGCAGGCACATCGGCTATCACGGAGATTCCCATAGGAATGAATGGACTTTCGGTTGACTCGTCTCTGTACACATACATACGTGGAAACAAGCTGTTACACGCAGAGATTATTTTATTTTGAAAGCCCCTGACCTGATTTCGCAGTTAAGGCCAAAACACACCGGCGCCGTACGATGCGCGTCAAAACAGCCGCCCCCATTATTTTCTATTTACAAACCCACACCGGCGGCAGCTCGACACGCGTTGACGTGCCGCACTGTGGCACTTTACGCTATTGTCCTATTTTTCCAGCGTCGCTGCCCTTGAAAAAGCAGCTGGCAACCAGTACCGCCACCTATTGGAATAGTGCAATAAAAATCTGGTTGACGTCCCGCGGCGCAACGCTTTTTGTGTGTGTTGGGGGCGGCACTTGACTCGCGTCAATGACGCCGCCGGTGTGTTTTGGCGTTTAGGCTACTCTCATGTCTTGTGCTGCTGTTAGGATGATTAAGATGTCTAGTGTCAGTTTCTGAGGCGGCAACTAGCTCACCTGGTAGAGCAGTCGCCTCATCTACAGAGGTTATGTCCTTGCTGCAGCGGTTGTGGGTTAGATTCTTGTTTTTTTTTAGGACCCAATTGTATTGCGGAGTTTTGCACAGCGGCGACCAGATCTTTGCTCTCAAACCACAAAAAAAGATGTGATGGCACAACAGTCTCCTTCAGTACATTATTCTATGCTTTCTTTTGATTTTCACATTGGCTAGTCATCCTGTTTAATTTGGCTTCTGATTGAATTGGAACCGCTGAAACAAGTTGTAGGAAGCCTCTGCAAGTAACTGGTTGCTGGCAGACACTCTGTGCTGCAATAAAATGGTTAATCAGCAGTGTCGTACACTGTAGAGCCGATGCGCTGCTGGTTCTGCCGGCCTGAATAGAATATAATGTCTACTGTTGTGTACAGCCTTTATAGACTGAGCTGAGTAGTGATGCGCGGGTTGACCCGTAACCCGCGGGACCCGCAAATGGACCTGTGGGTCGGGCAGCAGTGATCGTCTGTTAAATCGGTCTGTAAATGATATTTTGACATTATTGGCTGTTACTGTCATGGCGTCCGAAGGTAGTGATGCGTTGAGCAGGTGACAGTCCGTGGTCGTTTTCAAAACACACTTGTGTCACACACTCCAAAAGAAACTTGTTGAAACTTTAAACAATAATTTATTGTACAAAACGGGGGAAACAAACGTTGACAAAAACGGTTCCATAATTCATATTAAATTAAAAAAAAAAAAACAGCTACAAGTTAGAGGGAATAGTGATAAAGTGGTAAAACTTGGCATTGATCCACAGCCTCAGATGGATGAGCTCAAGCGTGCCGTGCACACAAGCTCAGTTGGTAGGCGATACTATATTTTCACATTTTTAACAATGCAATTTAAAAGTTTTGATTTTTATTGATAACCTACATTTACCAACAACAAAAAGACTACATTTAGCACCAAAAAAATATGTAAAAAAAAATAAATAAATAAATTAAAAAAAAAAAAAAAAAGTAAATTAAAAAAAATGAATATCAAATACCAAATTTTCATAACGGATACCTGCCCATAGAAACGAATATTCGAATATCTGAATATTTGGGTACAGCCCTAGAAACCAGAGGGTGGGCGCTGCATTTATGCAACAATGGCATCCCGATATCAGCAATAACCCCTAAATGAGTGAAGCACATTGTGGTGGTTTGCTGGCTAGTGAGATTCACGCACGCACTAACATGCAACCACGTCCACACTACCTACCACAACAACAAACAGAGAAGCTCAGATTACAACACACAGAGGGAGCGTGACTTCATTCTCTGCTCAGGATGTCATTACTCCACTGTATCTTCACAAGGCAAATAGTGGTTTGCTGCTCCAGAGTCTGTGTTTGTCACATCCATGGCATCCTTGTTGTCTCTCACTGTTCAACATCTCTAATTCAAAAGTCACTGCTCCAGAAACATTTCTGAGGAGGGAACAGTTTGACAAATCATATCCAAAGCCTTTCCTCGTCTGTCTGTCCTCGCAGCTGGGTGCTGGACCAATCAGCAAACTGCAGGAAACAGTTAACATAATGACATGATGATTCATCACCTCTTGGATACAGTAATCCAGCGCTCTCGATATAACATGCTCAATTCTGCAGTATCATGACCTTTCTCTCGTCACTCTGGCTTTGATTTAAATAATTTCCAGAACTGTTTTGTTGTGTCTTCTACAGTGTTAGTCTACAGCCCAAGTCATGTGTTTGTCCTGTCAGGTGTAGGAAGGGGTCCTGTGATGCCTTAGCGACGGTCAAATCATCTGTTGGTCAAAATAAATAACTGGCTCAATCATATTTTGATCAATACACATGGACACCATCCCTAACCCAAGTTAATTTCCAATCAGCAGGCATCCAAGAGACATAGCACCAAAAAACGTATATATAGTGAGGCTAAACGTGACGTCCTGTAATCCTGGTTGTTACAACTCTAACTGATAAGTCAAAGCATCTACCCTTAGAAAGTTCACAGCAGTAAAATTTGCTATCGTTCCCTTGAACATTGTTACCTCTCTGCACACCTTTCTTGCACTCACAGCTGAGAAAACCATCCAAAAAAACCAAGCCGTACCTCGTCCACGTTCTCAAAGGCGTTGATGATGTCATAGGGCAGGCAGGACAGCAGGTCAATGACAAACCAGGTCTTTAAGTAGTTCATACGGATGAGCTTAGGGTCAGAGATGACCTCTCCGCCGGGCCCCACGAAAGTGGTGTGGAAGTTGAGGACGATGTCCACCAGGAAGATGACGTCCACCACGCTGTCCAGCACCAGCCACACGATGTTGTTCTGCTTGGTCTTGAAGGAGACGTTGTAGGGCACCATGATGGCCGTGTAGAAGGTGAGGATGAGGATGACCCAGTCCCAGGTGGTCTTGAAGGTGCAGTAGTGGAGGATGATGTGGGGAGGGGTCTTGGGGGCCTCCTGCTTGTACTGAGGGAGGATGTCGGAGTTCAGCTGCAGAACCTGGAGACAGAGAAGAAACGTTTACTCCAAAAAAAAGCTTTATTGGGTCTCTGTTAATCAGGTACACTTTTCTTCCAAGAGTGAATTAAAATACCTTTTCATTGATACATACTAAACACACTGAAAATCAAGAATCAGACTGAATTCAACTGATAAGTCAGTACCATCGTTTAAAAACTTCATGGACTTGTCTCTGTGTAACTGTTTGATCCAGCCAACTTCTGAATCTCATTTGCTCTCTTATGTTTACTTCATTTATGTGTGTATTTATGTGTTGTATGTATCATTAATCTTCTTTAATGTGTTGTCCCTTGCCTGTGCTTACTTCATCTATTACTGTATGTATTTTACAATTTTTGTTTTCTAAATTACTTTCTGTAAATCATTTTGTTCCCTTATACATAAATAATACTTAATTTTTCCTTTTGAAGAAAATGTTAACAAGGTAACAACCGAATATGTATTCATTTTTTCCATTCATACCTTATTTTTCTACTTTTTAATTT
The DNA here is from genome assembly GCF_011397635.1 of Epinephelus fuscoguttatus. Lineage (NCBI taxonomy): Eukaryota > Metazoa > Chordata > Actinopteri > Perciformes > Serranidae > Epinephelus > Epinephelus fuscoguttatus. The sequence goes on from NC_064765.1 coordinate 7,390,247, forward strand.
AGATTTAGTAACATTTGTAACACATGATTTCCATCTTTCTATACAATTATTCTTACACTCCAATATGGTAATATTGTAACATGGAGCACTTTTATGTAGTTTACTGTATACATTACTTTTCTTTGTGTATTTATGTTTAACTCTACAATGTATGAATACAAAGTAAATTTATAGCATTTATATATTTATTTTTAATACATTATGCATACCAAGCATCTTGAGCACAAACTTTTTCCTCAAATGGAACACAACATGAAAGAGTACAAACCATAGAATAAGTGAAGTTATGAATAAAAAAATTCAAAATTATAAAATATATCCAGCCCTGAGCCCTTCTGGTATAATCTAAGAAAACAGGTGAATTTTATAAAGAAAGTTTTTTTTCTGTCTATCTGTGAAAATTTGTGTTTTTTTCTCACAAAATATAAAAATATATACTTTTCACCTTTTTTTACAGATGAAATAAAAATATTTGAAAAATTAACCTGTTTTCACAAATGAAAAAAAATATCAAAATTATCCTATTTTTTTCTCCCCGTTTTCAGGTGAAAAAAAGTACAAAAATGATCCTTAAAAAAATCACCTTTTTTAATAGATAAAAGAAAAAGCACAAAAATTATCCTGAAAAAATCACCTGTTTTCACAAATGAAAACAAATATCAAAATTCTCCTAATTGTTTTCCGTGTTTCAGATGAAAAAAAGGTAGAAAAATGATCCTTTAAAAAATCACCTGTTTTCACAGAAGACATAAAAACTGAAAAACTATCCTGAAAAAAAATCACCTGTTTTTACAGATGACCAAAAAAAAAAAAAATAGAAAAGTTATCCTGAAAAAAGAATTGGCTTTCATAGATGAAAAAAAAAGAAAATTCTAAAACAAATTCACCTTTTCTCATGAATAATAATTAAAAAAAAAAAAAAACATATCCTTAAAAAACACCTGTTTTCACAGAATGGGGAGAAAATTTTAACATAAAAACATCTCCACAAAAAGAAAAGTCTTGCTTGCCTCTTAGGGCTTCCTTAGGGCAAATTTTTATCTCATCATTAACAGAGCAAAATAAAACAAAACAGTATAGATCACTAATGTTATAAAACATATGTACAAAACAAATTACTTGATCTTTCTTTTTTAAACTTTGTTTTACATGTCATACATTCAAAGATATTCAAAAGGATTAAAGTTATGCATTTTTAAACAAACTTTATCTCTAACAAGTTCACCTGTCTTTTACACTCAACATTCGTCTATTTTGCTTCTGGCCCAGTCTTGACTTTATACTTTAAACTGAGCACAAAGACAACTAACCTGTTTTACTGATTTGTTCACATGTAGTCTGCAGTTCAACACGGTGAAAAGTTTGGTTTATTTTCTGTAAATTATATTTCTAATTTTTGGTTATATTTGTAAGAGAAACCTGAGAAATAGAGCTTTGCCATGTAAATGCACTCCAGATGTTTTATAAAAGGTAGGATACTAGAAAGAAAAAGCAAAAGAAGGGAGAGGTGAAATTAATCTTGTGAAACAGATGAAAGCAATTAAGGAAAAAGTAAGCACAAAAACGACTTTGCTTTTTAGTCTAGTCATTATTACCTACTGCGGCTACAGAGGGGGAGAATAGAGCCAGAAAAGTATATTAAAATTTGTGATGTTTTTCCTGCCCTGTTTCCATCTGCATTCATCTCTCTTGTTGCTGCGCACAGCTCCCTGTGACAAAACTGCATAATGAATAAATCTGGCTTGAAATGAGACAGAAATGAGAAAGAGAAAATCAGATGAGAGGAACACAAGTGTTGACCAGACAGATAAAAAAAACAACCAGTCATTATATTTTGCAGTGCGGTGATGATAACTCCTGCTGAGCTCAGCCTCCTCTGCATAACAGAGACGGCATTAAATCATACACACAGCAGTTTGATTTCCTCTGCAGACCACAGAGAGATCACACATCAACCGCTCCACTCATTTTACACTCAACTGCATATTATTCTGTTTTTATCCAGCTGCTACAGAGATGAACTGTAATATCGTCTGCAGGTCCAAATATATTATACATGATTATAAATCAGACTCATTTAAACACGTCCTGCTGTTTAAAAGAAAAACACCACTGAGATACACTTAAATATCAGCTCCAGTACACTGACGGAGATACTTATGCAACTTTAATGACAAGTTCTAGTGGTAATATTGCTGTTTGACAAATACTGCTTCCGCAAATAATACTGAGCATAATATTTAAATATTGTTAGTAATACTGCTAATAAGACATGTTGCTGCGGTAACTACCATTATTCTATTTCTTGTCATATTACATTGGTGAGACTATTTCTAGTAGCACTGTTGCCACCACAATGGTATCAATATTTCTACCCACTAGTACTTCTACAGCTAATTAGGGATGCAGGATATATCTATCAGGCAAATAAATTATCAGCCAACAATGGGACATTTTTATTTATATGCATTATTACGATACTTAAGATTATAGCAGATATATAGCAGCAATAATATGAAGCCAGACTGCTTTCATTGACTTAACAAGGGCAGCAACTACACACCCGACAAAGTGAGTGGCGGCAAATGTACCTTTAAACTTGGTTTGCAAGCTGCCAATAAACACAGAGAGGGAGAACAACAACAACTGCAGCATCTTCCCTAGAGAGCAAAACATGTTGCGGTGTGGACGTCTTTGACAGTTTCAGAGGAACCGACCGCCCAGCAGAGGTATGACACAGCGCTGAAGGACTGTCTCCAGAGTGTTAGCATGAGCTAATTTGCAGCAGCGGCTCACATCCAACACCAAACTTTTAAAATACTCGACTCTGTTGTTACACTCATTAATAACAGCTAGCCGTGCGATGCTACAGTTAGCGATTATTTGTATCGTTACCTGCCGACCCAGTCTGGAGCACGTCTCTCTCTGTCTGTGTGTGTGTGTGTGTGAGTTGAGTGTTCATGTGTGAGGCGATTCAATAGCGCATCGTTACTCTAGTTAGTAGCTGTAGGCTAGTCTATCATGGGAAGGTGAGACGGCGCCTGGGTGTGTTTATAAAAATGCAGCATGACGATATAAACATTTGATATACCAGATAGGCCTACCATAGGCTGACCAAATGTCCTCTTTTGCCCGGACATGTCCACTTTTCACATCCTGTCCGGGGCATCCGGGGGGTGTTTATAAATTGATGATAATGCCTGGTTTTCCTTGTGTGTGTGTGTGTGTGTGTGTGTGTGTGTGTGTGTGTGTGTGTGTTAGAGTGCGGCACGGGCCACATATTTCTGTCCAAAACCGAACTGAGCCCGACATTATTTAATTACTAAAGCACTGAGTTTGTGTCACACAGTTGTTATGGTTACAGGCTATTTAACAGGCTGTGGGTGCTCCGCGGAGAGGGAGACCTCCGTGTTTGAGACGGGAGCGGGCGGCGGGAGGTCCGACGCTTCCAGCGAGAGGAGAGGGAGAAATATAACAAAATAAGATAAAAAAGGAAAACTTGTTTCTCTCTTTCATTTTATTTTCAGCATTTAATCACAGCGGAGGCGGGTGGCTGGAGGTCTGAGGCTTCCAGCGAGGGGAGAGGTAGAAACAAACAGCCAATGTGTGTGTGTGTGTTATGTTCAGGTGTTGTCATGTAAATAACAGTCCCCAAGCAATAAACAGGACAGACAATAAGATTTTATTTATTTTTACACTACATTTTCACTGAAAGCTGACCGAACCCGGCCCGACCCGTTGGGCAGGCCTACCGTCGGGACCCGTCAGGCTCAGATTGGGTAGCCACATTCTAGTGTGTGTATGTGTCCCCTATCTATAGGGGCCTATCTGAATTTCTGTCTTTGAGAGATATTATTTTATAATACAGCTGAATTTTCTATCCATACATATAAACTTTAAATATATTAAAATTATAAGGCATCTTTGAGTAAACTGCGGTATCATTTAAGTAGGCTATCTTGTGGCCAGGCCGAGTGTCCTCTTTTTTGGAAATCAAAATGTGGTCACCCTAGCCTACCATAAACTACAGGTTATACAGTTCTTTATTGATTGTATCAGCTATCAGCCATGAGAAGCAGGTAAATATCGGTTATGGTATCAGCTGAAAAAATCTGTATCGGTGCATCCCTTCAGCTGATACTAATGCAGCAGCAGCTGCTACCACTACTGGTGCTGTTTCTTCAAGTGCTATTACTACTACTGCTGCTACTACGTCTACTACCACAACTACAACTACTACTGCTGCTGCTTCTCACCATCCATAACTACTGCCACCTCTATATTTGTAGCCTACTTCTCCTGCTACTACTATAATTAATAACACTATCATTGCTACTACTGTTACAAACACACTGCTGCCTCTACTAGTTGTACCACTGTTAATACTACCACTACTACTACTACTACTACTACAGCATCTATAGCTACATGTACTGTTACTACTCACTTCTACACTTGTAATACTGCTCCTACTACTGCCATTGCCACAGTGTCTGTCACTACTACTACTATTATGCTTGACGTATCTGCAAGTCACAAGTGTCCACACCATCAGACACGACCCTTCACTGACGTCCTGTGTGGCAGGTTTTTGCCTGTGTGTATACATCCAGCATTTTCTACTGCGGGACACAGATAGGCAGAGAAAATGGACAACAATGCTGTGAGTTTTTGATACACTACTCCCCACAGTTGAGGAGGATATCAGTTTGTCACATGGAGAATCTTGCACGGAGCAGGAAAGATCCAAATGTTTCCTCATCGTGAGTCCCCATCAGTTCATGTCTGTGCAGCCATCCATGCAGAAAGCATAAGTGAGGCTACTGAACTACTCCTGCAACTGCTACTACTGGTATATTTACTGTAATGAACAGGATCAGACTTAGTGTTTATAGTGGTTATGTTATCAAGACGGCAACCTTACAGCTACAAATAATAATAACACATTCATAGGAGCTAGTTTCAGTTAGCCTTGGTTAGCTTCAGTTAGCATCTGTTAGCCTCATTTATCCACACAGTAGGCTTAGTGTGGTGTGAAGTAACAGGGCGGGCCGGTAGAGCTGAGGATCAACAGCCGGCTTCATAACGGAGGAGCCGCATCTCATCTCATCCTCATCATCAGAGCTGCCAATTAAACAGCCCGCGGTCAAGAGCAGCACCGCCACTCAAAAATTAGACTGCCAATTAGGAGCCCAGCAGCGTTGTGAGGAGGAAAGAAAACTCTGCTTATGTGACACTCGACAGCGTCATCGACAGAAGACGCCAGCTGTGCCTTTCAGGCTGCGGAGCAGATGGATCACCTGCGATATCTATTGAGCGTGCTCAGGACGTTATGCAACCCTCTCCCATCCTGCACCAGGCTGGGAAATGGGGAGGAGGGTGGATTAGCTTGGAACTTATTTTGCCTTTTTCTCCTCCCTGCCAACACTAGCGCTTTCTTGCCTTTACATTCTCCTCTTCCTTCCTGTCACATCTCTTACTCTCACATCCTTCTGTCCTTCTGTACTTGCATAACTTCTTTCTCTTTTCCTTCTCCTTCACTACATGATCTTTGTTCCTTCCTTCCTACACAACTTGAATTCCTTTTAAAAAGCCAAAGTGAATCTGAAACTTCATGTTCTGTTCTAGACATAAGAAAAGCTTATATTCACAATCACCTTAACTTTTGTAATAATGCAAATGACCAGAAATCAAACTTTGGAGCAGCTTACCCAACAGAATGCTGCGTGGTTCACTCCATATTTCCCATAAGCCCCAGAACATCCCACTTTAAGCTGTGTTTAGATGATACTTGAGTCGTCAGAGCATGGAGTTCTGTTTTGTAAATACGTCTAACATCAATATCCAAGTCATATTTATGTCTGACAAACACAGATTTGTCTGAGAACTCCCAACTTGGTGCTCAGTAACGCAGAGTTAGCAACTTTAATCAATATAGTCCTAATTTGCCAATGCACCATATTTTCGAACCCTCAGTCATAAATATGAGACTGCCTCTCATCTTTTTTATCATTTGTAGAGAGTAAACATGCATTTAATGGACAACTTAAGCATAGCAGTCAAATTATAAGGTCCTTTTTAGGTAGTTGTGAAGATATACTATACAGGATTTTCTTAAAAAACAATACTCTTACAAAAATAATCCCTCTTAATCATCACTTATGGCCCACTAGACGTGTGTGGTGTTATCTGCAGCGAGTCTGCCTGTATTAGGCCTTATATTTTACACACAGGTGAATCTGGAACTTTATAAAAAGTAGTGACCAGGTAGTAGCAGTACACATCCAAGAAGAAATTACAGACACAGCGCGGAAGACGGCAAATAAAGCAAATTGTGATGCCAAGAATGAATGAATCTGAGGTTGGCTTTCATTTTCAATAGCGAACACTGAAGGAGAGGACAAGGATAATGATAATTAATATAATATGGCAGAGTTGTAGTTCTATAAAGTACATCTTCATAGGAGTAGTTAAAATTATGGAAAAATACTTTACATTAACAACCACATAAAATGTCCTTATATGTGCTAATGACTACATTGTTATGTGTTATAAACAATTTTTTGCTATATGTTTATATAATGGGTTAGGGGTTGAAGTAAAGAGTTGGTTCTTCTACATTTGATAACATTCATTCATTCATTCATTCATTCATAACATTCAAAATTTCATTTTTTCACTGTCACTGAATAAAACTGTTTTTGTTCAATTGTGTGACATGATCTGGTGGTCATATTATTAATAGGCTATCTATCCAATTTGCGAACGTATGATAAATAACGTATTATCGGGTGCCCAATAAGACATTATTTACAGTAGGTCCTGCCCGAGTGCAGCACCTCTTGCCTCCGGCGTTTGAAGACATACCTGAGGAACAGCAGTGGCGATATGCACAACAGTAAACTGGCATTCTTGACCATAAACACCAGGAGGACCAAAGATCTGGACGCAGCAATCACAGTAAGAGTCGCATCGTTCTTCTGTAAAAACGTCTAGTGGTGAGTAACAATATATCAGCCTGCCATAGGGGATTATTTTTTATTATACTCTGGCATAGTTGATAGTGTTGTTGTGTTGCGTTAGTGCGGGCTGTAGACACTTCCTGAGGTTTCTACCATTTATACTTCTTATGGGGGTGAGTTTTTCCTGATCAGCTGTGAGGGTCCAAAAGACAGAGGGATGTCGTATGCTGTAAAGCCTCTGAGGCAAATTGTTATTTGTGATATTGGACTTTATAAATAAAATTGAATTAAAAATTGTCCCAACTCAAGTGGATGGAGTCGGTTTGATGAACAATAGAAACACTACAGCCGTTCACGTTCATGGCAGATGACACTGCAAAGATGACACAGCTGGAACGTTTAGCACATGCTTGGCACCACAGTTTACACAACATATGTTCACAAGTTTGTGTAGATGCTCACAGCGTTGTATTTATAGTTAGTATTGTACTCATGGTTCTTGGTGTGGACGGCCTTTTACCCAGACATTTCTGAAAGCCAGAAAGGACTGAATGTCAATTTTTCTAGTCAGCAAAGATTTCAGCTAGAAAGTAGAAGAAACTGTATTATAGATGTATGATTCCATGCCTCTGGGTTTTAATGAGCTGTAGCTTTTTGCATGCTTTTACTCCTTTTATTTTTGTATAAAGATAAGAACCCCAGTGATGCAGAATGTCCACAAAGTTGGTGGACTCAAAAGAGACAGGTTTAAGAAATGAATGGTCAAAACTGAAGCAGAGATATCCTGATTTTTAGTCTCTAGTATTGGACATTTTTCATCACACAACCCCCCAAACTCAAGCCCACTTCTCCCAAACCACACTCCTTCAGTTTTCTTTTAAAGGTTTGAAGTCTTAAGTTTCAGGGGTTTACCATTTCCATCTTTCCTTCCTTTCACTCTGCCTTTCTTCCTGAAAACAACAACTTGCTTGCCTCCCTCCTGCCCTTATTTGCTTCCTTCCTCCCTAACATAATTCTTCTTTTCTTCCTTGCTTAATTTATTACTTCTCCTTTCCTCACTTATTGAAATACATCTCTTTGCCCTTTGATTTTTCCCCTGCTCTCTCATTTCACTGCATCTTTCCTCCTCCATTCCATCCTCTCATCCCTCCTTCTGCCCTCATCCCTCTTAAACAGCCCTGGAAGTAACACTTTTGCTAAAAACCCACACTGCTTCTCGCCTCATGTGCTAAGCAGGGATGAAACTCAAACAGATTCTGATTAAAGGCGATACACCTCACTCAAACCCTCATGAATAAAACAGGTGGGTGCGCTCCGGAAAAAAAAGAAAAGAAAACATAAGCCATCATCTCACCCCAAAATCCATTTTCTAAATTTCCAGCAGCAGTCACAATCATTCAGAGTGCCCACAGCACCCTGCTTCTGTCTCCCCACCCAACATGAAATATTAATGACACCCGCAGTCCACAGGAGCACAGCGCTCCCGGGAAGAGAAAGCACTGCTCGCTGTGTCAAACAACTGCAGTTCCAGGGAAGTTGGCATGTGCGTGTACGTTGAGGGAGGGTGGGGTAGGATGGATGTATCGAGGGAGTGGCTGTGTGCGATTAAGTAAAGTATGCATGTGTTGCTGTGTCAGTTTATTAATGCATGCATCAGTGTGTGGCTGCGTTAACTCAGCGTTAGTACAATAGCTTGAATGTGCACTTAATGTTTTATGTAAAGATTTATTTGTGCAGAAATAATAATAAGAGCAGAGAGTTGCCATGGTGGCATATTTGTACAGCCTGTGTGCGTGTGCAGAGGAGTGTCCTGAGGTGGCCTGCAGCAGTGCTAACTTCCAGGTGCCAGGTTACCTGTTGTGGCACTGCTGGTTTGTTGTTCATTGAATGAACACTAAAGTCACGTTTGAGTTCAATCTTGTAAGTTTAGGATTTGACTATGTTGGAGCTTTTTTTTTTTTTTTTTTTTTTTTTTTAGCAAATTGACACTCTTTGGTACCATGTTTAGAAAGAGCACTTCATCTTTTCAGACAGGCAAATGAAACCCATGCTCACTGAGAGATTCCATTTAAGGAGCTAATCGAACAGTGGCTAGCTACGTGATTTTAAGACATCGGCTTTCAAGAAGAAAGGGATAATGCCCTCGGAGGTGTCCATTATCAGGAGCTCATGGAAAACGGGGCGGACAGAACCTTCTAACACACAGCATTATGTGGCTTATACCATGGTCACTTGCCAAAGAAACAAAAATAAGACCATTTTGCAATAAAGATCTACAGTTTTCCACAAGCCATAAAGCCCAGTTCAGACCAAAGATTCACGACAAGACAAGTTGAAACACGCAACTACTTACAATGCACCATTCTGCAATGCTTTAAAAACCTGCCAGTCACACGAATGCAACCAGATGAGACGATGTATCATCTCTATGCAACAGCTCTGTACTTCTGTTCTGATTTGCAGCTTTTCAGGTTTATTTTGTGGCTGAATATAATTTGTAGCTTCTTAGAATATGAACGAGGATAGTGATAGTGAGATACTGGCTACAGCTGCATTTGTAGTAGTGACCAGCTGAGTGTCAGGTGACACCATCAGCCAGTTTGAGTAGGGTTGGGTCGGTTCTCGTTAATACCAATTCGGTTCGGTACTCCATCTTGGACCGGGTTTTTTTTTTTGGAGACCGACCGGACCACATACGTCAGGCCCAAACATACTCGGGCGGAACGTACGCGGAGCGGACTCCACGGAGGACAGTCCGGACTAAAAGCGGACGTCCGCAAGCCCTGTACGCGCAAAGCTCAGACTTTACGACCACGCGGACTCCGCTCCGCACACCAGTGTCACACAAAAGACTGCTCGGCACATATTTTTCACATCGCGAGGATTTTTCATGGACATTTTTACAGGAAACTACAGCGTGGAAATGCGCTCGACTGGAAGTCCGAATGACTGCGGACATTCCTCGCGGAGTCCGCTCCGCTTATAGTATGCCCGAGTCTGTGAGCACCTACGTGTCTACCTCTTTGCCAAGCGCACAGTGAGTAGGAGAGAGAGGGGGGTGGGGGTGGGGCAGGAACTGAGCTAGGGGGTGTGAGTGCGCATGCGCCGAGGCCTCTACTGTAGTCTGGAGTTTGCTTAACAGTGACGGGGAGTCTGTAATGGCGGACAATTTAGTCTCGAAGAAATCAAAGAATACGCCAATATGGCAACACTTTGGCTTTGAGCCAGACGAAGGAGGCAACCTTTGTTTGCACTGACTGAGTAAGCTGCAAAGTTTATTTGTAAGGAATAAAAGAAACAACGTGTTACTGTCAGTTTGTTGTCCTAAGGTCGTTTTTTATTTTAAATGAGTCAATTGCACCCCACAGTGGCGAAAATCCGGTATTAATGCCTTGATGCAGTTTATCACAAAAACCGGACTGGTTTTTTTTTTCTTTACTCATACCGACCCAACCCTAAGCTTGAGTCATGCTCAGATCAGCCAGTTCACACCTCTCAACTTCTCTCTGAAACGTTCTAATATAGTTTCATTTTGTTGCGAATCTCTGGTCTGAACTGAGTTTTAGTGAGCCAAGAATGACATGATCCCACACAGTGTAACGCTGTGCAACACCTGAGCTAAGTATGGACCTTTGGCCACATGATGACACAATGATGAGAAGCAAGAGACGTGGCTGGAAGCTCTGGGGAAAGCTAGCAAGTGGACCACGAGTTTCACCAGTGAGAGAACACTGGGGACTTGGTTTCTATGGTTACCTGCTGTTAAATATATCTCGCAAACTGCTTTGGAGCAACAGTTATAAGCAGCATGACCTTGATATAATGTGTACAGTTCGATGTGTACATATGTTCTGTATGTGTGAGTCTGCAGGTGCTCACCTCTGCCAGTCTAGACTGTTTATGGCTGACTTCATGTTTGTCGATGGGCGCCAGCTTCGGCAGCGTGTTGCGGTTGTTGGTGAGCGCTCGTGTCAGCCGCGCAAACTTGGTCCATCCTGCAGAAATGAGACATTAAACACAGCTTAGATCACAGTCATGGCAACCCAACAACTTTGAGAATGCTTCTCAGCTGCAAACACAAACACAGTCAGATCTCAGACACTACTGTTGATACAGTTCCCCTGTTCCTGACTCCAGTTGGGACGTACTGGAGTTACAAAATATTCCCACACCCCCCACTTGTACTACAGGGCTGGAAGGATCTGTGTTTCTCCCAGTGGGTAATTGATATTTACAATAAACCTGACGTGATGTAAACGCAGCATAACCCCCGGGTTTTATGGCAAACATCCGCCCTGCAGAGAGTGTCCTTGAACACAACTGAATCTCCAGCAGCTGCAGGGTTTCTGCAGGGTGTCCGATGTGCTCTGACCTTCATGTTGAAGCAGGAGATGAAGGAGAATTTCTCCTTCAGGGGATCAATGCCATGAGAGTTATACATTTAGCATGTTTGTCTTGTGAATATGAAGGGTAAGGGGGGAAAGCAACCGTCTGTGGGTACGTATTGAACTTCAAATCATTGAAAATGTATTCTAGCCTTGTCTTAGTGTAGTTAGTGCTTTAACCACTTGTATACTCTTTCTGTAATCAGTGCTTACAGCCAAGATTGTGTGGAACATGGCAAACTGGGCACATTAGTTCTTTCCTATGGGATCATGGTTTCACACACGGCAGACAATATGCAATACTATGAAACATGTACACATACACCCAGTGAGTGCTGCAAAATAGTATTTAAATGATAGAACTGAATGTATATGAAACATTTCATAAACACAGCTAATATTGTTTCGGATTACATTCAAGAAATAAAGATTCACAATGGCTTGACTGGCCCTCCCCCAAAATATGACCGTATAAATCATTTGTACAAGCAGCAATTACAACCCATATGTACGGTTATCGTTGGGCAGCAACCTCTAGTGGCTGAGGCGACCATTTCACAATGTTTACAACAACAGTTAATGAACATCCACAATGTCGTTTTTGTGTCGATCTTCTGCCACCAGTAGGGGCAATAATTCGGGAGACCCTCCTGTAGGTAGGAACAAACAACCTATGTGGTCGTACGGGTTGGAGGACTTGTTGGCTTAACTGTTTCACTGACCAGTATTTTTAGTAGTTTACTTGGGACTCCAAACAACTGCAAAACTCATCTGTAGCCCAGATTTAGCATGACAGGTTAACAGCTACATTACTGGGGCACTTTGCAGTTACTTTTTCTTATTATTGTTTTGTTTCTTTGCAGCAACAAAAACACAGGAATGACATTCAGATATGAAGGTAGGGGTGGTTGGGTTGTTTTTACCAGTGGCCATCAAACTATATAACTCCTCCCCTTTCTGCAGGACGGACAGATGAAACATCGGACACTAATGTATCATACTACTAATGTTACTCCAAACATCTTTGCTAGCTCCTCTTTCAGCCCCCGGTATTTTTCCAGCTTCTAGTGTTCGTTCTTTCTGACGTGGCTGTCAGTAAGGATTTCTACATCTATCACCACTGCCTTCTTCTACTGTTTGTCCATCTACACGATGTCCGGTTGGTTGGCCATCACCAGTTTGTGTTTGGATCTGGAAGTCCCACATGATCCTAGCTAGGTCGTTCTCAACCACCTTCGGAGGTGTCTTCCATTCTGACCTTGGGACCTCCAGCCAATACTCAGTGCATTTATTCCTGAAAACTATGCCAGCCACTTAGTTATGGCGTCCCATGTTCGCTCTTGCTGCCGCCATCTTACACTTAATTATTATGTGTTGAACTGTCTGAGGAGGATATATGACTTGGCAATGCTGATTCGTGAACCATGTAAACCATAGTAACTCTCTCCTGCCTGCCTGCCCGTGGCGAGACAGGATAGGGAGAGACGAGACTGAGTTACGTTGAGCAGCCAGCAAGTTGCTAAGAGGGTGTGAAAAGATTGGGTTGAAAGGTTTTTTTTCACCTGCAATTTCTTCACACCTCCATTGTACTTTGTATTATTCATTTTGGCACACTTTCATTGCAGTTGCAGTTTAATGAAGGTAATGAAGGCAATGAGCCCAAAGAGGGAGGGGCTTAAAGACAATGTGACTGGGCCAGCTCAGTGCCGGACTATCTGTACCACTGGCCGGTGAGACCAAAAAATAAAAGACGGTTGTGTCGGCCTAATAGGCACGTCAATCCACCAGGAAACTGCTCGCTATGCCAGATGGCCAGTCCACCCCTGCTTTGGACCAGACCTTGTGTATAATATTGTGCATCCTGATCAATATTCCTGCATTTTCTGCCCAACTTTATATTCCTTTCTGTAACTTTAACTTGTACGTGACCTTTTTATTTGTCACCTCAAAGCCAGTGATGAATACACTCTCGTTTTGGGGGCCGATAAGCATTTTATCATACTGTTTTTAAAAGGTGCTATATACACAAAGCTTATTATAAATGCAGTGAAAATGCGCAGCAAGCATTGTGAAAAATTACTGTTTGGAGCCAGAGTTGTTTTCATCCGTTCCTGTTTGTGTCCAAAATTTGAGTTCCAGCTTTTATTATCATATTAGAATCATTACTGCCAAACAAGAAGCCCGTGTTCACTCTCTGTCTGTCTAAATGATACAAGCCTGTCGAGCAGTGGTCATTTTCTGACCACGGTTTTGGAGGACGGGTGCTCCTACTGTACTGCTCTATAAATAAAATCAAATGTTTGAAAGGGCAGAGAGTAGCACAACAGAGGCACACCACATACAGTAGTCACACATCGTGATCGACCGGACCCTTTGAAGGGACCATTACCAGTAAAAAGTGGACTTTGAAATAGCTTTTAACCCCGAGGCCTCCAGCTGCCTGAACAGCCCCCCCATTTCATTTCAACCATTCAGTTCTCTGTGCAGCAGTATGAGTGAAGCCAAACACAGCACTGTGCTGAGACCCATATAGGATGAATATCAACAGAATACTTTACTTTGCGTCCCAATCACTCTACTCCCCTCCAGGGAAACTGTTGCATTGGCTTTTGTGTAGCTTACTATACATCTTCATTTGTAGAGGAGCTTCTCTTATGGGATTTTCTATATGCTAAACTGGCTCTAGATCACCAAAGATAATAGGCCTGGGTGCTCTTAGCCAAAATGGAGCTTTTTCCAATATCTTTGCAGGAGGAAAACTGCTGCAGTAGTGCTTTTATCACTCACTATATACTGCGCAGTATATTGTCAGCTGTTAAAAAGCATTGGGTTCAGTGCCTCTGGGCTCTTTGCAAAGATAACTGTCACTTGCTTCTCCTAAGCTAAGCTAATGGCGAGAGGCAGTATCTATCTATCTAGTAACTATCTATAGAAGCCCTGCAACTTAACATGACTATTTACATCTTAAGAGGCTTTTTCAGCATTTCCAAAACTAATCTCCAGGGCTGGTACCTGCGGTTATTCCACAGGCTAGTTAATAACATGTCGGGCAGGAAATCCAAAGTGTGGGATCATTTTGAGAAGGTGAAGGACGAACCCAAGGTGATATGTAAACTCATCTTCATTGGTCGACTACAAACATGACGTATCATCTGAAACATGGAAGTAGCTACATGCCCATTAGCCCACAGCGTCATTAACAGGCGGCTCGCTCAGTGTGTGACGTGCACTTGGAGATAAAATATAGGCCTATATTAATGAAGGTTCATTAGTACGGTTTGTATTTCTCTGTAATGTAGCACAGTGTTAACAATGTTACTGATACTATTCTTTCTCACACCTTCAACTCAAACCACCAAAATATATCATTTAATCATTACATTCATATCATAAACATGCAGGAGACTAGCCGACTAATGGACCTAAATGACGACTATTGTTTGAGTAGGAAAATTCTTAGTCGGGGGCAGCTCTTATTGACTCAATGTATTTATTTAAAAAGGTTTAGCAAAGGACAGAAGTTGAAGGATGTTTTGAGAAGCGGATCCTTATGAAGAAAAAAAAAACGTTTTTATTCTTGACATTTTAAGTGAGACTGTGACCTTTGTAAGACTGCTAACAAAGGTCACAGTCTCCTCTTACAAATGAAAACTTTAATTATGAGCAGTGAAACACATTCTTGCTCACACATCAACACACTCAGCTGAGGGGTTTCTGCAGCCTGGTCCACCAGTCGCTTCAGGTGGCTAATAAAAACAAATCTTTGATATCTATTGCTGAATAATACGCATTACTGAGTCAGTCTGAGTCCTCTCTACTTGTCAGTCAGTCAATCAATTTTATTTATAAAGCCCAGTATCACAAATCACAATTTGCCTCACAGGGCTTTACAGCATACGACATCCCTCTGTCCTTAGGACCCTCACAGCGGATAAGGAAAAACTCCCCAAAAAAACCCCTCTAATGGTTTAGAGGGTTAAAACACTTGTGCAAGTGTTTTAGCAATTGCCATTATTACACAACTGTCATTGCCAGTATTCAGAAACATTTACATGAGCTCACTTTAAATTGAGCCTGTGTAACAGTCTCCCCAGACTGTCTTGAGTTGGCCACTTTAATGACCTCATTATGAAAATTCACGGAGAGTAAATGAAAAAAGGGAAAAAACAAGAACACTAACACCAAACTCAGAGGTTTATCTGAGATCTGGCACTGTGCCTTCTGTCCCAGAGGAGGACAAGAAGTCTCACCTGTGTATGAAGGTTGAGAATTAAAAGAATTTAATATTATACTGTTCTTTTAATCATGATCTTAGTTAAGCTCCTGAAAACAGACGAATGTATGTACGAGAGTGCTGTATGCTTAATTTGTTCATTTTCTATCTGATATCGTGTGTGTGACACGTGTACACAGACCGTTCTCACCCTTACGTGGTCAAATACCAATGCTTTGCCACGCCCCTCAACATGTGATATGGTAGCCAAAGGCACCCTTTGACGTCTTTATGAGACGCACCACGCTTTCAGCTAACTCCAATGTAAACTCCATTGTAATGTGAATGCAATACTTGACACTGAAAGCAAGTGACTTAGAATAAAGAGCAACAAAGTCAAAGGGGGGTGATGGGTCAAACAAAACAAGACTTTAACCCGTGAAATTCATGACACCAAAAGTCAATATTGTTTTTATATAAAACTGCATTATTTTCGTGTGGTTGTCGCGCACAGCCGTTATTCACGTGACATATTTATGTGACGTTATTGTTATGTAACAAACATACTTATTTAACCAAAAACATTTTTCTAACCCTAACCAAGTAGTTTTGTTGCCCAAACGTAACGTAGCCGTGCATCACATAGAGACATTAAAGGGTGCACCATGTGTCACTATTAGATGCCGGGGCATGACAAAGCATCGATATTTGACGACTTGGGAATGAGAATGGGTTCGGATACAATCCTGAGACCAGAGCTTTTGGTTGGTATGCATTTCTCCCAGGTATTTTATGTAAGTAGGACCTGATAATTATACAAAGATGTCCTCACGCAGGGGCAATGGGTTTCTTTTTAATAGTCATAAGAATGTAATAAAGTATAAAACTGCATATTTCAATGCCTGAACATTGTTATGCAAAAACAAAATTACAAACAATTCAACATTTGCTCAGTGTTTTGTAATTCCACAGGTCGGGGATCACCTTTAAGTCCATAAAACTATTAAAAACTGCGCATTTCAATGCCTGAACATGGCTGTGCAAAAACAAGATTGTAAATAAAGCAACACATCTAAAAGCCTCGTGATTTGTTCGTTTAGTAAGTCTGTATGAATTTCCCTTGCTCCATACTCCAATCAAGCAATTAGTTCATTCTTGAGTTCAGTTAGAAGTTTGTGCCAAATTTGAGGAAACTCCCTCAAGGCCTTATTGAGAGACTGCATTCACAATAATCTAATGGACATAAAGTTACACTGACTTTGAACTCGGACCACAAAAGTCTAATAGTTCATTGTTGAGTCCGAGTAGATGTTTGAGTCAAATTTGAAGAAATTCCTTCAAGGTCTTCCTGTGATATCACATTCAGAAGAAGGAGACAGACAAGGTCAGTGACCTTGACCTTAGTCCACCAAATTCTAATTAGTTCATCATTGAGTCAGAGTGAACGTTTGTGCCAAGTTTGAAGAAATACCCTCAAGGTGTTCTTCAGACACTACGAATGCAACGAATGCACAGACAAATAAATAACCCGAAAACATAATACCTGGTGCAGAGGCATGAAAATATTTATTCATTTGCAGGAAACAACTGTGTCTTAATAGCTGGCCTTGTTTTATTCTTTTTAAAGATATTTTTTTAAGGGCATTTTTGCCTTTAATTGAAAGGACAGTCAAGTGTGAGAGGGGGAGAGAGAGAGGGAGTGACATGCAGCAAAGGGCCACAGGCTGGAGTCGAACCCGGGCCACTGCAGCAACAGCCTTGTACATGGGGCGCCTGCTCTATCCACTAAGCCACCGATGCCCCGCCTTGTTTTATTCTTGTTATAAAACTATTAAAATATTGATCAGGTTGACTATAAAACAAAGAGAGCAGCCAATAATCTGTCTGTCATGTCCGAACACGGACGCAGCGACTAACGTTATCCAACATTAGCCACTGGTTGGACCTGACCAAGAAAAACTGTCTGTAAAACTCCTGCATCTGTTGTTTTGCCTCTAAATTCAACTTTTCATTTAAATATAATAAAGAAGTGCTGTTTCTTCATTTTTAAATCTCACAGGCTAACTCATTCACTTTTTGCTGAAGCGGAAGTTTGCCTGTAGCGGCGTAGTTTTCCATTATTGTATTGCTCCATTTACTTAAGCAAATGTCTTAAGTGCTTTTCCTATAATGCCCATACAGTAGCAGAGGTTGCATAATTCACTGAATTGTGTGCATGCATCATAGAGTACCATGCCGTGATGTGTTTGAAAATAATAGCGAGCCATTGGCTCGGAAAGCAGAGCCAGAACCACTTTCATCATGAAGAAAAATGGAGGAATTTGTCTTGGTGGCGCTCATGTAAATACATCCTGACAGCTTCCAGGGAGCCTGTAAGCTGCACATACTGACACACAAGGACAAAAGGACCTCACATAGAGCACGAGGTGAAACTGCAGGGCAAGTAAATACGAGGTCCTTTCAATGGTTAATATTAATGTAGCTGCTATGGTTCCCCTCAAGAGTGCAACACCACTTGATTTATCAGACTGGAGCACAATGGAATTGGAAATTAAAAAAAAAAAAAAAGTCGTAAAGGCCTGGGCTAAAAATAACAGGGGAGCAGAACTGGTGCACGCACCACCAAAGTGAATTCTGAAATGAGATTTTGATCAGCAGCTCCACACCGAGGCGGCTGGCACTGCATTTACAGAGTGGTTTGTCCTCAAACAGACAGACAGACATATGTAGGACATCTGATCGGCACACGAGCTGCAAAAACTGTCCATATTTAGCACCTGTCTTTAACATTTAGTAGTGTGGGTATTCTTTTTGCTGCTCACAGTGGAAGTGGATGAATCGGGCTTGGATGTTAAAGGAAGGGGGGAGCAGGAGAGTTCAGTATGTCACTGAGGTTATCACACGGGCACAGATGTTCGGTTGAATTAACTCCGCAACACCTGTGAGGTCCAGACACATTAACACAGCATGCAAAATGTTAATTTTCAAGTGTGTTGTTGAGAGATAACAGTGTTGTCCTTTTCAGATGAAACTGATGTTTAGGATATAAAGCTGCGTTCACACACACCTAACATGTTTGGAACAGAATGTTTTGTTTCATACTTACAATGTGAGATAATACTCTTTGCCATCAATTTTGTTTCAGTGTGACCACGGCTGTAACTCCTAGGGATGCATGATTTGGGATTTCTGCCGATATCCGATATCCTTTTGACTGACTGTCAATGCCAATATATGCCGATATATTTATTCCAACTTACTGACATCCAGTCTCTTCTGTGTCGGACTCTTACTCTTATTGCCATAAGAGTGGCATTGGTGGATGCAGTCTAAAGCTCGGTTCAGACCAAATATGAGACGGGTTAAAACAGGCAACTTCTTGCAATGCACTGTTCTACAACGTTCTAAAAACCTGCCTGTTCACACCAGTGTAACTAGATGAGATGGTGTATCATCTCTATGCAACAGCTCTCTGTACCTCCGTTCTGATTTGCAGCTTTTCAGGTTTATTTTGTGGCTGGATATAATTTGTAGCTTCTTAAAATATGAATGAGGATAGTGACAGTGAGACACTGGCTACAGTTCCATTTGTAGTAGTGACAAACGGTGAAAAACAGAAACAAAACGAGCATCAGATGGCCAGTTCACACCGCTGCAACTTTTCTCTGCAATGTTCTAAAACAATTTCATCTCGTCTCGAATGGTTGGTCTGAACTGAGCTTTACAGTGAAAAGCTTTCCAAAATGTGCACATACAGTGGGCAAAATAAGAAAACTACTTCAACTCAGGCTACATTTGAAATTTGTAATATTTCGTTTTATGAAACATTTTCAAACAGAACTGTAAAATTCAACCTCCTTTAACAACTTGGATGATGTTCTCCCTGAGATAATCCTGACATTAGCCACAACCAAGGTGAATTTTACCTATTTTAACTAAACTAATTATTACATCATCCAATGGCCTTTAACAGAAGCAGAAATGTTCATTTTGAGCCAATGCCAATATTTTAGTTTAAAGCCAGCATCTCTGACAGCTACCACTGGAGACATGGAGGTCATATCCCAGCTAATATTTCTGGGAATTACAATTACACACATAGTGAGCATATTAGTATATATGTTGGGTTATTGGGCAGATTGGATGAATTTCAACAGAGTACTTTATTCTGAGTCCTCATCATGTTTTGTCCCTGGAGGAAAACCATTGTAGTGGCTTTTGTGTAGCTTCCTGTATATCTTCAGTTGCAGAGCAGCTTCTTTTATGTGATTTTCTATATGCTGATACATTGAATTGGCTCCAGGTCACTATAGGTAATAAGCCTGGGTGCTCTCAGCTAAAATGCTGCAGAGAACATGAGGTCTCTCCTGTAAATGAATTAGCATATTGTTAAGCCTAGTCTTTTTGTGATGGTCCACTGGCAGATACAGAAAATGCTTCTCAAAATGTTCACATTCAGTGGGCCATACAAAATAACTTCTTCAATTTGGCTTACATGTAAAACATGCCGTATTTATTTTTATTCAATGTTTCAAACAAAAATGTAAAATTCATCCTACATAAAAAGGCTTAAATGATAGCCATAGCCAGTGCAAATTTTACCTATTCGGACTAGATAAAGTTACATAATTAAAGCGCCATCTTACCGGCTTGTTATTATCATCAGAATTTTTTTTTTTTTTTTTTTCAGGCCGATGCCAATAATTCAGTTATAATTAGTAAAGCTTATATCTGCTGGTACCAATGACGTGCCAGTATCATTGTGCATCCCCAGTAGCTTCCATTGAAAACAATGAGGTCAGGTCCCTGGTAATGTTTCTGGGAATAATAGTCACACATGGTAAACATATCATTATTATTATTACTATATATTGGGTTATTGGGCAGTGTGGGATTGTTTTAAGGCAAAATATCTTTGACAAAATAAATCTGTTTTTTTTTTCTTTTAAATACACAATAACATATACATAATAACATTTTGACAATTGTGTATGGAGATAAGAACTGATAGAACATATTACATTTCGTGATTTTTTTGTCTGGGTTTTACTTGGGGAATTTCAGCTAACTTATATTAAATCTTTTGGTCTTTTTGTTAAAAAAATTAAATAGAAAAAAAAATATATATATATATATGGTCACTGTGTCACTATAAATGGCAATAATTAATCTTTTTTTGTGGTTTGGATTTAAGAAAATTAGGATTAATTCACCAAATAATCACCACTCTGCTGTCAAATGCTGCTTTTTGATGGGACTGTTCTGACACAGGCAGCCAAAGATGTGTCAACCAAAAGCAGCCTAAATCCAGTGAGCCATATGGGCCAGCTGTGGTTCAGAGGTAGAGCGGGTCGTCCACCAATCGGAAGATGAGTGGCTCAATCCCCGACTCTCCCAGTCTGCATGTCGTAGCATCCTTGGGCCAGATTCTGAACCCCAAAATACTCCTGATGGCTGTTCCATCGGTGCGTGAGAACACATGAATGGTTACTGAGTAGCAGGTGGCACCAGGTATGGTAGCCTTGGCCACCAGCTTGTGACTGTGTGTGTGAATGAGTGAATGTGACATATAGTGTGAAAAAGCTTTGAGTGGTTGGAAGACTAAAAAGGTGCAATCCATTTACCATACATGCAGAAAGGCCTCTACATGCTCGTGAATGGGTTGAATGATGGGCGTTTGCTTTGATTAGTGCAAGTTGTGAAATATGTCTTACAAACAAAATGAAACAGGCCACTGGTTGGTGGACTAGTGATCTATGCATCAAGAACCAAGACTGGCTCAAGTGTTGGTCCAATATTGGAAGCCAACATTGGCCCAAAGCCGGCTCAAGTGTAGCTGCCTTGTGTGAATTCAGAATTTAGACTTAAATCAGTGTCTTTGCAGGGTTGTCAGTTACTGTTGGTAAATACACTTCCAAGCAAAAGAGAACATCACAGCCAACCTCATTTGGTTTTCCACCTCGCCATATTCACATTTTTTTGGCACTGTGTCTCTTGAATGAGTACAGCTTACGTCCTGGAACCTGGTTATTACTGTAGAATAAAGCTCGACCTCACCTCAGCGCTTTGGTGAACACAGAAAATAAGAAAATACAGGCAGAGGGCAGAGTCTCTGCAGACGAATACACCACCAGATGTGTGATGACTGAGAGGGATTACTTCTGTCTAAGCCTATACATTGTTTTCTTGGAAAATCCTGCATTGTACACCTTTAAAGAAGATTTTTAAAGAAAACATTCCTAATCCTCAAAAACCAGCTTCACAACTTCCATAGTGCAAAATACTTTTAATATCTTTAAGGTGAATATCATGGCGCCTTGGAACAAACTCCAACTACAACAGTACACAGTAAAATCATAGATTTAAAAAGTTGAATATTTCAGCTTAATGCCTGGGGCACCCGTGTTCTTACCACAGCACTCGTCACTCATTCTGATCAGCTGTCTGCATGAAATGATGTCTCGCCTGAGGCTGAGGCACCTGCCATCTGTGAAGCTTTTACACGTGCTGACAAAGCAAACACTAAAAACCGCCGCTGTGCACGGAAACGACAACATGATGTTTATTTATTTATTTCACTTTTGCATCTGCCACATGTTTAGCTTTGTGCCTCTTTCCTTTCTCCCTGCTCTCCTACACTGATGACGCTGACACCATTTACAGTATCGGCTCTGCTGCTGGTGGCCAGACTGTAATAACCACAACCAGTGGTCATGCACGCAGCAAAAAGGTATTCAATCTAAATCAAATCTCTATGTTCTTTACATGCTGACCCGATGAAACCCAGCTGGTGACTCACTCCACGTGCACACCATTAAATGTGCTGGCAACAATACATAATGTAGTGCAGAGTAGGAACAGTAAAATGATGAGGCAATTTTAGGCAGAACTGGCGTGAACACACAGGGTCACAGGGTGCAGATGATACTTTAAAATCTATTTTAAGCTGAGGATGGACATCTTTAGCAGATCTCTCTCCCGCTCAGCTGATGCTGACGTGCTGTGGCGTGCCAAGCCGCCAGAGCAGCCAGAGACAAAGCTGAGAGCAAAGTTTCAGTCTGCAGCACGAGCAAACTCAGCTGCCAACGCCTGCAGCAGCGAATCTCCCTTCCTCGCACACGGCCTCTCCCACCCCTCTGATCACCAGGCGAGTTATACTGCAGCCCACAGTACGCTGCTCTGTGACACAGCAGGCTAACGCTGCATCCTCAGTGTGGCCGCTAACAAGCCTTACTGTAATGAAATACACAGAGGGTACTCACTGGCTTCAAATAAACCCCAAATGGCAAAGTGCAGCCTTGTTGCCAACATGCTTTTGTTTCAAGAAGTCTTTTTATTATTAGGTACATGACTTCAATAAAATGCCATCTGTTTAATAGTGCAGTTAACTTTTCATTTGTAACAATATTTCATTGCAAAATGTCTGAGAATCAGAAGCCACGCTGGGGACTGAAACAGCTCTGACCAACATTCAACAAAAAATGAATCACAAAATGACCAGCTCCAAAATGAGGACCTTCCAGACCAAAGCAGCTGTTATTTTTTTGTCAAACACCTATGTTGTGCAAGAAGAAGAAGAAGAAGAAGAAGAAGAAGAAGAAGAAGAAGAAGCTATACTTTATCAATCCCCAAGGGGAAATTCATTTGTTTTTCACACTGCTGTCATACACACAGGCCCAAAATACACACACACATGTACAAACAGGGTCTATACATGCATTAAATGGAGAGATGTCAGGGTAGGGGGACTGCCTTGGATAGGTGCCCTGAGCAATTGGGGGTTCGGTACCTCGAAAGTGCCCAGGAGGTGAACTGGCACCTCTCCAGCTACCAATCCACGCTCCATATTCGGTCTGGACGGGGACTTAAACAAACGACCCTCCGGTTTCCATAGACTGAGCTACTGCCACCCTACAATGTATCAATAGCACCTGTGCCCATCTGTGCACTGTCTTAAAATAAGGTGTGGCGTATTGCCATTTTTAGGCAGCACAAAATGATTGCATCGTTCACCAAGAAAAACCTGGTCTACAGTCAGAATGGGGCAGTATTTTCCTGCTATTTAACGGGCCCATTGTTCAGATAGTAGATGCACAGGTTCACAATGCACGTACACAATGCTGGTTACACTTATAAAGACACGTGAATGGTTTAAAGAGAGAAATATTTAATATGTTCTGTAAAATATGAAAGTAGCAGAGAGCACAGCAGAGCTGCTGAGCTGTTGTCTGTCTCACCATTAAGAGACGCTGAGCAACATTAACACACCAGAAGCTTAAAGTTTAGACCAGTTTCTTCCGTAAGTTTAAAACTACAGATTTTAGTTTTGCTGCCTAAATGTCCTTAATATTTGCTGCAGTGACATCACTGCTCTTACTGTATTACTCTTGGCAGAAAACTGCTCACCTTTCCAATGTGTCAAATCCACCACCTAAACAGCAGTGCGCCAGATGCAAGGGCATCTGGTTTTCAATGGGAGTATGAGATGACAGTGATTGTTTAAATTTATGTTATGCCCAAAACAGACCTATGATTAATTGAGGGACTAAATAAAAACCCCTTTGCCTCTTGTGCCTTACTTTGTGCCCAGATTATGCATCATTTGGCGAGCAAAAGTGGAGTTTGAAACACCTTAAATGCACTGACACCATGTACTTTAGACCAGTGGTTCCCAACTGGTGGTTTGCACTCTAAATGTGGACCTTGGGTCCATTCTGAATGGATCCCAAATGACCCACAAACGTGTCAAGCTTGAAAAAAACACAATTTACTTTTATGTCCAGTACGTTTGCGGCACAGTGCTTCAATTTTAAAGAGCTGTTTCCTGCTGTAGAGTGAGTGACTAGTGGACAGCTACTTGACAGACACAGCAAACTAGCAAGACGGCATGGCCAAACCCAAGTATGACACTGAATGTATTACACTGTGTGGACCGTGAACTAATAAGGGAAAAGGAAATCTGGACCACATGGCTTGACCAGTTGGGAACCACTGCTTTAGTCCATGCCCTATACAGTAGATCACTTAAATATGGCCCTGTAAGTTTCTTGAGTGGCTTTTGCACTGTTACTTTGACTGAAATGTGGCTGGCTGACCTTTGGTAAGTTTTTTTCTTTCTCAACTCACGGATGAGAGAGAGAGAAATCTCAAGTTTCTCACACCATCAGCAGAAGCAGCAGCAAACTGGCAAAGACGTCAACACACTGATGTGACAATGTTAGTTCCAGTCAAGCTCTAATTGCATGTTCAACCCAAGTTGTTCACATGTCGCCGAGCACACATAATGAATGAATAAACAAATCACACGACAACTCAGAGCAGGTCTCTGCGGCAGGGGGGAGGAAGGGGGTCGTAACTCTGCATGTGTGCACACGTGTTTACATACTGTTTGTGTGTGCATTGAGAAGGGGGACGGGGGAAGGGTGAGGGATCCTTGTCAAAGGGCAAAGACACCCGCTCAGCGACGCCGACAACGACTCCCAGGGCAGGAAGCTGACACTGTGTATCAGTCAAGGCACAGAGGACAACACCGCCACCCACATCTCCCGTGATTCCTGACAGCATCCCAACCTCCTCAAACACAACCTGACAGCTCGAGACGTTCCCGCATCGCAGGGAAACAAGACTTGACTCGCTCTTTTTCATCCAGCCGCAGCTTGGGATGAAATAAAGAGTGGAGGGGAAAAGATTTGCAGCCAGCAAAAATGTTGAGAGACTTCTCGGTGGGAGAGAAAGGACAGGAGAGGAAGAAGGGGGAGAAGGAGGAGGAGGAAGTGGAAGAGATGAAGGAGCACAAGGAGGTGGAGGAAGAGGAGAGTTTTAGGAAGAAGGAGAAAGAGGGGGAACAATTGAGACAAAAGAAAATATGAAGGGGATGATAAAGGGGACGGAGGAGAGTGAAAAAGTATCAACAAGAGGGGGATAAAAAGAAAAAAGGAGGATGAGATGATACAAACGAGGAGCATGAAAATATCGGGGAGGAGGAATATGAGTGAGAGGTGAAGAACAGAGTAAAGAGGAAGATAAACTACCAACCAAAACAGAAAGAGGAGAAGATTCTGGAGGAATAAAAAATAAGCTGAGAGAGGAGACAATAAAGAGAAGGGTGAGGAAAGAGAAGAAGACAGGACCGAGGGCCCTGTCACACCAGGCCAACTGCCAGCTGTTTGTCAATGTCAGGCCGTCGGTGAGCATCTGTCACCATAGTTTTTGCTGTGTGTCCCGCACCACTGACCCTCGTCAGCCCTTGTCGGTGGCTTGTCAGCCAATTCGGCATGTTGAATCTGCAGTGAAGCCTGTCGATTAGTGAAAGCGCTTTGATTGGCTGTTCACCTCAGTGCACAAGAAGAGAAATAGAAGTGAGGAAAGTAAACAATTGACTAAAGTCTTGTTATATAAAGGTAAAATTTGTTTTTTAGCCATTGAGCTGTTCAGCAGAAATGGGTCATAACTGTGTGTGTTATCATTCTCTAGTGCATGGTAAACATCCCTTGTTCTTTCAACATTGGGTTGTGTTGTAAATGTGCTAACTGGCTAAATAGCATGTTGAATCCATCCTATCAGTCTTCAGGTTTCCCTTTTTGAATGACCGATACAAACCACTGCCACCTGCTAGTTATGAGAGTTATCTCCTCTCACGCAGGTGCAGAACATAGGTGCTAGATGGCTGTGGTCTTTGCGGCGTGCGCAAGAGCAAAAGTTAAGCCGAGACACAGGTGGCATGGGCCGACATGGGGGGACACAACAGTAGGACTGTGGGGACTGGGATTTATAAATACAATTGAATTGAATTGAATTAAATTAAACAGAACTTTAATTAAAAGCCTAGTCCCAATTAAATGCCCACTGCCTTTTATTACCCTGGTGTGCCTACACATTTTTTGAAATAAAGGCTTGTCTCAATTAGAGGCCTGGTCTGGTTGCCAAACAGCTCATTTTTATAGAAGTTCTTTGGATGTATAAAACCTGGTTGTTGGCTACCCACCTGAGCTAACAGTTAGCACACAGATATAAATGTTTAAACGTTTGTTAATATGGAGATGCTACACATTGTAAGCTAAGTTAGATTCTCCAAAACTGAAATTGTTCAGTTCATTTTATTGAAACCATGAGCACCAAAGAAGACTGTAATTCATTGAGATTTACTGGCATGACAAAAAAATGGTGACTACCTTCCTCTGAAGCTGTTGTAAAGTCAGATTACGTGTCCATTCCTTGATAACCCAGTGAGCTATTCATATTCTATCAGTCCGTAAGAGTCCACTGATGAACAGAATGAGGAGGGTTTTTCATAAAAATGAATCTAAGTTGTGAGTATTGTTTTAACAGGATAAAGTGGTGTTGGGTCGGTATGCTGGGTGCCATAATTCTTGCGTGCTGTAAAAAGAGTGTCACAATTTTGTCTCTCTCTAACGCCTTGTCTGTTGAAGCTAGATTAAATGAATAAATTGTAAATGTTTTCCAAAGCCTAAACTTCATACAGGTATAATCATACTGATTAAAATAAATAAAAAATGTGATTTTTTTTGCCATCTTTGCTGAGCAATAGTTTTGCTGCCTGTCCTAAGTATAAACCTGTTGACCTCAGTGATTTGAGCAAATAAAGCCCAGGCTACTAATTGAATTTTTACTGTATTGATGTTTCACAGGCATAATGCATACATGTAGATTATGTTAGTTTAGCATGTTAGCATGCCAAAGTACAGCTGTAACAGTGGAACGAGACAACGTAAAGAGAGGATAAAGATGATAAAGAGGAAGGTCAAGACAGAGACTGAGATGGACATCAGTATGAGTGAGAAGAATAGGGCAGAAAAAATGGAAGAGCACAAAAAAGGAGATAAATAAAAAGCCAGAGACTGAAAATGACAAGCGAAGAAGAACAAGAAGCCAAAGGAGGAGGATGAACAATAACTGTATGTCCCGTCAGATGCCAACTGGCATTACATTTTGCAGCCATGTACTCATTTGGTTCCCACTCACAAATTTTGTCACATGTCATCCCCCGTACTGTTCCTTCTCTCCTGTAACTCTTTACTATGTACTATCTACTAAAACAGAGACACCGTGAAAATCATCTTCTCTAGTGGTTCAGTACACTCAGCTGCACATCATGTACTCAGAACATCAGGTTTTCAAATCCATCAAAGATTTCTGGTCCCACATCATGTCTCTACCCTTTTTAAAATTCTACTGTGAATTATCTAATAATAAAACAGACATCCTGCCAAACATAATCATCAAAAACAAAGAGAGAGTTTGCCACTTGTGGAGAGATGCTTTTGGGGAGCTTCTTGGAATAAAACCACCTGCCTGTCGCAGAGAAACACTCACCTTTAGTGGTTTCGTCTTCAATTGGCTGTTTGAAGAGAGTGATGTCCTTAAAAGTGCAGAGGAACAGAACCACCTTGTCGTTCTCGTTCCTGATGGGAGCAACTTGCATGTAGAACCACACTGGACTTCCTGCAGAGACATTAGACAATCTTAGCTGTGTCCCAATTAGGTCTGTTAATATGTTTTTTGATTATTAGTCGATGCACAGTGTGAGGAGCCAGTGAAGATTTCCCAGGGCACAAGATGACGTCTTTTAATGCCTTTTTTGTCCAATCAACAGTGGAAAAACTTTGTAAAGATATAAACAAAGAAAAGCAGCAAACTCACATTTGAGGCTGAAATTAGAGAACAGTAGCTGTTTTTTGTTTGGTATAAATGACCTAAAAGATTTATCCATTGCTGAAATTGTTGTTGATTCATTTTCCTGTCAACTCTGACACCCATATTTGCACTGTTGACCATGAGAAAGCTGTCCTGACAGAGCTGACCTTTGAGAGAACGGAGAGACAAAAATAGAGGAAGCTACGTCGATGTCGCACTATCCACTTTATTCAACCCTCAACTGCCTGAGTGTTAATCTGCTCCACAAATGTCATAGGATTCAATGCATCTACACCCACCTACCACTTTATCAGATAGGTTCAACTGCTTGTTAATGCAAATAGCTAATCAGCCAATCACGTGGCAGCCACTCAATGCATTTAGACATGTAGACATGGTGAAGACGACCTGTTGAAGTTCAAACTGAGCATCACAATGGGGAAGAAAGGTGATTTAAGTGACTTTGAACGTGGCATGGTTGTTGGTGCCAGACAGGCTGGTCTGAGTATTTACTGGGATTTTCACACACAACCATCTCTAGGGTTTACAGAGGATGGTCCCAAAAAGAGAAAATATCCAGTGAGCCAAAATGCCTTGTTGATGCCAGAGGTCAGAGGAGAATGGCCAGACTGGTTCAAGATGATAGAAAGGCAACAGGAAGTCAAATACCCACTGGTTCCAACCAAGGTGTGCAGAAGACCATCTCTGAAGCAACAACACATCCAACCTTGAAGCAGATGGGCTACAGCAGCAGAAGACCACACCAGGTGCCACTCCTGTCAGCTAACAACAGGAAACTGAGGCTACAGTTCACACAGGCTCACCAAAACTGGACAATAGAAGATTGGAAAAACGTTGCCTGGTCTGATGAGTCTGGATTTCTGCTGCCACATTCAGATGGTAGGGTCAGAATTTGGCGTCATGGATCCATCCTGCCTTGTATCAGCTGTTCAGGCTGCTGCTGGTGGTGTAATGGTGTGGGGGAGATTTTCTTAGTACCAACTGAGCATGGTTTAAACACCACAGCCTGCTCAGTTTGAACTTCAGCAGGTCGTCTTCATCATGTCTACATGCCTAAATTTATTGAGCTGCTCCAACGTGATTGCCTAATTAGCTATTTTTCTTAACAAGCAGTTGAACAAGTGTACCTAATAAAGTGGCCGGTGAGTGTATGTAGTTTGGAATAGGGGCACAGTTTAAGTATCACATTTATCAAAAATCAACATTCATCTCACATTTGTTAGATGACATTTAGAGATGAACATAATGAAAATTGAGCTGTTACATTCTGTAGCACAGATCCTTTTATGCTTTCAGTACAAGTAACAATGAAGTGCACCTGTACCCAAAAATCTTTATGAAGAACAGTTTGATCCTTCTACTCTCCTTATTGTCAATGAACACGATGTTGATCATTTCTTACACGCTGTTGAGAATAACCATATTCAAACAGATGTGGTTTTAACAACCTCATGTTAAAGTTATAACTCTAAAGGAACTCATTGTTCTTTTTGTACACAAGAGCCTCGAACGAGTTGAAGTTTTCGTGACTTTACTACCTCCTTACAGACTTTCGGGGGAGCCAAAGCTCAACAAAGTTACACACACCTTATGCCATAATTTCTGTGGACGCAAGTTATTCGTAGTCATCATCCATCTCGTTTATACCCAGCCTCCAAAAGAGCCCCATTTTTCATGATGTGTCAGCAAATTTGAGCCACTTTAAAACTGATCTTTCACTTTTTACAGTTTCAGTATCCCCGCCTCGCACTCCTACACCTCACATTTTGCGCTTATGGGTGATCACACTTGGGAGACAGGAACATTCAACACTGTTTTTGTCCGCACACTTTGTCCATTGTGGTCCTCATCGACGCTGCTGATCCAGAATTTACTACTCACCATAATACTGCTCCATCACACTGGATAGAAGAATTATTTTTCGAACGCTAGTCGACCTGTTGAAGTTTTATTTCATCCATATTTTTTTTATTTCATTTACATTAAGATTTATTAAATCATTCATCACTTCACTTTAAGGGTTTTATCTAACCTCTATCCATTGATCTGTCCATTATCTGGCATATGATATGAGCAGTAAATCACCCAACCTCAAACTTGTAGAGGACGAATAAATTGAACAAGGACGTCAAGAGGAAGTCGAAAAAATCACAACATAAGAAAGAAAAAAATTTAATATCAGCAAAAATGGCAAAATCTTAAAACATAGAGGATATTTCGACAAAAGAATTGGCATAAAAAAATCTATCTACACAAAAGAAAAGTTAACACCAGTATTCCTCAGAACCTGCAGATTTATGAGTTGTTAAACCCGCATTGACAGATTTTTTTTGGCCACTTGGGGGCAGCAGAAATCAGCTGTGAACATAACACAGACATATTATCACCTTTTAAAGTAATATGGCAGACTCATTCCAAATATTTGCTTATTTACACATCCAGCAGTCCCACTGGAGTGGTGTTTGTGTCCAGCTGATGGATGTAAGTCCAAAAATTAAAGTTTTTACTTCATTCTACTCCTTTTCGAGCATGTTGACTTACGTTGGATGTAACTTTTCTTTTTAATTGTTTGTCGTTTGTTTTGTTCTTTTTATTATTATTTTCTATTATTAATAGTATTATTTTCTTGTTCACTTGCTTTTTTGTCTGATTTCAGTGCTGTATGGTTTACATGTTCGAAATAAATAAAATAAATAAAAATAAATAAATAAATCAAATCTCTTTTAGCTCTGTTTTTTGTCTCCACTAACTCTTCAGCTGCTAAATGCTTCACTATGTTCACCAGCTGGTCTCTTATTGGGCCTGAGTGCCGTTTGCTGCTGAGCAGGTATAGTGTACAGTGGGTGTATCAGAGCCAGTTGGCTAAAAACAGCTGCCTGCAAGTGCAGTGAATGAACAGTGAAGCTGTGGGCTGAAATATCAGTTCTATAGAACTGGAGTCAGGTCATAATGGCAGCTACTTTATAAAAAACCCTTTTAAAAGAAGAGGTAAAAAGAGCCAAGGAGCCAGAACAATGATAGCTTGGTCATTTTT
Organism: Epinephelus fuscoguttatus; assembly: GCF_011397635.1. NCBI lineage: Eukaryota > Metazoa > Chordata > Actinopteri > Perciformes > Serranidae > Epinephelus > Epinephelus fuscoguttatus. The sequence continues at coordinate 7,421,516 of NC_064765.1, forward strand.
AGTTCTTTGGATAAACTTTAAAAAAGCAGAAAGACCTATTAGCACCAAGAAGCCTCGGATGAGAGTATGGCATTAATAGGTCAATAACACAATCTGTATTATTAGAGAAGCTCTACATCATATTCATCCATTTTCATCAGCTTATCCAGGGCTGGGTTGCAGGGGCAGCGGGGCAGCAGGTCAAGCAAAGCACCCTAGACCTTCCTCTCCGCGGGACATGGTTGTAAGTCTAGACTGGATGGGCAAAGTCCCACGACCCCTCAAGCAGGCCCGCAAGGGTTGCACGACCAGGATGGAATCTGCCTTGCTCCTTCTGAATCTGGAGTTCAGCAGTCTGAGGTTTGACAATCGGTCAGTGCCTCCTTTCCAGCACCCTGGAATAAACTTTACTAGGAAGGATGAGCAGTGTGATACCTCGATAATTTGAGCACACCCTCCCTTTCTTTTGAAAATGGGGACCACCACCAAAGTCTGCCACTCTACAGGTACCGTATCTGACCTCCACGCGACACTGAAAAGGCATGTCAGGCAAGACAGCCTAAAGTGCAACACACACCGCCGCCAGCGCAGCACTGTGGCCGTCAAGGGCCGCCCCCCAACACACACTGGCAGCGGCGCGCAGCGGCACCGTCAACATGTATTTCCCACCCCAGCCCGCTAGGTGGCTGTACCTACACTAGTTGCCAACTGCTAGTAACAAAAGAAGAAGAGGAAAAACTTTGAGGCAACAACAACTTGAATTTCACGGGTGAGTTTCTTATCAAAGTCGACTTATTAAAAATTTGAAACAACTGCAGTTGATCCTACGAGACGAGACGTATATAAAAGGCTTTTCTCACAGCGCCGCCATGAGCACCGGCCGCGCTGGAAATAGAGCAGTGGGCTGAAGCAGAGCGGCGCGGCACGTCGGCCGGCGCCAGTGTGGGTTGGATCATAGAATATAATGGAGGCGGGTGTTTTGACGCGCAGCGTACGGCGGCGGTGTGTGTTGCACTTAACAATATCCAGAGCCTTCAGCATCTCAGGGCAAATCTCATCTGCTGCTGGGGAGCTTTTTAACTACCTCAGCAACCTCTGCCTATTTACATGATATTCAGAGCATCAATATAGCAGCTAACCACTATTTACTGTGTAAAGATGTAGTGGAGTAATGGCGTCCTGATCAGAGAACAAATACACACTCCCAATGGCTAGCTAACTGCCATCACTTTGCACTGAGCTTATTTGGCGGTTACCCCTCGTATTGAGACTGCGGTACTACCGAAGCGTAACGCTTACCTTTCAGATTCCCCCCAGGCATCAATGTTAGCCCTGTCAACACTGTTGCCTTTGTAAACACTGCTCAAGCTATTTGCATCATCAAATACTAGCTGCCGGCTCAGTCACCTCCATGTTAAGAGCCATGGGGAGACAACCTCTGAATCATAGATACACTCTGAATATCGCACAGAGTTCCTGTTAAAAAGTCAAATTTAAAGTGATTTACACAAAATTTTAAAAGGATAACTACATAACTAAACTGAGGGATAGCTTTAGTGTGAAGGTTAACAGGGCATTAGTGCTGAAAATGATTAATGACAATGATTAGAAGACGATTCAGTAATCCAGCAAGGGAAAATGCCAAACATCTGCTGGTGCAAACTTCGTTTAAGTGATAATGTGCTGCTTTTCTGTGTTTAAATCCATGCAAATTGAATATATTTGGGTTTTAGACTGTTGTTTGGGAACAGCAAGAAAAAGACGTCATGCTGGGCTGTGGGAAACTTTGATGAGCATTTTTTTTTATCATTTTCTGTCAAAACAGTTAATCAAAGAGAGAACTTACTGGATAATGGAAATAATGGTCAGCTCTCATTTTATATCCTCGTGTCAAGAGACAGTGTCAAGTAATGAAGCAAGCTGGCACTCACTGTTCTTTCTGTACAGCAGGATTTCGAAGCAGTTGGACTCATAGTTGTCGAAGGTCTGTCTGACTTTGTCGATGGTCTTCTTGTCCGTCAGCTCTCCGTACATAAAACTGGAAAAGGAAACAGGCGGTGTGAGAAACAGCAGCGATCAATACTGAAGTGACCCTTTAGCCTTTCGCCCTGTGTTACAGTATATCACATATGTTTGTCGATCTGTTACTTTACCATCAAGTGTCCCATTAAGTTTTATGTTTGGTTTTTATAGAGTACATTGACGCAGCAGCAGCATAAATTCCGCCCACGGTGAAGGATTGAGGATTGGTTTTGGATTGGTGCAGCCTGCATTTCCCGGCATGGTTGTAATTATTCCTTAAAAGGCTGAGGACATTTTAATCTGTGCTAATATAATTAGTCTGAGTGATTACTTTCCTTCTCAACAGCCACAGTGTCTTCAAGGACTAACACACACACACAGAGGTGCAGTTAAATAATAAAAAATATATATATCCGGTTCACAGTATATGTTTCGTGCTTATAGATCACTAAGAAAATCACAGAGAACATTTTCCAGTTCCTCGTGTCATTATTGGGGATATTCTTACTTCTAATGTTTTAAAAACGGATGAAGAATCCAAACATGGCCGCCAATTCAGCGCAGTCACATCTGATCTCCAAGTGCATTACCGACTGTAATACTCCAGATATGTTGTTAATAATCTTACAGGTTATTTTTTTCATAGTATTTTGGTTTATTAACAGAAAAGCTCAAAGCAGAAACACCACAGTGCAGAGTACTAGAGTTGGGTACAGTTCACATTTTAATCAATACCTGTAATTTGGCACCAGTATCCAATAATCCCTGTTTTCAGTACTTTACTTTCTCTATAATAACAAGAACGTTATTTTTGATTAAGCTGAAGGGATGGTGTAGCGAATAATAAAAGCAGCTCTGCTCCTTTGCTCTTTTCTAATTACACATAGAGCTAATCTTCTGTCTCTATTTGTGTGTGTGTGTGTGTGTGTGTGTGTGTGTGTGTGTGTGTGTGTGTGTGTCTGTTTGACCAGCAGTGATAGTAGACTATTGCTAAAAGAATATAGAAAAGAAAATGAACCACATGCTGAAACTACCACGACAGATCAGTGCTGCAGCGATTGTTTTGGCACGCTTGGGAGTCGAAGGAGTGGCTGTAGAGCTCACAGGCTGGCTTCCCTGCTTTACAGCGCTATTGTCTAATGTCTGAAGTTGAATCTGGCAGCTATGCGAAGCTCTGTTGCAGGCCTCAGAGCTCTCTTGCTGGCTTCAGGGCACTTCGCCTCATTTCCACCTCCTCTCAAAACCCAGCGTTGTCACCGAGAAGCGCTCACAGGTACAGACATTTGGCACCAACTGATTTAACGTGAATTAATCATTCATTCATTTTCTGTAACCACTTATCCTGTTAGGAGTCATAGGGAAGCTGGAGCCTATCCCAGCTGACACTGGGTGAGAGGCAGGGTTCACCCTGGACAGGTCACCAGACTATCACAGGGCTGACACATAGAGTCAGACAACATTCACACTCACATTCACACCTACGGACAATTTAGAGTTATCAATTAACCTGCATGTCTTTGGACTGTGAGAGGAAGCTGGAGCATCTGGAGGAAACCCACGCTGACACAGGAAGCGCATGAAAACTCCTCACAGAGGGGCTCCCCAGCACCAGGGGTTTGGACACCCCACCCACCAGGAACCCTGTTGCTGTGAGGCCACAGTGCTAACCACTGCACCAACATGAATCAGTACTGGGTAATTTGCTCAGTTCAGTGCCCAACTCTACTGAGAACTTTAAATAAAAATGTATTAAACAACTATTTCCTGAACGTGGGACATTTAAAATAAAAAATTGTATATGAACCTCCATAATGGAGTTGTTTTTGCCAGCTTCAATTGTGAAAGAATGCTTAATTCAATCGTTTTAAATTTAATTTAATCATGTATCTACTGTAAATGTAAGACTATTTGCTGTGCTCTTTTGTCTCTTTATTTTCACTTGATTCAAACTGCATTTTAAACGTTGTTTCTCTTTAATTGCTTGGTGGTACTTTTGCACTTTTGTAATTATAACACTTTTACCTTTGCTGTATTTTTATTTCCCTGTGAAGCACACTGAACTCCCCTGGTGTATGAAATGTGCTACACAAATAAAGCTGCCTCGCCTAAAGAGACCTTTGCATTAACTCTGTTGATTAGTAGATCGATTTATAGCAGCACAGACTGCAGTTACAGCGGAGAGAAGAAATGGGTAAGGTAGCTTAAATATCCTTTAGCTGAGATGCTCATGAGCTGAGAGGGAACCCAGTGGAGCTCCAGAGATGATAAAACAAGAATGATAATTGTATTTCCTGCTTGAACTTTTACCTAAAGTTTCATTGCATAATTAAATTTCAGTATATTAACAGTAATTTGAAAGGAAATTTGGGGATTTTGGGACACTAACAGAGCAAGAGGGCCCAGCTTTAATGAATTACAGCTAATGCCTGTAAACAGCAGCAGTGGTCCCTCATCACAGGTCGTCTATGAATCATGAGCAGTTCTACTAAAGACTGATTTTTGCTTCAGAACTTCTTGGATTGTTTCAAGGCTCAAAGTGGTGAAACTACCAAATATGTCACTTGTTTTTTTTTCTTCTTTCCTATCACTTTAATCATCTAGTGACACCTCAGATTCAACCTGTGACCATAGATTGTATAAAAATAATGGACATGCGATGTCACCCACTGGATTGTGGACTTCCATTTTGAAACCTCAAATTAAGCATTTCTGCCATCCCAATTTTGGATTTTTGGAGCCAGAAGTGACCAGCAAGCCAAAGAGGCCTCTTTCTCTTTGAGTTAGCTGCTAACTGCTACTTACTGCTTTTTAAATTTTAAAATCTCCTGGCGGTGGGTTTCATACTTAATACAAATAAGTCCGGACACCAAGTAGCTCCCATTTAGAGGGATTAATGTAATTTTTCCTTTTTATTTAAATTCAGAAAAAAAAATCATCAGGTGCAAAGCCACTTGCAAAGTATACTTTTTTTGTAACTGACAAAACAACACCATGCAGACAAATAAATAGACAAATAATAATAGAAAAAATGCACAGATGAATAAACAATTAAACAGAAAGAAAACAGAAGAATTTTGATGCAGAATGACATTTCAAGCCACACAGCTCTACCTCAGACTTCTGCTACAAAAAGTTGCCTTCTAAAATACCCATAGTGCTGCCGCCATATTTTTAAGATGGCAACTTTCTATCACGTATTAGAAGTCTGAGGTTGAGGTGTGTGGCTTGAAACGTCACTCTGCATTAAAATCCTTCAAAACAGGAGCTACTTGGTGTGCTGACCTATTTGTTTAAAGTGTGAAACCCACCACCAGGAGATTTAAAAAGCAGCTAGAAGCAGTTAGCAGCTAACTCAAAGAGGAAGAGCGGTTGAAAATGTCTTCATATTGGGGAGGTCCGAGAGCTCCTCATCTTCTGAGCAGAGGTTGAGATCAACCACAATGTGACAGGAATGGTGCCATGTTATGCACTTGTTTCTTTGGTCCAGTCTTTTGTACTGTTTTTCCACACTTCATACATCATCAGATCGTCACTACCGTCCCCTCCATGGTCCTTAATTAAGCATAACTTTATGCCTTAATTAAATTTAAACTAGTGATTTATATACAAATTCACACCCCAAATTCACACCCCATCCATGACAACTGTCAGGATGGGGTGTGAATTTAGCAGCAATGCTTTAGAGACCAAAAGCATTGCTGTACCAGGCTGCAAATTTTTTATTTCTGCTGTAAAGTTGGACATTTTAACATGGGCTATGACTCTCCCTGTGAGTCAGCCTCAAGTGGCCATTCAATGAACTGCAGTTTTTAGCTTCGCTGCAGCCTCATAGGTTGCTGCTCACCTGTGACCCATTAGAGGGTCCTGACAAAAATTGGCAGCCACCAGTTTATAGCACTCACTTCTTTGTCTCTTTACACCACAGTGCATGTGACCTGCTCTAACCCCAGTTTTATTATGTGAATCATTGATATGTCTGCACCAGTGTCACAGAAGTCTCACAATTGTACTGGAGTCAAAAGATCAAAAATAACTCCCCAAAAATGAAGTTGGACTCCATTATTAAGCCCCTGTTTTCTATCACCTTGGCAGCAGCCTGTAAGTTCAAGCTCTCAGTGGGCTCCTCTGTCCTTTGAGTGTCACGTCTGAGTGGATTGTCGGTCTCAGTGTCCTCCTCAGCCCAGAGCAGCAGGGATTGGACGGATAAATCCCAGTGTCCCTGTTCTCACTTAGCTCAGTGTCTGAGGAGAGGCTTTTTAGCTGCCGGCTAGTCAAGGCCGTCACCCCCGGTCAGATCTGAGAGGCGCCTGAGGAGAGGAGTCGTCCTTTGGAGTCAAATTTTAAAACGTCCTGACTGACAGGCAAGCAAGACACCGTCCTCAAGCTGGACCGGGCAGAACTCCCCTGGCAGCTTGAAATTGGATTCATTTCAGACTCTCACTGAGTGGTGTGCCATCTCTGCCTCTGCCTCTCTCCCTTAGACCAAGTGGAAACTCCAGATGCTTTTTTTTTCTATAGTGTGACTCTGCTGAGCTTCACACTTCCCTTGCATGATATAGGAGCAGCGATCACATCAAGCAGCAAACGGAGTTAGGATCATGTAAACAGCTCTCCAGAGCAGCGCTGAGCAGTTTTAATGATCACTGGCAGAAGCAGGAAGGTATAAAAGATTGTCACTTTATGAACTTTTCACTCTCTTTCCCTCTCCCTCGCCCTCACGCAGCACTTAAAAAATGGATGAAACTGAATAAAAAGGATATATTCAGTGATTTTTGCGAGATAAATGGAGCACTTTAAAAAGGACACGGTTTTAGTTTTAAAAACAATGACTCATGGTGTGGTTTTATCTCATAAAGAAGCTGCTGCTGTGAAAAAATATATTGGTTTTTATTAGTTCCGCTTTAAATGAAGCATTAAACCATTAAAAACACATAAACCCAGGGGTTAAATAATACATACAGTTACTATACATCCAGTAGGAGAGTGTATGCAAATGTAAAGGAATTACACACATGAAATGACAGCGTACTTAGTGAAGTTTTGAGTGCAAGCAACAAAACTTAAAGCTATGGTCTACGTTTAGAAAGACGATGAGAAAGATTTGAAATAAGCACCCCCCACCCACACACACACACACACACACACCCCTCCCTCTGTGCTCCATGATCCCTCCCCTCCGACCTCGTGTCCCCTCGGTGCCTCCTAACGACACACCCCCTCCCCCATAGAAACATACAGTTACATACAGCATACAGTTATCTATGTCACAGCATCCACAATAAAAACTAAATATTACCTGTTCAACAAAAACTCCGCTGTTTCAGCATCACTTTTCAGGCCCAGATCTTGACGGAGCCTTCTCCATCGGTCAAAGGAACTGAGGAGACAGAACATTGCAGTGCACGCGAGCGCAGCGGCTCTTAGCTTTCTCGTATATGTAGTTTTGTCCGCGTTTTTCTGCTCATGTCAAGCAGATTTTGTATATAGTCGGCAGGACATTATCGACATCAGCTGGAAGTGCAAGGTTGACATCACGAGAGACTTTCAAAGGGTACACAACATCCCGGATGCCATCGGCAGACCTGCGGAGTCACTGTGGATCTGCTGCCTGAGTAAGCGACGCAGATGCCGAAGGGAACGAAGGCAGAAGCGCGGGCGCCACTCAGGGATATTGGCTAGGCTAAAGAAGTACCCTCACACTCCGTCACTGCCGAGCATCTTACCGACAAACACCAGATCTATTTCGAACAAAATGGACGAACTGGAGCTATTGATTGCCTCTAACTGCTACATACAGACCTGTAGGATTATGAAAGCTGGCTTCACCTGCTCATACCCGATGCTGTGGTGCAGCTAGCGGGCCGCACTAGCCACTGGCAGGACAGAAACATCGAGTCCGGTAAAGGCCCATTTATGCTCCCTTTATGTATGAAAATGTATACGTCCGTTTCAAACGATGTTACCGTCACTGCCCACATACTTCCATGCGTCCTTTACGTTGGCATGGATGTTAACCAATATATCCACCAGGAGGCAGCCCAGAGTCAAAAGTTTATGACAACAACAAACTCAAAAACAAACATGGCGACTGTGGAGGAGATATTGATAATGTACCTCTTGCATAAAAGACAAAAATAGTGGCAGCATTGTAGGAGGCGGTGGTTGGTGAGACCGTTAAATACATCGCGACTGGAGGACGGAGAATTCTTTTCTCTAGTACTGCCGATGAGAGAAATTGACGACAAGTGTCATTTCCAGTATTTTAGGATGTCCGCTGGGGCATTCGATAACTTGCACAGACCTCCACTTCTTCTTCGCTACCGACCAACTCACATTTAATTCCTTCCAATCTCCTCCCAGCTGTTCTGTAACATGTGTTTATCCCGGTGTCCAGGAGAAGTAACTTCTTCTTCATGTCTCACTAGAGCTACGCATCGGGTAGTGACAGCAACACTGCCCCCACGGCTTCCGGTGGTACTGCTCCGTTTGGCCCGTATCCGTAAGCTTTATGGAAACGTGCAGAAATATGGACTAAATGACCGCAGAGCACGGACAGAAGGCTTCGTCCGTATCCGGATCCGTATTTAACGTTGAGCATAAATCGGCCTTAAGAGGAAAGGAGGGGGGCTCTGTGTTTATCTCCATAACAACTGGTGTAACAACAGCAGGATCATTGCTCACCATTGTTGTCCAGACCTTGAGGCTCTCTCAATATCCTGCAGACCATTCTCCCTTCCCCAGGAACAGAGTGTTGTCACCGTCTCAGCTGTCTACATACCACCAGATGCTAACATCCGCATTGCTCTTAGTAGCTTAGCAACCATGTTAAACAAACTGCAGCGCAGCCATCCCGAGGGCCTTACAAACCGCTCGTACTTTCAAATGCGGAGGGGGGTTGGGACGAGGCGGGACAAGGAGCAGAGGAGTGTCAAAATGGAGCAAGAGGATTGGACAGAGGGTAAGAGAGAGAGAGTGCAAATTTGAGCAAGGAGTAACTCCCATGCGGACCGGATGGCTGTGATTGGTCAATTTCTTTGCAGGCCTGCAGCCGCCAGAGAGAATGGATTTTTTTGGTTCCTTTTGCTCTTCACATTGTGTAGCTAGCACCATTGGGCCATAACCACCATCTAAATGATGTTAATAATAATGATCAATCTTTCTAAACGTAGACCATGGCTTTAAACAACAATAATGGTGCACATTTCACATGATTAAATGATCAATTATAACACAAAATATAAGCATGAATTTCACCTGCATGTGCTGCTCTTCTGCATAACCTCAGCCCTGTGGAAGCCAGACAGTTTGCAGAATCCGTCATTGCTGTAAACTACAGGCCACTCCACGATCTGGGCGTTTCCCAGGAGGAAGCTGGTCTCTGAGAGATGGACAGGACGGAGAAAACATCAGCATCAAATATGGAAAACAGGTAAGGCTGCAAAGCGTCATAACCTCTGGAGGAGACTGTACAGCTGCATGTTAGACTGGTCTAGACGGTGGTGGTGGAAGAAGTGTTCAAGAGTTCATGTGTGTAAAAGTATGTAAGTATTGTCAGCTAAATGTATGAAAACAGTCACTGTGCAGTAAAATGTTCCCTGTCAGTGTTTCAATATTCGATCTGATGTTTTTGGATTATCAACACATCTGGAGATATGTTTTCCCTCGACAGGAAGGGGATAAAAAACTATCTGATGTGTTCACACAATTTGCATAAGTGAAATACATGTCAAGTCAATGTAAAGACGCAATTAGACAGGAATTCCTGTCAACATCTATAGCTCAAAACTTTTAAATCAGATCTTTACTGGGGGTTGACGTGGTTCAATGTCGATTTGGGTCTCATCTATCCTCTCCTATAGAATATTGTTTCCTAAATTAACATTCAATTTTGATTTAATTCATTAAACTGACTTGTACTAATCCCATATTTAATTTAAAGTTCCTCTCCAGGCATTGATTAAAACCCTAAAACTCATCTCTGTTCATCAGAATTACATAATTTTGTTCTCATGAAAATTCACTGTATGCCTAATAAAGGCTTAGATGTAACTCTACACCTTTGACTCATTTGTTATGTACATATCTATGAATTTGCAAATTAGCGCTGTCCCTCAGCTGCTCGCCTGCAGCTCAGGCGTACCTGCTCAGCTTCACTCGTCTCATCAAAGATACAAACTACTGCTTGTAGGATATAACATGAGTTATATACACAAGACTACAAGACCAAACAGATAATGTGTTGCTTATGTCAGATAAACCTTGTTCTCAATCACCAGCTGTGACAATTCATCAATTCATTTTCTGTAGCCTGTTGGGGGTCGCCGGGGCCGACTATCACAGGGCTGACACATAGAGACAGACAACCATTCACACTCACATTCACACCTACGGACAATTTAGAGTCACCAGTTAACCTGCATGTCTTTGGACTGTGGGAGGAAGCTGGAGCACCTGGAGGAAACCCACGCTGACATGGGGAGAACATGCAAACTCCGCACAGAAGGGCTCCCACACCCTTAGTTCAAACCAGGAACCCTCTTGTTGTGATGCGTCAATGCTAACCACTGCACCACCATGCCGCCCCAGCTCTAACAAGCTGAAATGAAAGTGAAAATAAAACTTAACACAGATACTACATGGCTTTGTTCTCTGATTTCCCTCGTTTCGCAAGTTGATGGGTTTGGTATCTAAGGTTTATTACATGTTTTTCAAACTGTGGCCGTTTTTACACTGACTGTTAAAGGTGGGAATGTTGCGCCGTTTTTGCACTTGACTGTTCTGTATCAACAGTACCATCACAAAATGGGGAGACACATTTATCTCGCCTTTAAATAGGGATAGTAACCGCACTGAATCATTGTCTGTGTAAAAAAAAAAAAAAAAAGTGTGAGCCAGGACGAGACAGTTGTAGCATTTTGATGATGTGTTATGTGTGCAGCGCACCAATGAGAGATTTGAAAAGCAGCTAGAGGCAGTTAGCAGCTAACTCAAACAAGAAGAACAGCAACTGAAAGTGGCCACAAATTGCCAAGACACTGAGGTCTGGGAGCTTCTTACTATCTGAGCAGGCGACCAGATCAGCCGCCATATAACAGGGACAATAACTGGTTATTAAGGCCCTTGTTATTGCTTAGAAAGAGCTGTCTGACTCAAACACCGCTGTGTTACACGTCACTCCTCTTTAGCATGTGGAACATGTCCGCATGCTATCTTAAGTCAAACACTTGGGAACCATTATGCTGCCGTTGTTTGGTTCTATGTAAAAAAGCAAAGCTGGCATAATGAAGGGTCTTCGTCGTGGCAGTATTGCGAGATATCTGTATAAAAAGGTCTTGTCGGTGGTACACACGGTGGTAGGCGAAAAAGCTAAGCCATGACGTTGACTGCTAGTTTCGCTCATGTCTTCTAGCAAATAAAAAGCATCAATAAAAACACCATGTGGACATTTTAACAATGTTAAAAACTTGATTTTGACTGGACAACCCGGTCTCACTCAAAAGTTGTCGAAATCCGCACTTGGGAATGACTTGTAATGTCAGGCACTGAGAAAAAGTCTGTCCTTTAACGTTGGCATGATACGCAGACGGTCGCCATTATAGTTTCATGGTGTTCGGCGGTAACGCAGCAGGACACGAACAAAAGTTAAGGCGACGAAAGTCTGAGTGGGGCAGGTGGTGGATGGGTCCAGCAAACACCAACTGTCACCCAGGAGAGTGGTGTTTACATCCTGTAAGATCCTAAAGCCAAACCCTGTTCTTTTTCCTAAACCCACCCACATGCCTTTGTTGTTGAAGGCAAAAAAATGTCAATTTGCAGTGTTTTACTGACGCAGTGTGTTTATTTTGACTTTATGTAAACAGTTAATTTCCTGCAAAAAGTGTTTTTTGAAAGAAAAAAATGCATGACATGGCATCCCAGAGTGTCAACATCCAACACACCCCAGGTACCTTTCACGTCATATCTGGACATGGAAAGTCCATGACCAAACATCGATATGTGACAAGGTCAGAGTGAGAATGTGTTGGACTGGATGGGGTTTTTAAACTGTGCAACACAGATGGTATTACATCTACATCTGGTTTGATCAGCTTAGTTGAACAACAATTAACTCTAATCTCAAATTTAAATGAATCTCTGTTTGAGCAACCTATCCTTTGGGTTTGTTGCCGGTGTAACAAGCCTAAATGTTCGTGTATCGTACCAGAGAGAATACGCCTTCAAAACTCATCTGATCCTCCAGAGAGAAAGACGAGGAACAAGAGAAGGAAAATGTACCAAAAAGACTGTAACTTTAGAAAAATTCTTTGGAGTCAAAAGGTGGAAACAGTCTGTGTGGAGAGCAGGACAGATTACAGCAGTAACTCTTTGAAAGTACAAACCGTGAGTTTTATAGCAAAATAGATCTAGATATAGCTGCAGCCTACTGCGTGCCCTTTGGCTCTGAAGTGCTGAGTAAGACTTGCTTCTAGAGTCAGTTTGAATCATCTCAACCTTTCTGCTCTCCTTTTTCATGCCAGCCAAATGCTTATCTGGATTTTCAGATGAAAGTGGTTGAACATTTAGGATTCTTCAACCCCAATTGTAATTCTTTTTTACCTGAGTGCCAGAGGCTTATTTGGTTCTTTAAACCTCCTCTAAACCCTCTCAAGTTAAACCTTGTAAGTGCTCAGATAATATTCTTATTAGAGCTGGAGAGCCACTGATACAGCCTGTAAATTATTAAACTGTCCAGTGAAACCACACTGATGAATTAATCACTTTGTTTCAGTGTGAGTAACTGAGGACTTAAGGATATTTCATGTTAATATGAATGATAATCTTGTGCCAAAGCCTGGATTAGAACCAGATAATGTCCTGTCGCATTACTGGACTGAGCAGTGGATATCAGGCCCTGCCTTCATTGAAACCATCGGACACCTAACTTAAACCTCCGCACTTCTTCTCAGTGTTACCGTTTCCCAAATCAGAGAGCTGATATCTCTAATTTATTCAGTTTGAACCAGAATCAGAGTTCCTCTCTTCTGGCTCAGGCTTTCTAGTTGTTTTGAGGGTTAAATCAAAGGTTTGGTGAAGCTGTGTTTGGCTTTTATGTACCCAGCTGCTGGGATATGTTGCCAGATTGTATTAGATGTGCTCCAATATTCACATTATTTAAAAGCAGACTAAAAACTGCTCTCCTGTTTATTCTTTTTATTTTTTATTGTGTTCAAAGAGTATTCATTTGTTCTAGTTATTTGTGTCTAATGTGTCTATACACATATGTATATGGATATGCTGTATGTGTATAATTATATAGGCCTACTACTTTTACTTTACTCTACATTAGGGATGCGCGATAAAATCGGTACATAATGTTATCAGCTGATATTGGCTTTAAAATGAACTGATTCGGCCAACATGCTTTTTCTTATTTTGCACAATGAATTAATATTACATATATTGAAAAGTATTGTATTCCATGTCTCCATCTGCTGGTGGGTGGTCACAATAAAAGCATGCATGTATAATATGATGCTAATTCCACTACAGATGAGACTTGATGATCACTAAAATTAGGTAGGGGAAAGAGTGGATATATCAATATCAGTATCGGTTATCGGCCAAATGAGTTATTATATTGGATATCGGTAAAAAAAAAATCCAATATCGTGCATCCCTACTTTACATTAGACCCATTTTTGGACCGCAACCCACCAGTTAGGAACCACTGTGCCAGCATATATAGCCTAAATAAAGTTTACTTAACACTGAACAGGCCCCATATCCACCTTTTTGCTTAGCTTCAACAGCCTGCTCAGTCATTAAACTACAAAGAGCTACTAAAGAAGAAAGAAAAGTGTATAAGTGCAGGTAAGTGTGTTGGGCCTACTCAATAACAGGTGTGCTTTTTACCTGTGGCTACACTCTAAGCACTTCCCTCCAAAGCAAAAGCTAGCAAACACTGAGACAAGACAAAACTAAAAGCTGTGCTAACCAGTCTTCAGTGCTACACGTCATTATATCTGATAAAAAGCATCCCTCTGCTACTTATTAAAGAAAAACCACATCTAACAACAAATGGGGACACTAAATAACCTCTCATACTGTAGCTTTGTTTTTAGCAGCCCTCCTATCCTTTGTATAACGGTTTACCGACCACCCCAGTACTCCACTTCTTTTATCAGTGATTTCTCTGAATTATTATCAGTCATTCACTCCACCTACAACAGGATTTTAATAACTGGTGATTTTAATCTACACATTGACAACACCTCGGACACAGTATCCAGAGAATTTTTAAACCTCTTAAACTGTTTAGATTTTAAACAACATATCACACAGCCGACCCACAGCAGAGGGCACACCCTGGACCTGGTCATAACCTATGGCCTGTCCGTGGGTGTGTCCTCTGATGTGGATCTGGCTGTGTCCAACCACTTTTGTGTGTTTTTTAACATCACCAGTTTTAACCAACAGGAGGCCCCGGTGAGAACAGTGAGGAAACGCTAACCTAACTTCTGAAGTGGCTGCAAATTTTATCCAGATTTTACAGAGCACTCCTGCAGAGATTTTACCAGCACCCTGTGATTTTATTGTGGACAATTTTAACAACAAACTCAAGTCAATGCTGGACTCAGTGGCTCCACTTTTAATCAAAACAATTAGAACAAAACCTACTCCCCCATGGAGAAATCAGGGAATCAAACAACTGAAAAGATACTGCAGGAGTGCTGAGAGAAGGTGGAGAAAATCAAACCTAACAGTCCACTACGAAATATTACGTCAACATCTCAAAACCTACAATAACGCAGTCAAACAGGCAAGAATTTCCCACTTCAAAAAACTAATCTCTGACAATAAAAACAATCCCAAATTCCTCTTCTCCACAATTGATATTTTAACAAACAGTAATTTTAACAGATCACCTAAGACAACAACCAATGCCCTTTGTGAGGACTTTGCAGACCACTTCAGAAGTAAAATCAGTGACATCAGATCCAGTCTCTTATCGCAACAGATTTTAACTGTCGACACACCTGGCTCATTGCTTTTACCTGAGGAAACACCTGAGTTTTGCCCTGGTTGATGCAAGGACACTTGGTCGAGTTTTCTCCCATGTCTATTCAGAACAACTTATTTGACCAATAACTGATATCAATAAATCCACTTTTTTCTCCCCCAAATCTTAGTAATCATCAAGTCTCTTCTGTAGTGGAATTAACATCATATTATACATGCCTACTCAGAGACATGAAGTACAATACTTGTCAATGTATGTAATATTCATTCATTGTGCGAATTAAGATAAAGCATGTTGGCCGATTTTAATAGTTCATATCAAAGCCAATATCGGCTGATAGCGACAATGTGACGATATTATTTGTGCATCCCTACACATCAATGATGACTATTTTTCAAAAATCTCACTGTCTCAATATTTTGTGGAAAGCACAAATACTCAATCCCATAAATCTGTTGCAATATCGATATTGAGGTATTTGGTCAAAGCTAGTGTGCTATTTAATTTTCTCCGGCTGTGGCTCAGATGGTAGAGCAGGCTGTCCACTAATATAATCTGAAGATTGGCCATTCGATTCCCATTTACCATTTACCGTATTGCCCAGCCTTAAACCAAACAATTAATGTAACCATAAAAGTTCACTCTTGAGCTTGCAAATAGTGGCCTAGTTTGAGAAAACAGTCAAGTGTTAATATGGTTGAAAGCTCCAGAAAAAACTGTTAAGTGTGTCTTGAGGCTGGATTGTTTTGTGGCTCTATACTTCCAAAGTCATGAGTTAACATTTATACTGAATTTATAGGTCGACATGTGTGACACAAAATTGTAACAACTACTGAGCTGGCATTAAAACAGATTCATCATTCAGCTATCACCCAGTGAAAACTGTGTGATATCGCTGAAAGCTATTTGAGATAGTAAGGAGACTTTGAGCTGAAATTTTTCTTTTATTTGCATTTAACTGCTTCTAATAGGCTCTGACTGTAATAACAACATCTGACACTAATGGATATATTTCCCAATAATTTCACACAGATCAGAGAAGAATTGGGGGGTAAAAATTTCCCCCACTTTACTCACTTTTAAAATTATATTAAACTATATTCACACTCTTTAGTTAAGCCACACAATAAGACAGCTGGTAATTTCAGCTACTGACAGAAATTACTTGAATGTACATCTTAATGCACATGTTAATGTATTTCTGGAATGTAAATAGCCGCCTGCATTATCCTCCTGTTTAATTATTTATCGTGAAGGCTATTTGTTGGGTAATTTTATGCTTTTATTCCCTGGCATTATATTTCCTCTCGTTCTCATAAATGTTTATATGTTACTGTATCTGTGTTTGGATGATGAGGTAAAAGCACCATCATTTTACATGTCTTTTTTCCCATGTGGTAATTTATTGAATTTTGGATACACAATACAGTTAAAGGTATGGACCAGTTGTCCGGTCTAAAACAAGACAAACTAACCAGATCCTTGACCAACTGATGATGAATTCATGCAGCAGATCAGTCTGCAGGCTCCTGCTGAGGGGCAGGAGAGTGTGAGGGTGAAGGAGATAGTAGGCATCTCCTTATTAGCAAAAAATTATCAACACCCCATAATTTTCCTGCCCATCAAACCCCTTGTTAAAACTTAACAAGCACACTAGCAGCTGCGGTAGAGTGTAAATACAGATCAGCAGCCTGGTTAACGCCACACTGGAGAAACATCTGCAGTGGAAAAATACCACCAGCAGCTCTTTTATAATCACATAGATATTAATTGTTCATTTGAGATATTCTGCATGGCAATACAGAATATATCCCCGGTCACCAGGGAGAACAGCAGAGGTGGATTTAACTGTTTAACTGTTAACTACAAACTGCTTAGACCAGACGTTGCAGTGCTGTAAACCATCCCCCTCTTGCATGTCATATGTTTTTAGATATATGAAAATCATCTTTATACTGATTAATCAAGGGAAAGTTTCAGTTCAGTTCAACTGGGGTCTTGTTTTTGTAGCAACACGAGGATGTTGCTGCACAAGTAGTGAGCATACTTGTTGCACAGGAAAACTGTGTGCATACATACAGGCCCAATAGGGACTGCAGGTGGAAATTAGCTTATAGCCAAATCTGGTGCAGTTAAGAAGCTGTGCACGGTCCCTGTTAGATAAATGAAATAAATACAGCTATGTTCACTGCAGTGGGTCAAAGTTAAAGCGTGACATTGGTCCATAAACTGTGATGGATGTTTTATAGCAAACATTTTGGGAAATAATTTGACTCTCTTATCTTTGTTTTCTCTTCTAAATAAGTTTGATTAACCTGGGGATTTGTTTAAAACCTGTCTGACTGCGTGATTGTGTCTCTGGACCATCTTTCTTGAATCTTTTTGCAAACCTAACCTACGTACTTTACATTGAGTATGTAACTTTTCGTCAAGTAAGAAATGTGGTGACACCCAATCATGTTTCTTTTTCTAAACCTAACCAACATAACTTTGCGCTAAGTACCTAACGTGATGACACCCAACCATAAATCTTTTCCTAAAACCTAACCAACATGAATTTTATGTCCTAAACGTAACCTACATAACTTTGCGTTAAGTAGCATGATGACGCCCAGCCATGATTATTGCACTCAACCTAACTTATGTATCCTTAAATTAAGTATGTAACTTTACACTATGTTCGTAATGTGATGTCACCCAACCACGTGTCTTTTCCTGAGCCTAACCAACATAAATTTGTTTTCCTAAACCTAACCTACGTAACCTCATGTTAAGTATGTAACGTGACGACACCTAACCATGAATCTTTTCCTAAACCGAACAGTAGTGAATTTGGTGTGCTTTACCTAACTTACATAACCCTATGTTAAGTACATAACTTTACGTTAAGTATTTAATGTGACGACATCCAACCATGTTTCTTTTCCTAAACCTAACCTACGTAACTTTGAGCTAAGTACTTGACGTGACAACACCCAACCATGTTTCTTTCTTAAACCTAAACTACTTATCTTCCCACTAAGTACGTAACTTTACATTAAGTATGTAACTTTATGTTAAGTACCTAACGTGACAACACCCAACCACGTTTCTTTTCCTAAACTTAACCTATGTAACTTTGCGCTAAGTACTTAACGTGACAACACCCAACCATGTTTCTTTTCCTAAACCTAACCTACGTAACTTTGCGCTAAGTACTTAACGTGACAACACCCAACCATGTTTCTTTTCCTAAACCTAACCTACGTAACTTTGCCCTAAGTACTTAACGTGACAACATCCAACCATGTTTCTTTCTTAAACCTAAACTACTTATCTTCCCACTAAGTACGTAACTTTACATTAAGCATGTAACTTTATGTTAAGTACCTAACGTGACAACACCCAACCATGTTTCTTTTCCTAAACCTAACCTACGTAACTTTGCACTAAGTACTTAACGTGACAACACCCAACCATGTTTCTTTTCCTAAACCTAACCTACATAACTTTGTGCTAAGTACTTAACGTGACAACACCCAACCATGTTTCTTTTCCTAAACCTAACCTACGTAACTTTGCGCTAAGTACTTAACGTGACAACACCCAACCATGTTTCTTTCTTAAACCTAAACTACTTATCTTCCCACTGAGTATGTAACTTTACATTAAGTATGTAACTTTATGTTAAGTACGTAATGCAATGACACCCAACCATGAATCTTTTCCAAAAACCTAACCAACATAAATTTAAACGTAACCAACGTAAATTTACTGTCTAATTTACGTAACCCTAGGTTAAGTACATAACTTAAACTTAAGTATATAACGTGATGACACCTAATCATGTTTCTTTTTCTAAGCCTAAACTACGTAACTTCACATTACGTACATAACTTTACATTAAGTACGTAACTTCATGTTAAGTACTTAATGTGATGACACCGAACTATATTTCTTTTCCTAAACCCAAAGTGGTAGGGGCGCTAATTCATTTGGCACTATTTCATTAGATATCAAATGAACCATTGCATGAGGATACGTTCACCAGTTATACTACTGCACATTGATTACATACTGTAAATGGTCCACTGTAATGGATTCCCTACGGTATCACGGGTAAATTTTTCTTCAAGTCTTGCAAGTCGTTTTGTTTTATAGCAGACAGATAAAGACTGGATCCAGCAGCTCCTTGAAAGGTCAGAAAACTATCACCCGCTTTAGAAGATGGTCAGTAGTATACAGAGAGACACCTACAATTTGTACTTAATGAGCTAAAGCTGCCGATAACGTCTTTCAACACCTGCCAGATCTGCTGTACTTGTAACTTTGGCAGGTAATCATTCATCAGTAAGAGAAGTGCCTCTTTTCCAAAAAATTGTTGGCTACTAAAAGACAGAACTCAGGATGAAAAGACACGGCAACAACTCTTCAGATTTGTGCGTGCCCACAAACATTACTGGCCTGCCGTGTTCTCCAAACCATATGTTTACAGCAAGGAGGATAAAACCTGTGAAACAGCATTTAAACTATGAAAGGACACTCAGATGTCCACAGTGAAACCCACACCCATTAATTCTTGAAGGTGTGTCAGCAGCTCTTTGCTTTTTACAGACCCATGAGTAAAACCACTTGACTGATTTCACTTGGCAGCCTTCTGATGATATAAAAAAAAAAAATGTGACGATAATAAAAATGTTCCAGCTGTAGTCAGGGAAAAACCTCACTGACTGGGTGGTATCTGATTTTTAATAAAACATAAATTGGTTCTGTTTACCAGTCAGACTCACTCCAATCAGCAAATGACTACATAAATACAGAGGGAAAACTTGCATGTTATTTCAGACCAAGCGAGTATAGTCTGAGCCTCTACAGTGACCTTTTATTTAATGTTAATTATCTGCATGAAGGTGGAACAACAGGCTGACAGAATGACACTAAAAAGAGAGCAGAGGAAGAGGCTGGTTTACCAATTTTCACCTAAATATCATTTGGATTTGGAAGAAGCAAAGTTTTTTCAGACTGATTTTCAACTGGATTTTATGTCACCAGTCATTTAAAAGTTTTTGTTTTTTTACTGCAGTTTACAGTCAGTAAATGTAGAGAAAATGATCTGCTGGTCATGTTTTGTAAATCAAATTTGCTTTGTGGCGGTTAAAGCTAAAAAAAAATGAGTACTTGACGTGCTCCACCCACCCGAACGCCATTGCAGACCAAGTACCCTCCCTCGTGGCAACAGCCCTTGTCAATGGCAGTGGCCCCCCAGCAGGACAATGCACCATGCCACACCACAAAAACTGCTCAGGAATGACCTGAGGAATGGGAGAAAGAGCTCAAGGCATCGGCCTGGCCTTCAAATACCCCAGATCCCAATCTGATCTAACATTTGAGAGACCTTCTGGTTCCCCAGAGGTATCCCCAATCGACGGTTGGTGCTCCTTGGACCGGACTTGGCCCTGATCTGTCAAGGCATGGACACAGGATCTCTGGTGGTGTCCTATAATGTCTGGAGTCCTGTGGGTTGTGAGGTGGGGTACCAGCATGTCCCACAGTTGTTTGATCAGATTGGGATCTGGGGAATTTGGAGGTTAGGTTGACGCTTTGAGCTCTTTTTTCTGTTCCTCAGGCTATTCATGAGCAGTTTTTGTGGTGTGGTGCATGGTGCATGGTGCATTGTCCTGCTGAGGGGCAACAGTTACTGGGAGTGCTGTTGCCATGAGGGTGACTACTTGGTGGTACTCAGGTGGCATCCACATGAATGTCAAAGCCCAAGGGTTGCCAACAGAACATTGCACTGTACCAAAATGATCAATGTTGTTCACTTCACCTGTCAGTGGTTTTAATGTTTTGGCTGACCGGTGTAAGTTAAGTCGGCAAAGATTCCAAGTGGGACAGGCAGGCGGGAGGGGTGGTGGATGGTTCCAACAACCACCACAAGGTTTGCTGGGCCCATCCACCACCCCTCCCGCCGCCCTACTTGGACTTCTGCTACCTTAACTTTCATTCTTTTCCCGCTGCGTTTCCACCTGATGCTGCCGAGCGCCGTTAAACTATGAAAGCGACCAGCTACATATCATGCCAGTGTTAAAGGACAGCCGACTCTATGCTCTGCAGATTAAATGAAAATTAGAACAAACAGCTACATGCAGCCCAGAGAATCAGATTTCTGCCTCGAATCTAACAATGTCCAGCTCAGTCTTAAGATGGTTGAGCCAGACCTGACAGAGTCTGAGCCTGACAAGCTGAGTATGAGATGTCCTAAAATGGCCACCATACAGAGGATTAACCCCTCAAATTAAGGCAACAATATGAGCTTTCCTCTGGCACCACCCACAGGACAAACGTAACATTTCCTGCCCAGCTAGTGGTGATAAGAGAAGCTTTGTTTCTCTATTTCATTCCTGAAATGTTGCTGATTCAGTGGTCAGAACAACTCACACAAGACTGCAGTGCATTATGGGTAAGCTCTGGGTCACACCTTAAACGCAGAACAATCCAGAACAATATGAGCCTCATCTGTTTTCTCTGTCTCTTTCCAAACAATTACTGCAGCGATTCTTCAGCACAAAAAGGAACTGTAGTTATTTAAACTCATCCTCTTCTTGTTTTAAGGCTAAAAACCTGCCGGCTGCAGCCTCCTGTGTGCCCACCAGTATTAAAGAGCTGACTAAGACTGAATGCAACACCCAGAATCATCTTGCCCTTTCCTGCTCTCCTCTTTCATCACAACCAATTACTTAGCCGAACCGAGGCTCCTCAAGGCCGTCAGCAACAGAGGCTGCTTGGAGAAGTGTAGCTTCTGAAACAGTGTTCGGACCATCAGGGGACTCAAACTCTCCACTGAAACCCACTGATGAGATTATTAAGCGTTAACGGCTGATTCAATTGTCAGGAAATTCTGTAATTCTGTTCTACATGAGCTCTTTTAATTTCAGATCTAATTCACAGGCAAAATGAAAGACTCAAGTGAAACAAAGAGTGCGCTCATGCAGAGGAAACGTGTGGAAACATGCAGGTTTTCAGCTTGTTTTTCTGTTACAGTGATCACAGAAACCTCAATATACAGATGCCAGGATTTTAAAAACATTGAGGTCATAAGTCCCACTGACACACTCCAAACACCCACAGGAAACACTGACCCTGACTGGAACCACTGACGACTGAATTAACCCGTGAAACTCAAACTGAATTCATCAAAATTACACTTAGTTGCACACTGTTTAGATCACTGCATGTCATATAGGCTACATTTTGTCCTTTTCTGTCACTGAATACTGAAAAAGAAAGATGAGTGGCAGACTCTATCTTCATATCTTCAGGTATGGATTACATGGGTTTCAGGAGGAGATCTGTCAGTATGATTAAGGTTCTTTATACCAAACTTACTGTTAAGCAGCACTTGGGTTGTCCTTTAAGCTATTCTCTGTCCACCAATCTACAGGCTGAGGTAGCGATGGTCAGGGGAAAGGTCAGTTAGAAGCATTAAGTGATGTTTTCTTGCACAGTTAAACCCAAATTAAAAACCCTGTCTATATGACCTCAAACATATCTTTGGGATCTCTCAACTGGAATTTCTTGTTACTTACCAGCCAACACTGATACTGATATGTAGTGTGATAAAATAATATTGTTTGGACAGAAAATCCCACACACTGTTCTTGTTCTGCTTCACAGTTTATTAGCAAAGCCAGATATATACTTCTGCGTGGAATCGACACTGTTGCCTGATGTGCATCTTCCCAGAAATGTAACTACATGTCACGGTGACACAGACCTCATGTCTATTTCTGTAAGTTGAAGCCATTTCCCTCAGTGGAAACAAAGCTTTTATTTACTTTAATTTCACAGAAAAGGAACAATAAATTGTGAAGACAATAAAGCCTCCAGAAAAATAGCATTTTAAGTCTTGTGTGTGATTTATCGTGGCTTCATATGAGCAGAGGAAATCTCCGCTTGTCGCTAGGCTAATTTATACAATGTAAAACGCCATAGGCTTGTGCTAATAATGTTAGCATTTTGTATTTGTTTGGAAAACGTGTTTAGTATAAGACAGTTGTTTTGTCGGTGAATCTTGTGAGCTGTAATGGAGCCGAATTGTGTGCCGTTACCTTTGTTAAATGTTGCTGTTGTCCCTGGTTTTATATGAGAAGAGGAAAAGATCGTTGGCTGCCAGGCTAATTTATTCAATGTAAAATCCCATAGGCTTGTGCTAATAACGTTAGCATGTTATATTTGTTTGGAAAACGTGTTTAGTATAAGACAGTTGTTTTGTCAGTGAACCTTGTGAGCTGTAATGGAGCCTAATATTGTAACGTTCCCTTTGTTAAATGTTGCTGCTGTCCCTGGCTTCATATGAGTAGAGGAAACGTCTGCTAGCTGCTAGGCTAATTTATACAATGTAAAATGCCATAGGCTTGTGCTAATAACGTTAGCATGTTGTATTTGTGGGGAAAATGTGTCCAGATAAAGACAAGTGTTTGTCTGCGAATGCTGCGAGTTATAGTGAAGCTGATCTGTGTACTTGTGTTTGACATTGTCGCTTTTAAGCCACGTTTAATGTGTGTTTCAATCAATTAAACCCTGCAGTTGACTAGTATTTTGGAGGTGTAACTGCAGAGTGACACAGACACACCACCGCACAAGTATAAATGCTCACAACGGCGTAGACTACAGTATCAGAGCTGAGGCACAATTATAAATCCCACTTAACTATGCTTCGGTCCTCCTGGACTTCGTCAAGAGTATTAATTAATTAATTAATTAATTAATTACAACATTGAGCTTAAACAGAAACTGCTCCGCCCATTTCACAGGTGTGCACAGGTGTGGGGGGATTAATCAGCTGGGCATGATCCTCAACAACTGCTAACAACCTGTGCCCCTTATGTCACGCACCCCACAAATGAAACAAGGGAAGAAGGAAAACATAGGAGAGACCTGGAAACCTCAGGCTCCTCACATAATAAAGTCTGTTTACAAGATTATTTACACAAAATACTGATGATATGAATGAGAACAGATAATATAATAAAAGCATTACACTGGAAAGTAAAGCTCTAGATTCATGACATTATTTAGATGCATAATCAGAGACAGGATCTGAAGAGTCGATGCTCAGCAGATTAAAAGATCTCTCGCTGATCAACTTTAATAAGTCTGTTTAGATTTCATTCATGTTTTGTTTGTTTTTTAATTAAATTTAATCGTGAATTTTTATTCTATTAAATATTTATTTGTGTTTATTTATTTATTCTTTGTTCCACACCAATTTTTTTAAGTTACATTGAATCCTGTAACCAACGCTAGATTAGCAACCAGTGAAAGCAGCAATATTAACAACAAAGGCCACATTCCATTTAGTCTCCCAGCAAGCCATCATTAAAGTCATTCATTCTACCTGGGCTCTTCCTGCTTTGTCAAAGCAAGATGTCCGCCACGAGAAGAGTCTATTAAAGGAATACTTCACCCACAGTCTTCATGATGGTAACTTTGTTTTCTCGCATGCCTCCACAGAAACCGGTGAACTTTTAGTAATTGATTAGGGTCCAAGTTTAAGAACAGCAAAACTATATCAAAACATTGTTTT
This sequence comes from Epinephelus fuscoguttatus, assembly GCF_011397635.1. Classification (NCBI taxonomy): domain Eukaryota; kingdom Metazoa; phylum Chordata; class Actinopteri; order Perciformes; family Serranidae; genus Epinephelus; species Epinephelus fuscoguttatus. Next base: position 7,446,082 of record NC_064765.1, read on the forward strand.
CCAAACTCTCACACAACTCGTAATCAAAGCCTGGTTTATCCAGTCGGATGCTCAGTACTTTCTAAACATATGCTTTATTGCTGAAGTGAAAGAGAAACCTATCTGCGCTTCAAATCCAGACCCCAACTCTAGTGATGTAAATTTGTTAACTTAGGTTCAGGAGCAGGGCCACACCTCAACCACACCTCAGATTGCCTGCCAAGCCTACTAATACCTGGTCAACTGATCCTCTGTTTGTCTCAGATTTCTCGACCCACCCTCCCTTCCCTTCATCCATCATCCTCCCTACCTCATCCCTACCAACATCCCTTTATCCTCTCTTCCCTTCTCCCCTCATCTCTTCTTATTCAGTCAGGTGCATACCTCTCCCATGGCTCATTCTAGGAACCGTCTGGGGCCTGTAATGAGCTTAGGTCTCCCTCTCTCTCTGCCCGATCTCCAATACATCCTCCCAGATCAACCTCTCAGAAGACATCCCTCTGCCACCATTCTTCAACAACTAACACCACCTGAATTACAATTAAACATTTAAATGACACATTGTTGTGGTGTGCTCCTTGCCAGTGAGAGGGTTTTTAGCGAAGATGGATGTGTTTGCAAAGCACTGAGCACACGACTAGATAAATGAGACTTGTATTACACTGCACGAGTTGTGTGAGAGTTTGTAAATGGATGTGTTGATATAGTTTTGCTGTTGTTAAACCTGGTCCCCAGTCAATCAATAAATCAATATGTTTGCTGTGGAGGCATGCGAGGAAAACAAAGTGTTGTTCAAAAATTCAAGGCAGCATGATACGACTGATATACAAATGGTGGTCATTTATGGAATGGGTTAGATGAGGAGTTTAAGGGAAGCACATCTACAGAGTACTTTAATGTATCATGTGCAGGCACAGTGTTTTAAGGAGGTATGCAGAGGAAGAGGGGTGATGCTGATGAGTTAGATGGGATGGGATTTGTATATTTAATATCTACGACTGTTGTTTATTTATCTTTATTAATGGTTAGAAATTAGTTTGAGATAGTTGTTGACAATTTCCTTTTGTACACTACTTCCTGCGTGTCTGTTGATGTTTTGTTTTTGTTTTTATTTTTTGTTTTGCTTGAAATAAAGTCATTCATTCATGTGCATGACAAAGTAAAAATATTAAATGAATTGATCAGATTTGTCGTTGAAAGAATTATCCAAGACAAATCTGATCAATTCATTTAATATTTTTGATATATATATATATATATATATATATATATTGGGCATATTCCCAAATACATTTGTGTTTAAATAACTATGAAGAGGGGGCCAATGGGGGCCCATGGCTCATTTTTTGCTCCGGCCCTGCCTTTAACTCTGAAATTGTGTTGTGTTTTATTTGCTCCTCTATACAGAACACTACACTAAAAGAAGTATAACTGTTGACTTTAATCAACTATTTGTGCTGTTTATTGTAAAGAAGAACGATCTCAAAAACTTTATTTTATACGTCATTAACTGGCTTTTGAGTTTGTCAAACTAAAAACCAAACTTTAGTGTGTTTAATGTCATTTTTTGTCTCTAGACACCCTGAACATGTAGTCAGAATTGTAAGGCCATTATAATTGTATCTATATGTGGATATTGCCTCTCATAAAGCCCCGAGCACCACAGCTCGAAAGGTTTTATGGTCTCTCTGTCTCTATGTATACCTATTTGGATCACTGACAGCTTATTGGCTACAGATCGTTTTTGTAATGAAGTAACATAGAATAATAAATGCCAGAAAATAGTAAAACTATGAACAAATCAGAACAATAATTAGTTGCAGCCGTGTGTCTGGTATTCACTGACAGGTCAACAAACGTCTGATCCTGCAGATATCATCCATGTGGTCCATGTTACAGTTTTAGCCCCAAAGATTCTCCAACCTTACAGGCAGCAGCATCAGAACAATCTCCACACATCATTCCAGCTAATTGCTTTTGTGTCTTCTCGAGCAGAAGATAAAAAGAGACACCACACCAACCATCAACTACAACCAATGGCTCCCCAATTAGGGCCCAAACTCTCCCTCAAGGAATCCATGGCTCTGCCTGAGGCGCAAACACCGCGATGACAGACAGACAGACACCCCGCGCACCCTCCCCATCCACAACCCTGGCTTCCACTCCGGCCAATTACTCCTCTGACTTTTCTGGGAAGATAAAGAAATCAATCTAATCAGGGGAGAGGGCGCGTGTTTCTCAGGCCGGTGCCAAGTCCGCTGCACTTTATAGCGCAGATGGAGACAGGGGAAAAAAAAAACCCTGAGCTGTGTCCTGATAAAACAAAAATGCAGCTGAGTAATTCTGAAGACATTAAAATGATGAATAACTGAGAGGATATTTATCATTTAGTCCAGCTGATCGCTCGTTTTACTTCACAACCTGTCACTTAGTTTGGTCCCATAAACAAAACGCAGCTCCACAATATTACATAATGACGGAGCGCACATTGAGGAGGTTTATTACATTTCAAAGGCGACTCCCTCCAGGTGGGGACACGTTTCTATAAATAATAATAGTATTAAAAAGAGGCGGAGCTGACAGGTAACGATCAGATGGCTCCTGGTTTATTGGCCGAGCCGCTGCCGATGTTTATTAGTACAACCCGGCGCGTTAATGAGCAAAATAAACTTTTAATCCTCAGTTAAAAGCGCAGCGTTTGCTCAGAAGAACTGCTTTTATTCGAACATAATAATCTCGTATCATTTAGAGACATAATTTACATGATATAAGATCGAAAAGTCGCACACAGGCTGATGTGGAGGGGATTAAAACGGTGCGTAACAGTGACTCCGGGGAGCATCTTGAGGCAAACAACCGGCGACACGACCCAAAATTCAAGCATGTTTTCCTCAAAACTGCAACACATGTATCTCCCAGTGGAAATAATCCCTTGAACATGTAACTTAGATCAGTCTAAGGTTACTTATTATGATGTATGACACACTCATGTCGCCTCAGAGAGGGGGAAACTCCATCACTGCGGAATAAATGCGGGTATAAAGTGAGATTATGTGCCTTTATCCTCCACCAAACCTCCGTGGTTGCACTGGTATGAAAATAAAAATAAAAAACACAGTGTATTCCAGCAGCAGAGTCCGGGTCCAAGCCTCCTTTTGAAACGAAACCCCCCAAAACAAGCCTCGCTCCGGCGCGCGGACTCACCACTTGAACGCCGGACGATGTTCTCCAGAAAAGTGTTCTGCGGTGCCACAAGCCCTCTCTTTCCCCCGGGCATCCTGCTGCGGGCGGGCGGAGCTGGTGTCGGTCAGGGTCTGTGGCGGTGTGTGTGCTGCTCGGTGGTCGGTACTGACGCTGGCTCTCAGTCGGACCGATGGAGAAGCTCATTGTAACCGTGCGCTCTGGCTGCTCGGGGCGCACTGAGCCACGGCGGCGGCGCTGCATCCCGCTGCCTGACCGGAGCGCCAGGACGCATGCGTGTCTGCTGCTGTGGGCTCGGTCCTCCAAAATAATGATGATATGATATGTTTAATGTCTGTGTCGTAGCTTATGTGTGTAATTATGCCAGGAATAAAATAAAACGACATTTTTGTAAGACTTGGTCAATTAATATATTTATAAACAGCTTAATAAGTACAGAAAATATATTCAGGCCTTAAGTTTCGTTGCAGTATCAGGGTTTTGTTGTTGTTGTTGATGTTTTATAAAAATGTATTTAGTGTTTTCTATCTACAGTTTGAACACGTGCCACTTTCTTATAAATAATGATATTATATTACAAGTCTGCCTTTATAACTAATGGCGTTATTAAAGGTTAACAAACGTTAAATAATGCTTTATAGTGCATTAATGAGATCAACTTTGGGGTTGCCAGGTTGTGAAAAATCCCCCCCTGGTGAGACAATAGTCAATAAAGATCAATACATAACTAAATAATTATAAAATACTCTGGAGTCTCACTTTGCAGTGAGTTATTAGTCTAATAGGCTAAATGATTAATTCTGCAGTTATACATGTTACTAAAGGGTTTCTGCAGCAACTGATTTTGTTTGTGGTTGTAAATATTGATAAGTAATTGATTAATAAATTGTAGTCCACAGATGCTGCGCAGCCTAGAAGCATGTGAAAATGTCAAGCAGCCTTTTTTTCTTCAGTTAATTCAAATGAGTTTGTTCCTGCTCCACGCATGAGTGTTTAATTTCCATTTTTTCTTCCCTTGTGCTGACCCTTTTCTTCAAGAGCACCTGTGTTTTTTCTCGAGTCTCATATGATAAAGACGGTCCTCAAGCACACTACAACTTCATTCTCCTGTGTCAGAATGTCTATTTTTGGTTTTAAGGGAAGTTGTGTGCCGGAACTTTCTTGGTGATCAAACTTGGCATGCTTGGCTTCCATAATCTTGCCATCACTTATTAAGAAAGCAGCAGAGCTAAAATGTTGTTTATCAAGAAATAGTTTGCAGACACAAAACTACAAAACTCCCCTTAGAGCAAGGAATTTTCATCATTATACTTTTGTTTCTTTATAGAATTAACAAACAAGATAGATAATCCAGCTGCCAGGAGAAAATATTGGTATTGTACTTTTCTGCAAACTACAAATCCATTTCATATTTATCATATCAGTGTTTCTAAAGTGACACAGTATACAAGCTGACTTTGTCAACAGGTGGAGGGGATGGGGGATATGATCGATGGCATAACCCCTTGGCGAGACGCCTGCGAAGCTGCAGACTACTGTAAAAGACAAAGGTTGCTGTTTTAGTGACCTGTCACTGTGTTTCCAGCAGCTTTGTAGGGACCAAATGTACTGTAGGTGTTTTTCAGTGATGCATTGTTGTTTTTCCACCGAGGTTAGTTCCTCAAGAAGTGATTGTTTTTTACAGACATACTGCTGTGTTTCCTGAGGGGATTATGCTATAAAAAAAATCATTTTTTTTTACTGAGACATTGATGCAGGGGCTTAAATATAGACAGTGCAGGCAGTGCACTGGGGCCCGTGGGGTGTAGGGGCCCATAACGAGAGCTGTCCCTTGCAAGTGATTCAGATTGCCACCTTGAATATATCCTCCTGAGACCCTGTTTCTTCATATGAGGACATCACATTTTGGGTTTACATGAACTTATACTTCATTCTTCTTAACTTAGACCTGTTGTCCTCATTCATGGACACTTTTGTGCCATCTAGCAGTGGTAAGACCACAATATACTAATCATGTAATAAGATGGCAGCCATCTTTGCCGTCAGTCTGCAGCCGATCCCGACACAAAAGTGGACAAGGTCCAAAACCTGATCACATGTTATGATTGAAACTTGTTTTTTATGATCATTAAGGTTTTCAGTTTGATATGGCAACAAATTTGACCAATTTTAGCAACACTAACAAGCTAAGACGCCGTTTATTAGAAAGTACTCGTTTGAGGACATTAGGACTTTATTATCGTCTTGTTTTAGGACACTGGGACTTTATTATAGCGTTGATAATGTTTAGTTTTTTCATACTTAACGGGTCTTAGTTATCCCTAATAGCTAAGAGAAACTAAAGCACATACCAAACAAAATTGGTCTCAGGAGGATATACCTGTGTTCTGAGAGAATGATAAATAAAGAATATTTCTAATTTAAAAATGATGTTATTGATTACTTGCATTATAGCGTGCACTGGAGGCCCGTTATAACTTCCTCGCGTCACTGCAGATGGTTTCTCCGGCCATGATTGTGCCACTTAAACTTTGCAGTTAGTTACAGTGTGGAAAAGAAAGAAAGAGCCACACTAGCTGTATTCCCCTCCTTCTGCTCTTTATGCTAAGCTAGGCTAACCAAGTCCTGATGTCAATTTTTTACTTAATGCGCAAACATTCATTGAAAGTGATATCCTTTTTTTTTCATCTAATTGTTGGTAAGAAGAGTAAAAAAAAAAGCATATTTCCCAGAGTGCAGAGCAATTCCTGTAAGAAAACCACCAGCCTACATCAGAGACAACAAGCTACAGCAGATTAACCATCCATGAAGTGGCTAATAACAAGAAACAGCTCCTTGTTTTACCGTGCCGAGGTGACAACAGTCTCTCCCTCTCTGCAGGAGTCCCTCAGGAATGCTCATTAGCTTGCATGAAGGGTTAACAGGGCCCAAAGGAGCCAAAGGCCCAAACCAGGCATCACACTTCTGCACTGGCTGTCTGCTTGACCTGACGCCACCATCTAAAGTATTGACTGGAAAAGAGGCTGCACACCTATTTATAGCTTTAAACAGTCTCGTATGCATTTAGGTTGGTGGCATTAACTTTTTTTTTACTACGGCTTGTAATGACTGGAGCCCATTAAGGTACGCTGCAGGCCTGATTGAGGGCGTCAGGTTTCTATAATAACTGTTCCTTTAAACAGGACACACAAACATCAAGGAAATCATTTTGTCACAGTGGTTCCCAACTTTTTGTTGACGCAATGTCTACCTCTGACCCCTCATCACTGTTTTTGGTCTGGGTGTTAGTAGTGAGCAGCTCAACCGAAAAAAATGTCTCCACTTGCTTCATTTAAAAGATTTTAGAGCTCTGAAGTGGTGAAACAATTCAGTATTTCACAAAAAACATATATAAAAAAACAGGAATAATAATTATAATTTAGTGAAACAGAAATTTGTTATTTGTCTTTCTTATTCCTTTAATTATCTGGTGCCCCTCAGGTTTTTATGCCCTCCTTGATGGCCCCTGACCCCCCCAGTTTGGGAGCCAAAAACCTAAGATGCTACAATCTTCAGTAAGAACTCAGGCAAACAATGCATTATATAACCACAATAAAACCACAACAGGACCAGTATAAGAATATAAAAAGTGGTTTTAACATAATGAAACCCAAAATCAATTGTAAAAAGACGACTGAAAACCACAGTTAGGTTTTAAATCAATATAGAAATAATCCATAGAGTGTAACTGTGTTACTTCAGAGCAGGTTGACATTTTCTTGATTTGGTCATAAAACAATACTCATGTTCCAATACTGAAAGTGTTACTGGTTGCTGTAATTGTTTCTCCAGTCCATACTGTCAACAGGGAGATCCCTTCTTAATATTAAGAGATTTAACACAGAATCAACCTCGATATAGATCCTACCATGAAGCATTGAAATAGTCAAATTAAAGCAACTCTTACCATTCTTGCATTTCACACAACACCTAGAAAAAAATTGAACATCCACAACTCCACCTCCCTCCAAAGGCCCACTTCCCCCTCCTCCATTACGTCCTCATTACGTCTATGATAGACGTAGGCGTCGGCATGGTAACGTTAGATACACGGAAGAGGAGAGCGAGTGTAACGTTACAAATGCAACCCCCGGAGTTTTAAAACTCAACCAGAGTCAGTGATGACTGATGAGTTTTAGAATAAGGTTACAGTGCTAACGTTAGATAGTAGCATTAATGTTACTAGTAAGTGTAATGTTATGCGAGCAGTTACGTCAGTCGGAGGCCTCCAAATGGGGAAGACAGACAGGACACTCTGACCAATCATTGCATTCGGACCGAATGCAATGATTGGCCGGAGTTTTCTTAGAACCATATGAGAATGGTATAATTATGAGTTTTTATCTCTGGTGGAATTCACTAATATTTCAGTGTGCCATCAGCTTATTAATAGCATTTTAACCTAAACAAAGAAAAGTGTAAAATTTCCCAAGTCCCATTTCATGTTGTAGTTATGTAAAGAATTGTTTGCACTGCGTTGATGAACTGCCTCTGCTGTTTGTGGTGGTAACATCCCTCGAGGAAATATCTACAATTGTCCACGGCAGTAGATCACGCTGTGTTCCTATTGGCTGACGGCTGTGACAGGAGAAGTTGTGAGAGACAAAAAGAAAATCAAACACGTTAGACTTTCTGTCGTGACGTTGTGAGGCATTCCAGATGTGGCGTCGGTTGTCGTCTACTATGACACACTACACCAGATAAAGCGATTGATTATCACATATAACATGCACGGCTGGACAGGCTCACCACAACAAACCATAGAGAAGCTCAGATTACAACACACACAGAGGGAGCGTGACTTCCGTCTCTGCTCAGGACATGATTACTCTTCTATATCTGTACAGAGCAAATAGAGGTTTGTTACATTATTAATGCTCCAAATGTCGCCTATGGAACCTTTAAGATGGAGTTGAAAAAAAATGTGAACCTGTCCTTTAAAATGAAGCACCGTCTCCTTGCAGAGTCTAGTCGTGAAGGGTAAAGTTATCCAGTTATTCACACATGGGAGATAGAAAAGATTAAAGAGTCATTTCTCTGCTCTCCTCTCCTGTTGATCCTGTCACAAACCCTCAGATATATCTTGTGAGTCCTCGAGGGTTTCCAAACCCAAAACACACACAATACTTTACAAAACTCTACCGACTACTATAAGTCACACTTTATGACACAAACAATGTATCATGAATGTGATCTGATTCCTGCAGGTGTGAGTTGCTGCAGCTGACACGCTCACTCTGATGTTTGAATGTATCTCAAAGTCTTATTTACAAATCTCTCATCTACATTTCTGCACCTGTTAACACCTGCTGACTCCCATCTGACGCTGTCGAAACCACCTCAGAGGAGGTATTACAGCATTGTGTGTGCGTGTGTGTGTTGCCAGTAAACGTACATGGTTCAAAGCACTCCTGTGGGACGCCCTTAATTGTCCCACTTGCATCATGGGGTATCAAACATATGTGACAGCGCAGGTCGGACAGCTGTCGGCAGCTGTAACAGGCTGAGCTCTGCAGACGAGCTTCTGTCTCACTGCGCACACATACACAGATGTACGGAGGCTCATTGAAGACTGCTGTTAGAGAGGACTCAGTAAATGAATGGAGGTGGCTTTACGTTGATAAGGAAGGAGGAGGGGCCCTCTCTGCTACTGAGACTTTCCCCGCCAGAGTATTATTTTGACTGCCAGCATTTTGGATCATATTCTCCAATTCACTTACGAGACTCACAGAATAATTTGTTCTATGAATATGTGAACAGTATGTACATTAAAATAAAGAACATACCTTCAGTTTTCATACTTAAAAAACATTGTATTCTGTCTTATTCCATTTGTTTTTAATCAGCACTTGAATTTGTGCATTTTCATTAAAAACAGAAAATTGCATTTTTGTCAAAGACAGTCATTTTCAAGTATAAAATCAATTTCACATTTACATTTTTCGTTTTTTTTGTTTTTCATTTTCTTATGTCAATTTCGAAAATAATAGTCATGAGGTATAGCGAAACACGTTGCCACGTTCAGTGATTGTTCAGTCTTCTGTTGTCTCCCTCTCCTCTGTGGTCGTCTTGTCCGTGTGTCACTGTCACCTTGATGGAGATCCGGTTTCGTCCCACCAAACTGATCAGAACAGGAAGTGTCGGAGTCTGAGTCCATCAACATCTCCACGGCTTGCACAACCATCAACTTTTCAATCAGCGCAAGCATTTTTGTGCACTTGACAAGTGGCTACATCTCCTCAACAAACATCATTTTCTACTGGTTTCTAATGTATCTTCTTCTTCGTTGGTTTTTGGAAGTGCTGTTCTATTTCAGATGTGTAACAACGCCCCCTATGTCATAACAGTGAAAACACAGATTGCTGTAAAATCTCGTCAATGGCGAGGAAAGTCTTAAAGTGGTTGGTCAGTGACTTCCAGTGTCAGACTGAAAAGCCATCTTTTCACGTCAGCATGATACATGGCCACTCGCTGTTATTGTTTAACAGCGGCCAGCAGCGTCAGAAGGAGGGACATCAATGAATGAATGAAAGGCGGGCAGAAGGGGTGATGGATAGGTCCAACAACCACTGACTTTCAACCAGAAGGCCTGGGTTCACTTCCCATAAGATTGTAAAATTTTTCCAAAACCCAACCACATGTGAGTGTTGGTAAAACGTAACCATGTACCTTTGTTACTGAAGGAAAAAAGTCAATTCACAGTGATGCACAGATGTAGTGCTTTTATTTTGAAAGAGACTGCATGTAAATGTTACATTTCCTGTGAAAACAGAAGTGTATTTTGAAAGAAGACAATGCATGTAACAGGCATGTAACAACCAACACACCCAGGGTACCTTGCACGTCGTACGTGAACGTGGAAGGTCCTTGTGACGAGGTCGTAGTGAGAATGTGTTGTCCCTCTCTAAGGAGGCAAGAGGAGCTGTCGCAGGTTTTCATAAGCATGGATAAAAATGACTTCCATTTTATGTTCTTCATATGTATTAGTATCACTTTTATTTGATTTGTATGTGCTGCTATTGTTTACCTGAACTTTAATTTATTATCCTATTGTCATTTAAATTCATTTTTTCCCCCGTTAAAGGGTTTTTTTTTGGGGAGTTTTTCCTTATCCGCTGTGAGGGTCTTAAGGACAGAGGGATGTCGTATGCTGTAAAGCCCTGTGAGGCAAATTGTGATTTGTGATATTGGGCTTTATAAATAAAATTGATTGATTGATTGATTGAAATGAATGAATGAATTAATACAAATAAACTTATTCCCAAGCCTCTTTGGCTGCATTTCTTTATTCATCAAGTGTGGGTGTTTGCCATTCTTAGTTGATAAGGTCCTTGTTTTTTCCCCAAATTGCACAACAGGCAAACAAATCTAATTAACACGTTCTTTGTTCCAAAATACAATGAAACCTCTAATTCCATCATGTGTTGGCACAGAACTCACATTCGTAGGAATGTGTCGTTTCAGCCATCCCAAAGGAAATGCTGCACTTAAGAGGAGTGTGGTTTGTGAGCTGGCATCAATACAGACTCACTGTTGGAGGATTTTATAACCCACTCCCACTCCATGCTAATTGGTTTGGGATGGCACTTATTATATTGGACCCTCTATGTGAATGGAGTGGAAGTGGGTAGGGACAGGGTGCGGGGGCTGGATTGGAATTGGGAAAAAAATCTATCTTTTGAGTATCAAACACTCTCCATTTTAGGCTCGACAGGTGTTTGGAAAAAAAAAATTGGTAGCAGCTGTGATCAGTCTGAAATCATGGCAGTTCCATCTGATCACAAGCTGTTTTTCACCACCTAAAAATGTATTCAAAAATCATGGGAACTTCTCACACCACATTAAACACCCCCTGTTTGCCACTGCCCATCTGTATGCTCCAAAGAGTTATATTCCCTTTAAAATATGGCTGAATATACTGCCTCTCTTTTAAATCACATGGTTAAATTATTATAAAAGAAGAAGGAATTATATGCTGACATTATACGCTAACCTGAGAAAAGTCGTCCTTTCAAGCATTATATGCAGCTGTATAATTCTGTAATAGTGACCGGCAGTGTCGGAGGAAACGCGACCGGACAATAACAAAGGTTAAGGGGGCAAAAGTCCGAACGGGGCGGTTGCGAAAGAAGACAATTCATGCAACAGGCAGAACTTGACACGGTGTCCCAGAACGTCAACAACCAACACACACGGGGTACAATGGCGGTTTTAGGCGGGGGCCAGCAGGGGCCAGTGCCCCCGTAACTCCGAGTCCGGCCCCCCCTGTGGCCCCCCCGCCGAGGAGTCGGAGGGGGAACGCAGAACTAAATCGTCTCAACAGGTTGCCGGTCGGACCACTTAAAGAGGCGCACCCAGTGAATCATGCAGAATACACCACACAAGAAGGAAAAGGGCCTGAGTTTTCTAGTGTTTAGTGTTTCCCATACATTGACTAATTTGCCCTGCCACAGTCTCCAAAAATTGGCCAGATATAAAATGCCTCCGGTAAATGAACGTCACTCTGTAGCGCACCGGCTGGAGCGCCTACTGGGAAATCTTCGGCTCCCCCCTCCCTCCCCCTCACCCTCCCCGGCCTCACCACAGACGTCGCTCTCCTAGCGCTAATGTGAGCCTGAGTTGATAGAGCAGACCGCATTTCTAAGCGGAATATTGAGGAATACTGACATCCACTTCGTGAGCATTCTTGAAAACACCCAGAAAACATCAGTAGAGAATTGTGTGGCTGTATTTAAGACAACTCTGAGCCTGCACGGCAACATACAGCACCATTGAGGTAAGCTCTGAAAACTTTTTCCTTTTCATTTGACTCATGCCTGTCACATCATGTTTGTGTAGTGATGTGAAATACGATCCGGAGTTTTCATGGGTCTTTTATTTTGAAAATCGACTGGATACTCTCGTCTTTTCTGCGCCTGACTTCCTGTTTGACTCATTTGGTCTGTGCAAATTGACGCGCCGTCAGAAATAGACCCGGCGCGTAATTTTAGCGGAGCGGAGCGCCGAGCCGCTTCTAGGCCGAGGCTGGTGGAGCAGCTTCTTGAATGGCTGCTATTAGCTCCAGCACCCGCGCCTCAGTAAAAATGGAACATTTTTCACACATAAAAAGCACAAAGATGTTGAAATCTAGGCATATTCTGCCATCATAACTTTGCTCTCAGAATTCACCAGATTGATGCCTTTAAATCAAATACAAAATTTTCTCCCGGGGGAGCATGCCCCCGGACCCCCTTACACATATATATATATATATCTTATTGTTCAGACTTAGATATTTGACCGTACTTGTATGTGCCCCTGTATCAAAAGGACTGGCCCTAGCTTGCCCCCCCCATTGAAACTGGCCTAGAACCGCCACTGACGGGGTACCTTACACGAGATATCTGGACAAGGGAAGTCCATGACCAAACACTGATATGTGACGAGGTTGAAGTGAGAATGTGTTGCACTCTGCAGCCATACTGTAAGTCCTGACTTTCAAGTCTTGAGCAAGTCGGAAGTTGCTGTGGTGAGAATCAAGCAAGTGAAGTCGAGTCCCTGCTGAAAGTCAAGTCATATGAAATTTTGATAATCTGGTCAAATGTTAGCTTTCTAGCTACAATGTTTTGACCGATATTAGCTGGTTGAATATTTCTTTCTAGCTAACATTTCACCAGCCAATAAGCAAATAAGTCAGCTAAAAAGACTCGTTCATGTACCTTTCATATGCTGTAGAGAGAAGGATGAAAGTTAATACGACAAAAGTCCGAGTAGGGCGGGCGGGCTGGGAAGTTGATGGGTCCAACAAACGTCAACTTTTACCCGGGAAAGTGGTTTTCACGTCCCGTGAGATCATGAAGCCCTGCTCTTTTTCCTAAACCTAACCACATGTATTAGTTGTTGGAGTAAAGAAACATCAATTTGCCTTGTAGTACTGATGTAGTGCTTTTATTTTGAAGGACACTGCATGTAAATGTTAAATTTCCTGTGAAAACAGAAGTGTATTTTGAAAGAAGACAATGCATGTAACAGGAAGAACTTGACACCTTTCATGACGTATCTGGACGTGGAAAGTCCATGACCAAACTTAAAGGGAAATTTCGGTTTATTTCAACCCGTCTCCTATCGTCCTAAATTTGTTTCAAGTGACTAGTGACATAGAAATAATAGTTAGCATGTTAGCCATTAGCCTAGATACAGCCGGGGCGCATAGTAGCGTCAGACCTGTTAAAACGTAAGTGAACGGGCAACCTTCAAGTGCAAAGTTAGTCCACTAAACAAGCTTTTTTCCACAAAGACTGCCTCATATCGTTAGGATAAATGTCAGAGAACATATAGAAAACGACATGTAAACATGTTGTCTTACCTTACCGGTGTGGTGCCATGTTTGTTTATTCCTCTAGCTCTGCTTTCCAAAGCGCGGCCGAAATATATCTCGCGAGAACAAGCAGCGATCTCATAGCGTGCCTGAACAAGCAGCAACAGCTGGAAGGCAGAACTGGACAGTAGCCTGAACGGAGGAGGAGGAGGAGAGAGAGAGAGGAACAACAGGTAGAGGACGAGAGAGGAGGAATGGCTGCTGCAAGGCTGTGTAGCTCTGGAGATTGGTGGTGTGCCTGTGAATGCTGTGTCCCAGTGCCCACAGAAGAGGAATGCCTCTGTTGCAAGGAATGGGACCGGTTGCAGCCTTATTTTCAAGGTCTGGATGTGACCGAGGACGAGACACCTCCACCTGGAGTAATATCCAGCTGGGCTTTATCTAGAGCTGGCGAGATATATTTCGGCTGCGCTTTGGAAAGCAGAGCTAGATGGTAAACAAACATGGCAGCACACCGGTAAGGTAAGACAACACGTTTACATGTCGTTTTCTGTATGTTCTCTGACATTTATCCTAACGATATGAGGCGGTCTTTGTGGAAAAAAAGCTTGTTTAGTGGACTAACTTTGCACTTGAAGGTTGCCCGTTCACTTACGTTTTAACAGGCCTGAAGCTACAGCTGTGTCTAGGCTAACGGCTAACATGCTAACTATCATTTCTATGTCACTAGTCACTTGAAACGAATTTAGGACGATAGGAGACAGATTGAAATAAACCGAAATTTCCCTTTAATTATGTGTCGAGGTCAGTGTGAGAATGTGTTGGCAGTCCCACACTTCTGCCTCCTGCTTTACTGCTCTTTAGCAGACTCAAATCGTGACTTACAGCATAATTTGTTTTAAACTCATTTAATAGTTTCATCACAGATAAACCTCCGTACACTGTGTGTTTGGTTTGATGTCTGTCAGAGAAAGTGATGAGTCAGTGTTTGCATTAGTGTGTGTGCATATGTTTGCATGCCTTTGAATTCTCTGCACCACTGATCTTATCTGGCTCCTTCAGAACCGCTGAGAGTGTGTGTGTGTGTGTGTGTGTGTGTGTGTGTGTGTGTGTGTCAGAGGGAAAGCTTTTCGCCCGACACAGCCAGAAAATGAGCCTCATCACTTGGGTAAAATATCGTGAGTTCAGGTCCATTACGCAGGATGTACCGAGGCCGTGTTTGCTTTTTAAAGCGAGAGTCTGCTCATACTGCAAAGAAAGACCTCAGACTACAGAGTGAGTTCACTTGCGCTGGTAATTTTGGTGATTTAGGAATTTAATCTTGCTGTTCTGTTAAACTCTGCATTTTTTCCAAAGAAAACATAATAAGGATATGAGTGTTTATTATCCCATGAGCATTAACAAAACAACAAAGTGCGTTTGAGCTGAATGAACCTGGGAGTTTTTGCATCTCACCACAACACTGCAGCACGTGTCGCACCGGACAGTGAGGAGAGCCTCCGCAGGGATTTGATGACTTTAATCACTCTAATTACACTGCATCACTAACCCTCAATTATGCCCGATCAGCATTCAGCAGGCAGGCCCGCATTGTTCATGTGGAACAGACGCTCACGACCACCAGCCTCGGAGTGAGCCGCAGGCCAGCCGACGAGCCTGACAAATGAATTTGACTCCAAAGAGATGCGTGCAAATCACCTCATCGACAGAACAAAGCACTCGGCACCTAACGAGCAGCAACAGTTAGCAGAGGCAGAGAATTTGTTTCTGAGCATTAGTTATTTCTAGCACTGCTGCTCATTGAGCAGAAACGAGTAAATGTCACACGGTGGAGATCAAAGGCAGCAGTGGGACGATGTGGACGCCTCATTTGGGGAGGGGAAGTGGGAAGAGGAGGGGATAGAGGTATCGAACCCCCCCTAGCGCCGATCAATGCACCGCCTGCACATCTGGAGGGAGACTAGCTGCATCCCTCCTTATTGATCTCAGAATTAATTAGTCCAGCTTCCACCAGTGCTATCTGTCTCTCACTGGCCTTAAAAAAGAGAAGGGGATCGAATATCAAAGCGCTGACCCCGGAAACAGACCACCAGCACCGCTGCCCCCGCCAAACTTCTAACCCCAGAACAAACTTTTAGCTCCATCAGAAGGTTGAACTGAGTAGAAAAAAGACATCTGGTGTTGGGGAAGTCAGTCAGTGTGTAACTCCGGATGGTAAAGCAGGCAGCAGTGAGGGGAAGCAGGGAATAGCAGAGCCCAGGGAGTTGGTGGTAAATGGGTTTTGTCTTCTATGGACTTGTCTCAGTTGTATCACCAATCTGCTGCGTCAGGGGACCAGCAAGAGCTGTAAACTGCGGTCAATAAAAACAGCTCCAATACACTCACTGGATAAGGGCTCTTCCCACTGCTGGGTTGACCTGTTAAAATTCTGCTGTTGGGCTTCTACTGACCCCAAAAACATTCTCTGGGCATTCATGCGTCACCTTTAAGTTCCTAATAAGAACAGACTACACAGCAGAGTGCACATGGCAGCTTCATCAAACACCTAGAAACCAACAAGTACAACTGGAAAAATACAACCTGACTTCAGTTTTCTGTGTCCATCAGTTTGTGGTTGTTTGATTAAAACTTTATTAAGGAACACGTATCATGTGAGCGCAATATAACCTAAAATGACAGGAGATATAAAAAGGTATCCTGTCGAATTTATGTTTACATTAAGGGTGACATCACAAAGAATGGATTGCAGCCACTGATAGCACTATGAATTGTGCATCACTTGAAACCACTATTTGCCCCTCACAAGGTCCTAAGAGTCAAAGGTCAAAGATATTGTGCTAATGATATTACAGTGCAAACATATTCATAAAGTTTTGCAGCTGAGTGCAACTTGGCATCAGATATGGATGCACCATACATCCTTCAGCACCTGTAGATCAGCAGAGACACACTGGGCTTTCAACCAACTCCAGTATAAACCCATCTGTGTCACTATTAGTTATTCAGAGCAACAGAGGTAGTATTAAGAGTGTGAACATCTGCTTAAAGTGGACAAGAGGGGAGGTGGATGGGTTCAACAAGCAGAGGACTTTGACCCTGGAGACCAGTGTTTGTATCCAATGTGAAACTAAAAGTCAGCATTCCCCCAATCCCAAATGGATCCCTTACAGACTCGTTGACTCAAGCCCTAAGCCCTTACAGACCTAGGACCAATTCCATTTCTTCCCCTTAGCCCTTGTCTTGGCCCTTCACCTTGGTTTTGCGTGTTGGGGAAGTGGTGTCCCAATTCTCCGTCAGGTTAGCTCTTAACCTGAGCTCTAAAGGAAAGAAATGGAATTGGTCCTAGGTCTGTAAGGGCTTAGGGCTTGAGTCAACAAGTCTGTAAGGGATCCATTTGGGATTGGGGGTTTGAGTTATTTCCTCAAGTGTGTCATTAGTACCTGAGTTTATTGATGTGACTTACATCAACCACAATCTTTTTCTAACCCTATCCAAGTACTTTTGTTGCCTAAACCTAACCACCAACTCCTTCTACATCAAAATTCAACTCAAATGCAGCCCAGATGCCAGAAGACAATATTGGCATTGTATATTTCTGCAATTTTTACATGTCATATGTAAAAATATTGGCTAAACATAACCACATGCGTTTGGTGTCAACAACCAACACACCCAGGGAAACATGCATGTCATAGCTTGACGAGGAAAGTCAACAACCAAATGTCGATATGTGACGAGGTCGGTGTGAGAATGTGTTGGTTTTTCCACTGGGGATTCTGCCACGGAAAGCAGTTGATTTTTACAGAGACATCACCAAGTTTACGGCTGTACAGCTGGGACTGTGCCACCAAACCGGGTATTTTAATCATTTTCAATGAACACAATTGCCAAGTCACAAAATGTTGATAAAAAACGGATTTGTAGAGTGTGAAAACTGAAAACTATGTTTAAGCGCTCTCCGCTCTTACATGTACTTACAGTGAGGCAAAGATCATGGTCTTGGCTGAATATATCAGTTCAAGGTGACATGAAGCAAGAGACTTGTTTCCTGTATTAACTAACCAAAGTGCTTTTGTTGCCTTAAACTAACCACACAAGATGTGTGCGAATGCGAACCCAAGTGTCTGTTATCAAAGTCTTGTGCAGTGTTTGCTGATCATCCACCCCGACCACTTCCGTACAACTTCAGCGTGGTGCAACAACATAGTAATTTGTTGACTGGAAGAAAAGCACCCTGAACATACTGTAATCTATTGAGTGATTACAATTCCCTCAAAACATATCTGGCAAAGTTTTAATTAGTACTAGGATTTCAAGGTGAAAGGGGTGACGCAGCACAAAAACAACTCTGTATACCTTAATAACTACAGTATGTTTGGACAAAGGACCCCCTCTACAACACAGGGCTACAACCCACGTTCGTCAACATCGTACCACAGTGGTGACAATTCCCAACAACTATGCAAATAGGGACACTGGGGGACACTTTGCAGCCTAAACCTTTATAGCCATGTGGTGTCACCTGGTGGGCGCATGAACAGCGTGCTGTGGCATCGAGCAAAGCCTCTTCCACTGCACTTTAATTACAGATGTAAATGTTTGTTATCTTCCAGGCCGACAAGCTTTCGGAGGAGGTGCCTTAGGTAAACCTGCCTGCGATCACTTTGTCTCACTGTTATTGCTAATTACAGCCGTGATGCTCCCTCTGTAGTTTGTGTCTCTCTGAATCTCCTTTCCTCCGTCTGAATGTTGCAGCATGAATGGGCTTATTTTGGAGCAGTGATTCTGTAGCTTTCGGTTAATCATTCCCCTCTTAATCTCGGGTACACAGTCACAGTTGCAGTGGCATAGTGACACACAGGATACAGTTAAATAACTGCCTCAGGAGCCCGAAATAAAAGCCTAAATTGGAGATGTGTTTGAGGGCAAGAAAGAGGAACCATAACGCCTCTTTCTAACTGAAAAAGAAAAAAGTTACATCATTTTCAATGTCTGTTACACCGACTTTCCATCAATATTAGCACCATAACCAGCCACATAAAGATGGTGTCTATGTGTCAGTTTGGTGGGAGCAAAGGTGAGTTGAGTATCCATTGAACAAGAACCTCAAAGCAACAACAAGAATAAAGAAATGCAGGAATGAAACAGGACAGGAAAAAAGATCACAGCATTTTTTTTGCCTGAGAAGTGGCAATGTCCATCTGTCTGTCCAGTGTTCCAATATTTAACCACTGACAACATTTTCAATAAATTTGCTGTATACTTATGATCTCCAGAGGATGAATCCTAATTTGAATTCTGATTTTTGCTGTTTCTATATTGCAACCATCCGACCAACTGCTTCGGGCCAAGCTATCTTAAAAAAGATTCCCTGTTCTGGTAGTCAGATTTTGATAGCAGAAAACGCTGATGTTAGCAAAGGAGAATATTTAGAGATTGTTCACTGCTTTTAATATCTTGGGGTCATTATGAATTATCGAGGAGCTGCATATGCAAGTTTATCGTCCTCTGTAAATGTAGAAAATGTATTTACCTGTTGATATCACACTTGATCTTTTTGACAAGCTCACGTTGTACGCATGTGAAGTGTAGGGGTTGGAAACAAGAGGTATACTACTACATCTCAGATCTCTAAAATATACCCTAAAAGTTAAAATGACAGCCTGCAATAATATGGTCTGTGGGGAGTTAGGAAGATATCGCTCTGTATTTCAGTTAAAAAGAGAATTATTGGCTACTAGGGGAGGCTGATAGAGGATAAAGAAACTAAACTCAGTCGGATAATGTACAACTATTTGCTCAGCCTGTCACCATGGGTCTTGCAGGTTAAGCAGATACTGGATGAATGTAGCTTGTCTCACCTCTGGCTCACACAAACGTGTAACAACATCAGAGGCTCAAAGATCAGTTCATGCACAAGTGGCAAACTAAGCTCAGGAGTATGACATCATGTGATATATATGTCGGAATTAAACAAGAGTTTAAATTGGAGAAGGATCTGTTGCATGAAAACCAAAAGTACAGACAGGCTATTTGTAATTTTACCAGAATTCCTAAAGTCACTGGAAGATATAAAGGGCTCGATAGACACCAGAGGATCTGCAGCTTCCTTGATGATGGTCATGTGGGAGATGACTGAATGTCAGAATGTGAGTTTAATGACTTACAGAGAACGGTATTTGCCAAAGTATTATCTAAATCACCCATGTATGTTTAAATTAATTTTGTTATTACAATCAGATAAGCCCAAAGTGGTGTGTTTTTGGAAAAATGTCCTTCCTTTGTTTCAGTAGCATTTTTTCCATCCATCCATCCATTTTTATCTGCTTATCCAGGGCCGGGTCGTGGGGGCAGTGGGGGTCAGATGAGATATGTAATCCCTCCAGTATGTTCTGGTTCTGCCCCGGGGCCTCCTACCATTTTTTTTTAAATGATAAAATGAAATTAAATTTCCATAAAATTTGCTGTATTTCGTTAAAATGCCATAAATTTCAATGTTTTTGATCACTTTCTCTCTTCATTAAGAAAAATGTGTCTTTGTCCAAATGAGCCAAGATTCCCAGACGTAGAATAAAGGTTTCTGACCTCACCATTAGGTCAAAATTTTAACAAACTAGTCCATGACATGATATCTTTGGGAGGATGCGAATGAAGCAATATTACATCAGTTGGCCAAAGGGGGGTGCTATAGCAACCGATTGAAATGTCAAACTTTGAATGGGCATATCTCATGCCCTGTATGTTGTAGAGACATGAAACTTTGCACAGAGATGCCTCTCCTCATGAGGAACAAATTTGCCTCGAGAACCCATATCTTGCAGTTATATAGATTTTCCGCCATTTTGAATTTTTTGAAAAACACTTCAAATGGATCTCTTCCTAGGAAGTTTGACCGATCTGCATGAAACTGGGTGAACATAATCTAGGGACCAATATCTAAAGTTCCCTCTTGACAAAAGTTGGAAAACTTACTCAAACTGAGCTTCTATAAGGCAATGAATATTGCGGAGGGTGTGGCTCATCACATAAAGGTGTATAACATCTCAAGGGTTTCACCCATCACCACGCAACTTTGTAGGCATATGACCACACATAATCTGAGGGGACCCCTCCATTATTGACCCCATCAAACAAAATGGGGGCGCTAGAGAGCTCATTTCTTATCTAGGCCTAACCGCCATATGGATTTTTACTAAACTTGGTAGATATGTAGAACAGGACGCCTCAAGGTGACTGGAGAAATTTAACTCTAATTGGCAACTGGGTGGCGCTATAACAACAGAAAAATGCTTAAAAATGGCTAAAATGTGACCGATCGCTGTGGCTCCCCCTGTGGACCAATGTTTGTTTGTTTTTTCTAATTTTTGGTATGACTAAGTCATGGTATGGTATGCTGTACTCAGTGGGTATGGACTAGTTTTCTATATATTCATTGTTCCCACAGGATGAATCTGCAGTTTAGTAACTCCTGACCTTTGAGTATTGTCACCATCAGGACAAAATTTCTCCTTTACCAACTGGTCCATGACATGGTATCTTAAAAAGTAATGCCCCACGTTCCATATAATTTGCTACATGTATTCATGGTCCCCAGAGGAAAAAAAGGAAAGACCTTGGTGACCTCCCCACCATTAGACAAAAATGTCTCCTGTTCATGACGTCAATTATGTAAGGAAAATGCTCAACTTCAGCAAACACTTGAAATGAAGAGACTCTGAGAACCACGGAGAAAAGTTACAGCCAACGGGGTTACTTTAATCGCAGAACGTTAGCATACAACAGTATACTAGTCTACACAACAAATCAGTTGGAAACAGCCCTGAACAATCACCCTTCAAGTACTTTTATACTGGGCGTCTGCTTGTTCATGTACGTGTGTGTGTGTGTGTGTGTGTGTGTGTGTGTGTGTGTGTGTGTGTGTGTGTGTGTGTGAACCCGCTTGAGTCGTATTTTCTGGGAATCCAAAGTTCTCCTGGTTTCCTACTTATTCCTAGAGCTGGATTTCGTGTGTCAATATTTTCTATCTTTGTCTTTCTGGCAAAAACAACCGTTTTCTATTGCGAAACTTGGCATATCTGTTCCAACGGTCAGGTCACCCTAACCCCGAAGGTTGTCCCTCATTTAACCTCCCAAGGCTTGACTTACGCACAAACTACTCAAATTATCAAAACACCTCTTATGGGTCCTTTTTGCTGCCAAATCTGATATTTGACTAGCTGCTTCCTAAACCTTGTGTAACTGACCTTATTTTCACCTTTAGTATAAAATGATACATTATCTGCCTCTACAATCCACGACACTGTGTCTGGAAAATCAATGCCCTGATTGTCATGACATTTGCTGTATATTCATGATCCCCAGATGATGAATCCTAACATTTTTGTGACAGCTAAAGTGTTTCTCTAGTGGCACTGTCAGGAAAACTTGTTCTTGACTAAGTATTTTTAAAACAAATGTCTAGATTTATGTGAATTTTGATATAAATTTATGGTTATGGTTTTTAGGTTGGGTTTTTTTACCATACAGTTTCACTGCAGATGATCTGCCTTATCCGTCTGCCTGCAGAGGTCTAATAGACTCTGGTTATGTAAAGCTGGATAACAGCGCACAATAATTTTCACCACCTCAAGGCAAAACATTCTGAATTTTAGATATAGGCCTACATTACCTCCTCTATTTCTGTAAAATATATGGGCGAGTAGTGGTGCTTTCACAGACCTTTGGGTGAGTCACCATCCTCCATTTCTTCCCTCAGTGACAAACTCATGATACTGAGGGCGAAATCTTTCTAGTGTTAAGATACTGTCACTTTTCTTGTAGACGTCTCTTAGGTAATGGTTACAGGTTGGGGACAGGTGAAATATGGTGAAACCTTTTCCAGCAGTCTAATGAGAAATTATACTTCAAGATAAAGAAATAAATGTCTTGATGAGGTGATAAATAGTAACAGCAGGAAAGGAACAAGCTCCATCGGTTAGTTAGTAATTACCACTGAACTGCAGACGAAACAAACGTTTGAAGTTTCTCAGGAAGACGCACAGTGAGTCACCTTGTCACCCACAGTGGGCTATTAACAGCTCTGGTTTCCATGTGAACTGGGAGGATTGTGTTGTTTCAATGGGCAGTAACAAAGGTGCATGACAGTGAGGTGAGAATGAGGATGAAGTCTGAAGTTATTTTATTAATGAAGGATGCATGATATGTCTCCTGTATGTGAGGACAAGACAAAAAAAGATAACTTCACAGGTAACACCAAATCAGTTAAACTTCAGGGATATCAATCTGTCCATTTAGGAAGCACAAGTGATTGTGAATCAGTTTCAGCTGCTTTGGTGCAAATTAAAGTGACAACAGGTGCAGTGGAGAGGCAAAAGCAAGACAACCCCCCAAAAGGGAATGGTTTTACATGTGGTGTCCACAGACAGTTTCTCTCTCCTCATCCTTCCTGACTGATTCTTGTCTAGTTTTGTCTTCTGCTAGTGTCCTTGTCAATATTGGCGGTACCTGCAGCCCAGTCAGGTTGCACAGGTAGTCCAAGGTTTGCTGTGTCTCCCAGCACAGTCTCAAGAGCATGGTAGATACCAGGAGACCTGCCATTACACCAGGAGAGCTGGACAGGGCCGTAGACGGACATCAACCCAGCAGCAGGACCAGTATCTGCTCCTTTGTGTGAGGAGGAACAGGAGGAGCACTGCCAGAGCCCTACAAAATGACCTCCAGCAGGACACTGCTGTGCATGTTTCTGACCA
Source organism: Epinephelus fuscoguttatus (assembly GCF_011397635.1). Lineage (NCBI taxonomy): Eukaryota > Metazoa > Chordata > Actinopteri > Perciformes > Serranidae > Epinephelus > Epinephelus fuscoguttatus. The sequence goes on from NC_064765.1 coordinate 7,469,347, forward strand.
CACTGTCAGAAATAGACTCCATGAGGGTGGCATGAGGGCCTGAAGTCCTCTAGTGGGACCTGTGCTCACAGCCCAGCACCGTGCAGCTCGACTGGCATTCGCCTGAGAACACCAGAATTGGCAGGTCCGCTACTGGCACCCTGTTCTCTTCACAAATGAGAGCAGGTTCACAATGAGCACATGTGACAGGCGTGAAAGAGTCTGGAGATGCCGTGATGAACATTATGCTGCCTGTGACATCATCCAGCATGACCGGTTTGGTGGTGAGTCAGTGATGGTCTGAGGAGGCAGATCCTTGGAGGATCGCACAGACCTACATGTCATAGTCAGCAGTACCCTGACTGCTGCTAGGTACCAGGATGAAATCCTCAGAGTGACTGTCAGAACTTGGTTCCTCCTGGTGCAGGACAATGCCCAGCCTAGGCTGACCAAACGTCCTCTTTTGCCCGGACATGTCCATTTTTCACGTCCTGTCCGGAGCATCCGGGGGGTGTTTATAAATTGATGATAATGTCCGGTTTTCCTTCCTTTCCTCTTTTATTTTATTGTCAGCATTTAATCAAGGTGAGGCAGGCGGCAGAAGGTCCAAGACTTCCAGCGAGGGTAGAGGTAGAAACAAACAGCCAATGTGTGTGTGTGTTGTGTTCAGGTGTTGTCATGTAAATAACAGTGCCCAAGCAATAAACAGCCCGAATACAATTTATACATTTTTGACTGAACCCGTCGGGACCCGTCGGGCTCGGATCGGGTAGCCACACTCTAGTGTGTATATGTGTCCCCTATCTATAGGGGCCTATCTGACTTTCTGTCTTTGAGAGATATTATTTTATAATGTAACTGAATTTTCTATCCATACATATAAACTTTAAATATATTAAAATTATAAGGCATCTTTGAGTAAACTGCGGGTATCATTTAAGTAGGCTATCTCGTGGCCAGGCCGAGTGTCCTCTTTTTTGGAAATCAAAATATGGTCACCCTAGTCCAGCCTCATGTGTCCAGAGTGTGTAGGCAGTTCCTGGATGATGAAGGCGTTGATGCCGTTGACTGTGATTTCAATTTCTCACTTTGATTTTCGCTGTGATTTTGAATGTACATCAGTAAAGATTTTCAACTTGAATGATCCATTCATTAAAATCTGACGAGTGATTAAAGTGTTCCCTTAATTTTCTGAGCAGTGTACGATGATGATTACAACTGATTAAATGTGAAAGCATTACATAAAAAGAGAGCATTAAATGACCTACAATGAGATGAGAAAACACGACCTCAGATGATGTGAGATAAGATGACACATGAAACCACATGTTGCCATAACAAGACACGAGATATGAAGTGCTGTTACAGCAGAAGCAAACCATATTCACCACAACATTATTCATCACGAGCAGACTCAGTCACGTAGCCAGAGGAGCACAGACAACAGCAACAATTAAAACACACACAAAACAACCTCACACGGTGCACCTGTACATGTGCGTGCATCTGTGCATGAACAAGCCCCTGGATTTATGGGTCAAGAGGTTTCGTGTTGGTGTTGTTCCAACTACAAGTGGGGGGAAAAATTGGACTATTTCAGGAGAGTGAAATCAGGCTTTTAAAACGCTCGGGCCCGCCACCTCAGTCAGGGAGTTGGAGCGGCTGTGCGAGAGGTTTTTACACGATGTGACAGTCTGTTTCGCAGCATGGTGCATTAAGTCGTGTTAAATATTTAGCTGCGCTGCTTTGAAACAGGCAAAATGGATGTTTAGAGTCCTCGGTGGATTTCCAGCGTCTTCTGGCCTCCGAGTTTCTCTCCTAACAAACAAGCGGAGCTCTTTCACAGCATCTGCGATACGTTTACTGGGATTAATTAACGCCACAGAAGCAGGCGTGATTAAAATAAAGACAGGAATGGTCCCAAATGAACATTTAGGGAATGTAAAGACACAGAGGGGCTGGCTTTATTCTCTCTTTTCTTTCTGTATCTTTGAAAAGTACACTCGGAAAAGTGGCAGCAAAGATGCATAACAATCATCCCAGACCAGATTCAAAACCAGATTGTCACAATCAGATTAACTGAGCCAGTAGGGTGGCCCAGTCTAAAAATACTCGTGCCTTATCAGCATGAATCACAAGCTGCTGCAGTTATAACAAAGAAGCTTCACACCCCAAATAACTGAGATGGTTTTAAATTAAATCAACAAGCTGATGAAATAATGAAAATAAAGACTGAGCAGCAGGATGTGGGTGAAATCTCAACTCAGTGTCAAACTCTAAAAAAAAGTTCATTAGCACGTACGGCCATAAAACAAACAAAACAATCTGAAATAATAGCCTGCTAGAATTATTTTGTTTAATGTTTCTGGTGCAAAATCGACTCAGACGTGTTGTTTGCAAATGTGTGGGAGTGTGTTATGACTCTGTCTCCTCACATCTGTGCACCTCCTCACACACCAATAATCTAATATCACACTAATGAAATATGTAGGAGGGAGGCTAAGTCGTCTGTTTACGCAGACGGATGTAAACATGATGCGTGCTGAAATTAAACAAAGGAATTATCATAGCTTAAATGATATTTGACTAACTTTATTTTGGCAATAGTTTGACTGCTCAGCTTATTAAGGAGGTATGTTTCAGAGGACCCAGTGAGGTGGTTTGTCTGCTTCGTTGAGGCAGGTTTGCTCCTTCAGGTGTTTGACCTGCTGTAGTGCTCTTGAGGACATTCAAGGACACTTCAGGGAGAGTCCTGGGTCCAAAGTCACTGTGACACAGTGTGACATTAAAGAGCTGTGTCTTGTGCTGCAATCTATTGTACTCAGAACTTGGAAAGAAAAACGGTCTTTGACATGTCGGAACCTTGAGCAAGATCCTGAGTTAATAACTTACTGTTAATGTACTTAAAGGGAAATTTCGGCTTATTTCAACCCGTCTCCTATCGTCCTAAATTCGTTTCAAGTGACTAGTGACATAGAAATAATAGTTAGCATGTTAGCCGTTAGCCTAGATACAGCCGGGGCGCATAGTAGCGTCAGACCTGTTAAAACGTAAGTGAACAGACAACCTTCAAGTGCAAAGTTAGTCCACTAAACAAGCTTTTTTTCCACAAAGACCGCCTCATATCGTTAGGATAAATGTCAGAGAACATATAGAAAACGACATGTAAACGTGTTGTCTTACCTTACCGGTGTGCTGCCATGTTTGTTTACCATTTAGCTCTGCTTTCCAAAGCGCGGCCGAAATATCGCCAGCTCTAGATAAAGCCCAGCTGGATACTACTCCAGGTGGAGGTGTCTCGTCCTCGGTCACATCCAGACCTTGAAAATAAGGCTGCAACCGGTCCCATTCCTTGCAACAGAGGCATTCCTCTTCTGTGGGCACTGGGGCACAGCATTCACAGGTACACCACCAATCTCCAGAGCTACGCAGCCTTGCAGCAGCCATTCCTCCTCTCTCGTCCTCTACCTGTTGTGCCTCTCTCTCTCTCTCTCTCTCTCTCTCTCTCTCTTCTCCTCTGTTCTTCAATTTCATGAAGCTCTTCGTCAGTGTATTCTGGCTCAAATAAATAAGGGCGGCCATCAAACTCTGCAAAATCAAATTCCTCCTCCACAAAGTCGAAGTCTGGCAGAAAGTCAGCCATTATTCTATAATTCTTTCATAAAATAAATGAATGAACTTTTCAGGCTACTGTCCGGTTCTGCCTTCCAGCTGTTGCTGCTTGTTCAGGCACGCTATGAGATCGCTGCTTGTTCTCGCTATATTTCGGCTGCGCTTTGGAAAGCAGAGCTAAATGTGAACAAACATGGCAGCACACCGGTAAGGTAAGACAACACGTTTACATGTCGTTTTCTGTATGTTCTCTGACATTTATCCTAACGATATGAGGCGGTCTTTGTGGAAAAAAGCTTGTTTAGTGGACTAACTTTGCACTTGAAGGTTGCCTGTTCACTTACGTTTTAACAGGTCTGACGCTACTATGCGCCCTGGCTGTATCTAGGCTAACGGCTAACATGCTAACTATTATTTCTATGTCACTAGTCACTTGAAACAAATTTAGGACGATAGGAGACGGGTTGAAATAAACTGAAATTTCCCTTTAACTGTATTTTATGCATTGTTTTATGGGTCATGAGACCTGTGTGGAGCTTTAAAAATGGTGTCCTACAGCTGTATTATTCAGTCCAAAGAAGGGCACCTGTGGCCCGAAACGTCACTCCAGGATGTTGGAATAAATGCACCTAAAGGGAGCTGAAGTGTGCAGACTTTTCTTTGTCTTTTCAAGCATTGTTTATGCCACAGGAAGGACCCAAAACTGGGCCACTGCCAAAGACTCTAGAGTCTATATGGGGCCCACACCCCACCAGGCAAGCTAGAGGTCACCCTAACGTTGTGATTTCCATTTCCATTCAGTTGATCTCCTCCTAGACCTAGATCAGGGCATCAGTTTGGGCTTGATAGAAATCTATGCAGGTATGTGTACCTCTGTTTCTGTCCACACAGCATTAATTTAGGGCCTGCATCCTTTGAAGGAGGGTGGCACCATGCTGCAGTGGTTAGTGCCGTTGCCTTACAGCAAGAGCGTTCAGGGTTCGAATACACCAGCCCTTCTGTGTGCAGAGTTTGCATGTTCTCCCTGTGTCAGCGTGGGTTTCCTCCAGGTGCTCCAGCTTCCTCCCACAGTCCAAAGACATGCAGGTTAACTGGTGACTCTAAATTGTCCGTAGGTGTGAATGTGAGTGTGAATGGTTGTCTGTCTCTATGTATCAGCCCTGTGATAGTCTGGTGAGCTGTCCAGGGTGAACCCTGCCTCTCACCCAGTGTCAGACTTCCCGTGTCTAGATATGGTGTGCAAGGTACCCTGGGTGTGTTGGTTGTTGACGTTCTGGGACGCCGTGTCAAGTTCTGTCACATGTTACATGCATTGTCTTCTTTCAAAGTACACTTCTGTTTTCACAGGAAATTTAACGTTCACATACAGTCTCTTTCAAAATAAATGCACTACATCGGTAAAACACCTTGATGGGTTCAACAAGCATAAGACTTTGACCCTGAAGACATGTGTTTGTGTGCCGTGTGAAACTCAAAGTCAACATTGAGTTATTTCCTCAAGTTTATCATTAGTCACCTGAGTTTATTGACGTGACTTACATCAATCAGTCTCTTTCAAAATAAATGCACTAAGTCAAATACAACACTGAATTGACTTTTTTTCCCCTTCAACAACAAACACACGTGGTTAGGTTTAGGAAAAAACAACAGGGTTTGGCATTATATTCTCATCAACGCAAACACCGCTCTCTCAGGTGAAAATCAGTGTGTGTTGGACTCACCCGCCCACCCTAATCAGACTTTCGCCGCCTTAACTTTCATCCTTGTCCCACCACGTTTCCCCCTGACGCTACTGGGCACTGCTAAACTGTAACAGCAACTAGTCACAGATCACGTTGAAGGACGTTTTTGATGCCGCAAGTCACTGCCCAAACGCCAGATTTCGACGACTTTGGAGTGGGACCAGGCTCACACTTCAACTCTAGATGAGATGGTCGAGCCTCAGTAGACTAAACTATACAAGCGGTTCTCATCAACCTGTAAAGGAAAAGTCCCTGAAACTCGTGTCATCATCTGTGTACATTCAAAAGAGTAAAACAATAAATATAAGTATAAATATAATGCTTTAAAACCTCTGAGAAGGAGGAGGAGGCTGTGAAAAGGAAAAGAGGCCAGCTTTGTGTAAAATAAGCCTTGGTGTGCAGACAAACAGGATTTGTGATGCGTCATTGATTTGTGCCGCAAAAGGGGAGAAAATTAGCATGTCCACCCCAGCGCCATGTCTCCATCACTGCAGATCAGAGCTGTTTGTCCCAGGAATGAAGGCGGATTGTAACGTTTTCCGCTAAAGAGAGAGAGAATACAGCTTCATAAACCCACTGTTCAGTGTTCTGGCATCTGATAAGCCTTCTACCTGGATATATAACTCAAACTGACCTTTCTGATTTGTGTTTCATCATCTCACTAACTCCTTAAATAGCACAGCACCACCAGAGTCAACTTTCATCTGGGCCTGAAATCACACAGAGCCAAGGTGCTTTGATTCAAAGGGACTCTGTCTGGGAACATCTCGTCTTTATTCAAGCAACCACAGCAATAGGATGGCACCAAAAAAAAAAAACCCAAATCTCTGAACCAAGTTTGTGGACAGCTGATCTTGGTGAGCGTCCCCTGATTCAAATAAACACGCTCAATAAACACCTAAAGTGGGACCCAGTCAGAGCAACAGGGGAGGTTTTACAAGGTGACACGTGCTGCTGGTGTGTTCTTCTGCAGGGCAGTCAGGTCGATGTGTTTCACATTAACGCAGCCTGTTGTGTATCACGGATTCATAACTGTGTGTGTGTGTGTGTGTGTGTGTGTGTGTGTGTGTGTGTGTGTGTGTGTGTGTGGGCTTGCGGCTCCTCCAGCAGCATTATTTATGGCAGGCGAGTGGGAGGTTTCATACGTTTTAATACTGTCTTCATTGACTACAAGGAGGGTAAAAAAGCTTTTTATCTCTTTCATGTTATTCTGAAACAAGCACGACTTTTTTTTGGATCTCATTAACATGACAAAATGTTCCTTTATGAAACGTATAGGCTATCCTCGCTGCATCAGAGGGAGAATCCCTATAGACGTTGCATTTCCACATCACAGAGAGCTAATGTGGATTGAACTCTTGGCTGCTTCTCTTGTTTTTATACGGGGAATCACAAAATGGCAAAGATTAGCCCGAGGCGATGTGGCATTAAGAGGCTTACATTAATATACATGCATTCATTACTTCATGGGGATTAAGGTGCAGCAGGACGGAGGAGAGATCCAGGCGGAGGAGAGGCACAGAGATGGAGGCTGAGAGAGACCACAGAGGAAGAAGAAAGAGAGGGAGAGATGATTGTGTAAGGATTTTGGCAAAAGGAAGGGAGAGGAGAGGAGGAGGAGAGAAGAGGAGAGAAGAGGAAAGGCAAGAAGATTAATGGGGAAGGAGAAGCAGAGGAGGAGAAAAAAGGAGGAGAGGATGAAATGAGTATAAGAAGAGACACTGAAAGAAGGAAACATGCAGAGGTATCACCTCCTTTGCATGTTTCCTTCTTTCAAGGAGGGAGCAAGGGAAGAAGGGAAGCAAACCCCAGGAGACAAAAAAATGAGGAGGAGAAAAGAAGAGAAATAAAGGAGAGAAGAGATAAAAGGAAAAAGGAAGAGGAGAAGAGGAAGAGAGGAAACAAGGAGATGACAGTAAGGAAAGAAGAGGAGATGGGAAAGAGGGAGGAAACAGAAGACAGAAGAAAAGCTGAGCGGAGGCGGAGAAGAAGAGATGAGAGAAGGAAATGAGAATTAGAAAAGACACTGAGAGAAGGAAACAAGGAGAAGACATGAGAGGCAAATAGGAAACAAGGAAAGGAAAGGAATGGAAAGGAGAAAACCTCAGAGGACATGAGAAAACAAGAAGAGGAGAGGAAGGGAAGAGGATGAGATAGGAGATGAGGGAGGAAACTGAAGATGGGAGAAAAGATGAGTGGAGGAGGAGAATAGATGAGACAGAGGAAGATGAAGAAGTAAATGAGCATTAGAAGACACATTAAGAGAAGGAAACGAGGAGAGGACATGAGAGGCAAAGAGAAAACAAGGAATGGAAAGGAGAAAACCTCAGAGGCCATGGGAAAACTAGAGGAGGTATAAAGGGGGAAAAAGAGGAGATGAAATTACTGGAAAGGAGTGGAAAGGAGAGGAGGAAACAAGGAAATTAAAGGAGAAAGGAGAGGATAAAAGAAAGGACGGAAACAAGGATAGGAGGAAAGAAGGACACCAGATAGGAGATGAGGAAAATTGAGGTGAGGAAAGAGGAGGAGGAGGTGGAGTAAAGAGTAGAAATACAGGAGAGAAGAGTCAGGGGAGAAAAAGAGGAGACGAGTGTAAGAGGAAAGAAGAGGAGAGGCGATGAGAGGCAAGGGAAGGAAAGGAAAGGAGAAAACCTCAGAGGACACGAGAAAACGAGAAGCAATAAAGGAGGGAGACAAGAAGAGAGGAGGTGAAAGAGGGAAAAACAAAGCGGAGATGAAAGGACTGGAAAGGAGAGGAGGAAATGAGGAGAGAAGAGAAAGGAAACAAGGAAATTTGAGGAGAAGGGGAGAGGATAAAAGAAAGGGAGGAAACAAGGATAGGAGGAAAGAAGAGAAAAGAAGATGAGAGGCAAGGAGGAAACAAGGAAACAAAAAGGAAAGAAGGAAACCGAAGAGGTGATGAGGAAACAAGAGAGGAGGCAAGAGAAGAAGAAAGGGAAGGGGGGAGGAGAAAAAAGAAAAAGAGGCAAGGAAAGGAGGAGACAGTGAGGAGGAAACAAGGAAATGAGTGGAGAGGATGAAAGAAGTGGAGAGGATATGAAACACATGATGGAAAGGAAAAGGGAAAGGAAAGGAAAGGAAAGGAAAGGAAAGGAGATGGGATGAAAGGAGGAGAAAAGGGGAAGAGAATGAATAGAGGAGAGAAGAGAACTTGAAACATGAAAAGAGGAGAGGAACTAAGAAAAAGAGGGGAGGAGAGGGAAAGAGGTCCCAGGAGAGGAGGGAACAGTGGAGGAAAGGAGAGAAGATGAGAAAACAAGAGGAGAGGGGAGAGGAGGAGTAGAAAGAATGACAAGGAAAGGAAAGAAGGTTGATGAGATGAGATGAGATGAAAAGAAAGAAGGAGGGAGAGGTGTAAACAAGAGGATAGGAGAGAAAAGGAGAGGAAGAAAGGAGAGGAATGATGGAGGGATGGAGAAATAAATACTGTAGTGTGAAAGTGAAGAGAAGAGACACAGAGACAAGGAAAGGGAGGAGAAAACGAAAGATGAAAGATAAAAAGATGCAGGGAGGAAATGGAGAAGGAGGAAGAGGAGGATGACTGCAGTGATTTGGCAGCAGCAGAGAAAGAGGAGAAGAGGCGCAGACAGGAGGAGGAGGAGGAGGAGGAGGAGGAGGAGAGGATGATTCCTCTTCTTGTTTAGTGAAGAAACAGAAGGAGGGAACTCTGTGAACTCCAAAATAAAAGCGTGAAGAGCGTGACAGAGACATGACTCGGCACAATAAAAGAGCCAGTCAGTGTGACTGCTCTGAGACAGGCTGCTGTTTCTGCTGGGTAATAATAACATTAAAGGGCCACTCCGTCAATTTATTTGTTTGTTTAAGGTCTTTATATTATTTGTGATGGAGCCGTTAACAAAGCCAGGGCAGCACATTAATGAGATAACATAAAATTATTGATCATTTAAATCAGAGTGATTATGTTTTACAGGCTTTAATAAACACGTTTGAATGTTGTTGGCTTGAAATTGTGTTTTGTGGTGAAGCAAAGCCTTTTTACTGCTTTATAACAATGTCACTCCTCTTTTGTTTCTGTAATTCAAAGGTAGAATTTTGTCCCTACTGGGCTCCTGTAGGAGTACTGACTCAAATCAACAGTCTGCCAGGACACATTCTTTCAATTCAACACACTCCAAAGCAAAAAGCCAGGTGTCTAACCTCGTTAACATGAATGGAGTGGACAAAACAATGAAAACCAGTGAGTATAATCCCAAACAATTCACACATGATAGAAGTGACATTAATAAATGTTGTCTTTTTAGAGTAAAGAATGCAACAGCTCCAGCAACAGATAAGAACATAAATAAAATATAAAGAAACATATAAAGCCTGAGGAGAAAGTCTTTGTTAAATCAAATTACAAATCATCATCTTAAATTACAAATGTGTGCAGCTCAGTTTATAATTTCCTCCCTCAGAGCACCCAGTCACTTCCTAGAATAAATAATTTATCTCCTCCGATCAGATCAGACTCTAAAACTCAGTGAACAGAGCATGACTCCCCCTATGGGCCGATATCTGCTACTACAGCTGAGTGCTGAGTCAGAGTAGTAGTAGCAGAGTCTGTCCAGTACAAATCTAGAATAGATAAATACATAAATAAATACATAAAAACATGAGCCAAAAGATGTTGTTCTATTGATCTGTGGTTACAAACAAGTGTACATCTTAATAAAAACATCATCTCAGTGCTCTCCCTAAAACAATTCAAGCCGTCTGCAGCTCAGCAGGTAGAACGAGTCGTCCACTGATCACAGGGTCGGTGGTTCAGTCCTCCTCAGTCAGTCTTCCTGCTCACATCAGAAAGTGTCCTTCAGCAGACACTCAACCTCAGCTGGTGTTAAACTGAGGCAGCGACACCACCATGAATGAGTGAATGAGAGGCTGCTTGTGAAGTACTTTGGATAAATGCACTAAGAGCTCTGTAAGAACATACTAAAGGTTGAGCTATTCTCAGAGTCTTGGCAGTGATGTCTTATTAGAGACATATAATCTTATGAGAAATCTCGTGGGCTAACTTGACATTTTGTACCGAGGGCAGCGTCACGAGACAACAAGGACTAAAGCTGGATATCTGCTTCTCTGGGTGCAGGCAGGAGAACGTACATGGGACATCAAAGAACTCGTGGCGACAAAGGCCGACTGTTGCGTTGCCAAAAAGTTGCACTTGAACACATCGCAAAGACCACAGCCAATGACCAACTGTGATGGTACATTCTGTGTCTGCGTGAAAGGAAATAACTCTCCATACCAGCAGGTGGCAGTAGTCAGCACAGTTACAGCACAACCCGATGTTGTCAGTTGTTTACTTTCCTCACTTTTGTTTCTCTTCTCGTGCACAGAGCTCACAAGATGCTGAATCTGCAAAAAACAGATGACAAGAGTCGACTAGTGCCAATGATGCAGGACATAACACAACGGCTAGGACATAGAGACAGTCGCAGATGGCCCGACATTGACCGGAGGCCGATCATCAGCTTGGTGTGTCAGGGTTCTAGAACTGTAAAAGCTGGAAGTTAAATTGAATTAACTAAAAGTTGAATACAAGCATAAATGTCCTTAACGTTGTTATCTGAATGGTTTCTGTAGCTGAAAGTTTTACAAATGAAACAAGATAGCATCTGTTGATCAGCAAGCTTTGGAGCTGCTACCCAGCCAACACATGTATGTAGGCCCCACATGGGTAATGCTGGGGTTACCTGGTACCAAGTGGGTGTGGGCGCAAAATGGGCATCTTATCTGGGGCCCACTTGGGTAAAGTAAGTAGGTCCCACATGGGCTCCCCATCAAGGATTTAGTTGGGGCTCTAATGGGAGATGAGTGCATGGGCTCAGGATGGGCAACACCAATGGGGCCCATTGGTTAAACCAAGTGGGACAGACATGCGCACACACAATCAATCCCACATATGGTGATTACATGAGTACAAGATAGTGGACAAAGAGGTCATCAGTGTATGGGTTCAAAATGGGGAAATATATTTGGGGCCCACCTGGTCAGACAATATGGGTAAGACGTGGGCAAACACAGGCCAAACGTAGGGGTCTGTCTTTGTGGGTCCAAGGGAAGGAGGATATTTGGGAGCAGGCTGGGCACTGAGCTGGGGCCCCTGTATTGCTTACATAAAGGCAAACACAGGAAAAACCTGGCTGTAGCTTTAGCTTTTTGTGTGGACGTAGTAGGTGTGTTCTTGAACTTTGGATGGGACCAGGCTTGCTGTTTACCCCTGCTTCCAGTCTTTATGCTAAGCTACACTAACCACATCCTCATCCCACTCTGATAGACAGCGGATTTCCAAAATGTGGAACTATTCCTTTGCACCAGATCAACTTAACTGTGTCTCAATGGTCAGCAGATAAATGGCATCCACCCTGACCTGCTGACAGTGAGCTGTGGACGTCTGTATGAACCAGAGTAAGAAGCTAAACGCAGAGGCCTATAGATATATAGAGGCGTGGGAGCGGGTGGGCAGTGTGGGGGTGTAATCAGCTGAATTATCAGCACTGTGGGCTAATTAATTATGACAGTACTCTCAGCATGTCATTGCCTTTTGTTCTAAAGAGCTCGGAGCCAAATGTGCACTGAGGCGTTGAGAAGCTTCCAGTAATTACACCCGGACCAGACGCGGAGTCTTCCTCTTCACTGTGAGCTGTCAGGGTTTCCTGCTCCACAGGTGATACTAATTAGATAAATGGTCACCAGCTCCACCGGCACACCTCCACCCACACTCCTAATTACAGCCCACTCTGTCTCCGCTCTCCCGTGTGGTGCAACACCGACACAGGACCCTGACTCCAGTGACACGCTGGAATAAAAAGATTAAACTCAGTGTTCTGCTATCAGCTCCTACAAACTGCTGATAATCGGACACATTTTTCATTTTTGTCTCAGTGCTGCTCCACATGACATTTGAGATTCAGCAAACTGAACTTTCTGCTTTAATTTGAGAGAGTTTGCAGCCAAACAGGGAAACATTAAAGGGTAACTTTGGTATTTTTCATCCTGGACCCTACTATCTCATGTTTATGTGTCTAAGTGACTAATGGAGCCAACAACTTTTGAAATTGGTCCAGTGTTACAGAAACCGCTGCAGGCTGCAATGTGAAATCAAGGGGCAATCGCACACTGTCCATTTACTTCCACTGAAAGAGTGTTTTGGTCACTGACAGGCTCAGATTGTTATTATGTGTCTGACAACATTATGAAAAGGATCCCTACAGAGGTAGACAAAACTGTCCTGGTTTATCTTTACGCTGTGCCAATACAACTCGGTCTCACTCCAAAGTCGTTGGGCAGTGACTTGCAGCATCGGACACTGACAGAAAAAAGCCTTCCTTGAAAGTCGGCATGATTCGCGCCTGGTTGCTGTTATAGTTGAACTGCTTGGCGGCGTCAGGGGGAAAAATGGCGACACAAGAATGAAAGTTAACGCAGCAAAGGTCCGAGTTGGTGGTGCATGGGTCCAACAAACCAATTTCCACCTGGGAGAGTGGAGTTCATGTCCATGTGTTTTAGTGTTTGAGGGAAAAACAGATCACAAAAACATGTGAAAATAGGCTCCAGATTGAAAAATACTGGAGCTACCCTTTAGCCCTCTTATGTTTATTCTTATTTTTGTCTAATTCTACTAATGCACATATTGTAGTTACCATCACAGAGCAATACATATTTTATATTTCTGAATGTAAAACTAGTTCAAACAGTGTAATGTAGCACAATGCTTGTGCTGGTGCTGATGGGGATCCAAGGAAGGAAGAAAGACAGAAAGAAAGTTGGGACATGTATGTGTATGATGACAAATTAACAAAAAAAAAAACCCTGAATGCAATGAATACAGTCAAACGACACATATTAAGAGTGATTCTTCCTTAAATTCACAGCTACATCAGTTCCATGATGTGTAATAATAATTTCAGTTGAGTTTGAAAGAGCAGCAGCCACTCATAAAACATAGAAATAACAAATCAACTTTAATCTAAATACTAAAACTTTTCAGTTTCTTTTTGAGGAAACGTTTTGCTTGTCAGCGTGTCATTTTATCACTCTAGTCTTTATTTCCCAACAGTCAGGACTCACTACAGTCGGCACAGATTTAGCTCTTCAGAGCTCTCATGTCCAACCTCTGTTGAGAATTTTTGATTCTTAAATCAAAGTTTCGGATCATTTCCTGTTTTACACTCTGTACAAAACTATCTACTGCAGGTCTCTGCTGACCTCTGGTGGCAGATTGAGGTACTGCACTCTGCATTGACATTCAACAACCAGGAGGTGACTGTTTCACACTCAAACAACTTTATATACGAGATACTGAGAAAGCAAAATGCATTCACTTACGATAATAAAAAAAATTGCCCCCTTTTTCTGAATTGACAGTTATTATCTCAGAAACCCTTGAGACCAGAGACAACACAATCTTAATATACGAATCCTTCACTCACATGAAACTCCAAAAACACTTACTCAACAGCAGTCTGGACTTATGAGTGACACTCCACCCAATATACTATGGATCACTCACCTCCTGTAGACGTCAGTTTGAGCTCTGAGGGCAGCGGCTGTGCTCAGCGTGGACTCCAGTTTTCACACAGAAACTTGTCCTGCAGTAAAATCCACTCCTCCTCTGTCCGTCTGTGTGTCCCAGAACACTCACCAAATTATCACTTTAAACACACACACAGTCTTTTAGTCCAAACAAGGCCCTGCAGAGCTCATTAGTACACCTGGCCAGCGCATGTTTACCTGGCCCTCCTCCTCCTCCTCCTCCTGCCCCCTCATTGGTCAGGAGAACTCAGGTGGATCCACATCACAGCTCACAAGGCAGAGAAGTCATGCTGCCACTTCTTAAAATCTCTTTAAGATGTCTCAGAAAAGCTTATAAGCTTATAAACATCAGTGAAAAACAAGAGGAAATGTCACCAGTGAATCTCAGGGATAATGGACTGTCTGGATCAAGTATGACTCTAAGCAAGGCACCGAGCCCCCAACAGCTCAGGGTGTCCGTCCATGGGCAGCCCCTTCACTCTGACATCTCTCCATCTAATGCATGTATAGGTCCTGTTTGTGCATGTGTGTGTATTTCGGGCTTGTGTGTGTATATGTATGTGACAATAGAGTGACAAAACTGAATTTCAGGGATTGACAAAGTATACCTTCTTCTTTTTCTTCTCCTTAAATATGACAGTTTCCAATCTACGCAACACACCACCATCAATCCGAACCATTCTTAAACTGTTGTAGAAATGTCTGTGCACAGGATCAACACAGCCTCTTTACCTGCTGATAATATACCATATAAACATGAGGCTCTCCGATGTGCAGCCAGTTAGACTGACCTTTAAATCTGGAAATAATATGTGTTTAGATCACTACATGGCAAAATAGAAACAGAGGAGAAGGCACAACAACAGGAAACACACAGAAAGAAAAATAATAATGATAGCTGAATTCCATTTCGCTGCTTGAGTTGCTGGGACACTTGTACTTTAAATATTATCAGAAGCAATTGTATTTTTTTTTTACTGTTGGGGGCACCATATGTGGATAACAGTGACAAACTGTTTTAGGAAATTACTGAGACTTTATTTCAAAATGAAACTATGTATTTGTGTTTTTACAGATTTGAGTTTTCAGGAGGAGCCAGTGAGCCTGGAGCTGAAAGCCAGAAAGTACTGAGACGGACTGACACATTGTTAGTTTTGGTGTTTTGATGGGATTTGTTGACAGTTAGAAAAATATGTATCACCAGACTGAAAGTAAAGAGCTGCATGTTTCTGACGCCATGTGCTTCATATGAGCATAGTTCATTTATTTCTACAGCACAGCAATACACTTAAATAGTGCTTCAGTTGCTCTTTTTCAGATGCAAATAAAATAAAATAAGTTTGAAAAACCTTTTGCTCAAACAGCTGTTGGACTGATGGCTGAGTAAAGAGTCTAAAAAGAGTCAGTTCGTCATTTTACGCAGCTGCTGGTCAGTTGTGTCTCATCTCTCCGGAGACAAACCTGTTTCTGTGGTTCTATTTTTCTGTGCTTTCTGTTCATTTCCTACCAACAACATGGGCAAAGCAAAGACTGTCCTCACGACACATAAACCTCCTGTTGTGGAGACGAAGAAAAAAACTGCTGCAAAGAGGGCAGCCAAAGGAAAGGAGGTCAAGCAGGCTGGAAATGGGAACACTTGACATGCTCACTCTGTACTTGGTGATACTGCAGTTGTAAATAAGTATATTTACCAAGCTTTATATTACAGGATGTCATGTATTGGTTTAGTTTGGGCTTGCAGTTGATGTAACAAAAGTTTATTGTCACATTCTATGTCCATTTAAAATTGATTACTGTCCTTATCTTGTAGAAGTGACATGTTTAGTTTGTCTAATCCTGTTTTGTTGGCTTTTTTCGCAACAAGTTTGATTTGAATCTTATTTTAAACACTATGAGGCAGCTAAAGCATATTATTAAAGATATTTTTTCCTTTTATCTCCTTATATTTTAATGTTCACCTCATGACAAATTGCTTACTTAAAAACACTGTATGTTGACACAAGTTCCAGTCAGTGAAAATACCACAGAAGAATACTGGTTTTAGGTCAAATGATTGGTACATCCCCAAAAACCATGATCAGGAGTCCTGTAAAGCTGTTTCTGCTCTGACTGAAGATTTTCTGATTTTAATGTCTGATCTAAATGTTCTTGAATAAATAAATGTCAGAAAAAAGAGAGTCTAGTTACTGTAGTGTAGTGACTTTTCCTCTGAGATGTGCCACTACAAAATGTGAAATATTTGATTTGATTATTTGAAGTGATCTTTTATTTATATGTTTATTTTGTTTAATGAATTTTGTTTTATTCCCCTTCATATTAAGATATACAGATTGGACTACAGCTCATGAACGAGTGGAAGATTTCTCCCTCCTAAAAATACCCAGGAATCAAAGTCAAGGATCTTTGTGATGTTGAAGGACGATCATTTTCTGTTTCACACCATGTTCACCTTCACCTATGATGTCCCTGCCTGTTGTCACTGGATTTGTCTGCCGTTTTCTTTTCATGAAATAAAGCATATAAAAAAACAGCAATCTAAATCCATAATTCATATACCCGCCACACGTTCACACTCTCACACACTCACGCCCTGTGAACCCAGTAAATAAAGCAATCCAGCATCTGGGCTTTATCACAAAACAGGTTTAATTTAATATCTCTTTATTTTTTAAAATAATTAAACATTTGTATTTCTCCAACCCTTTTTTATCTTTTTTTTCTCTTTTTTTTCAGTTTTTAAATCATATTATATCCGGGCCGTTCTAAAGCACACATTAATTCTGCGAGGGAGGAGGGGGGAGGTTTCACCGTCACACTCCCAACAGGGGCAAAGTGGTCTGCTCCGTGCCTTCCCTCTCTACTCCCCCACCCTCGCACCCTCCCTCCTATCTGACCCTCTGACCCCATGACTCCCTGCCTACCTGCCCTCACCCTCACCCCCCTCCCTCCCTCCCTCCCTCCCCAACTAAAAAAAATATATCCAATGGTCAAAAGAAACTTCATCAAAATATCCAAAATGAGATAAAAACCAAGAGGAGAGGGAGGAGTGAGAGACAGAAAAAGAAAAACAGACTAAAAGGGGGGAAACACTATCATAAATACCAGGAAGTCTTGTTCCATAATACCTCTTTATATACTGGATACTCCTCTCCACAGTTTCCTAAGCAAAAAACATAGGCTAAATTACTACAAGATACAAGATTATCAGTGTACTGCATTCAATAACAATGTACAGGGTTGTCTTTTTTTTCCTTGTTGTAATACTGTGAAGTCAACGCGGCGCCCCCCGGTGGGTGGAGGAGGGGGAGGAGGAGGAGGAGGAGGAGTGGCGGGGGGCGAGGTGAGGTGAGGCAGGGGCGCTCGTCTTTTTCACAACAGGAGGAAGATTTTTGGCGCTCCTCTCAAGACTCTTTTTTTTTTTGTTTGTTTTTAGTTGAAAGTCCCCGTCGTGGCCGGAGGGTACCAGTGCCAGACTGATACCAGGGGTACCTGGTACGGCAGGTGAGGAGGGAGGGAGGGGTCAAAGGTTACCAAAAAAAAGAAAAGAAGAAAATGGAGGAGAGGAGGAGATAATCAAGTGATGAGAAGTAGTCCATCATTTTTAGAGGAGGAGGAGGAGGAGATGTATGGAGTGCCTTTACATGCAGAGCGTTCAGGATTCTTGCATTTTCACCAGCATGTTGCACAAGTCACCAAAATAAAAGATGGCCGACAGGTTTTGAGCTCATTCAAGCAGCAGCCAAACAGGAAACAACGCCTGACTCTTCTTTAAAAAGTATTTAAGGTGATGTCACACAGGCAGGAGTCAGGGTAAACATGGCATTAAATTAAATATCTGTGCATCAATATACTTATTGTGTTAGATAATTAATTAGGTCATATTTATTTTGTATATTTTATTTTGATTAAGTTTGTCTTTTTGTTTGCTGTTTAAAGGTGTCACTGCTGATACGACCACCAGATGGCACCAAAGTAAAGGAGGAAAAACCTCTACTCCAGCAAATAGTGGTTCAAGTCATCGTTTCAAACCCCAGTTGTGATTTACAGTCAGCAATTTATGTTGAAACCATTCAGTGTTTTTACATTCAGTAATTCTCTCTCCCTATATATGAAGTTGCTTTGTTTGTGGCGGGGTCCGCCACTGCCGCTCGGGATTTAGTGATGGCACGTGCTTTAAATTTGATCATTTATTCATTATTTTATTCATTTGCCATAACTGCCTATCCCAGCTGATATTGGACAAGACGATCACAGGGCTGACACATAGAGACAGACAACCATTCACATGGCCAGTCTAGAGTCACCAGTTAACCTGCATGTCTTTGGACTGTGGGAGGAAGCTGGAGAAAACCCACACTGACTCGGGGAGAACAAGCAAACTCCACACAGAAGGGTCAAGGCCAGCCAGTGGATTCAAACACGGAATACTTGATCTCTTTAATACAGCTGCATCAGTGTTTTCTTTTCTTAACCGTTAATGCAAACCAAAATTAAAGGTATACGATGCAGGATTGACGGTTAGTGATTCAAAACCCACTCGGTAGTGAAAGGTAAAGTTGAAGCCAACCCAAGATTCATGCTCATTTGCCGTTTAGCCTCGCTATATTAGCGTTTGTTTTCCGGCGCTGTTTTCTTTGGATGCCTGCTGCTATTGGTCTGGCACCTGGTCGCTGCTTTTTTATAAAACCCCACTTGAGCCTTGTGGGGGTACACGCCCATAATAAGAAAATCCAGACAGAGGGTGGAGTCTCTACAGGTCTCAAGTGATGACTGAGAGGAATTACTTTCATTGTCTTTTAGGAAAATCCTGCATAGTGTATCTTGAACCGTCTTTAATATACAGCGTCACTGAAGTTCTTCTCAAGCTGATGTTTGGTGTCAAAAACATGATTTTAAACTGAACTCACTCATGAAACTGAGCTGGAGTTTTCTTTAAATGAACTTCTGCTGCCTTCTGATGCAAAGATTGTGTTGTTCTCATTATTTTGAGATCACAACATACAAATATTGAGGCATTTAATTGTGTATTTTGAGGTGGATAGATGGACACTTAACTGAGTGCTGTCAAACATATCAATTTATTGATACATGTCATTTGGGAATATTTTCAATCCTCATTTTCACTCCTATTGATACATGGTACCAGCAGGACGTCTCGCTCTTATTGTTGCTGTAAGTCGTCATTGTCATGTTATAGCCTTGTTAAATTATGCTCTTAATGTCAATTTTCCCCCATAGTACTGAAAACAGTGTCGATATTTTTAAAGGTTTTGTACTAAAGTTAGAAATCCCAGTATCGTGACACCAATAAAACAATAAGTATATTGAGCACAAGATTTAATATTCATACAATTAACTGTTCCATGAACACGCATGTAAACGCACTCAGAGAGGAGATGTGTGTGTGTGTGTGTGTGTACTGAGGAAGTCCCTACTGTTGTTTTCAAATGCATTTTTGTTCAGTCCCCCCCCCCCATTTAAAACAGGAAGGAGACCCTGTAGACAGGTGGGAGGAACCCTAAGGGGGCAGAGGGGGACCCATTATCAGTCCGACGTCCCACACGAGGGGCAGAAATGACAGATGCACCATTGGAGGGAGGGAGGGAACAGAAAGATGGAGGCAACGAGAGGAAAAGCAAAGAGGAGAACCAGGAAAATAAAAATTACACACGGGACTGTACTGAAGAAGAAGAGTGGGATGAAGAGTTAAAATCAATCTATCTTCTCTTTTTTTGTTGTTTTTTGTTTTCCAAGAGTTCGCTTCACGTCCTACAGTCCAAAAGTTTTTTTTTTTGTTTAATTCCCCCTCCCACACAAGTCATTTTCTCATTTTCTATTTTTTTCTTCCGTTTTTTTATTATTATTGTTTTGTTTTTCCGTTTTGCAATAATATCAGTTTAAGGGAAAAAAAAAGAAAAAAATAATTATTTACAGTGCTGTTGAAATAATGAAAACAGACGTGATGAATCTACTGTAAAGTAAGTCGCACAAACACAGGAGAAAAAAAAAAACATAAGAAAAAAAAAAAAAAAAACAATTAAGAAACCAGCGGGCGCTCCGTGTCGATCCAGAGACGATGGCCTGTATCGGGGATTTCTCGGAGCTCTGGGCAGACATGGCTGATGTGGAGGAGGAGGAGGGGGGAGTCGGGGTCAGGATGGAGGGGAGGGGGAGTCACAGGGGGAGAGGAGGGGGGGAAAGGGCAGAGGGGAGCGCGGCGCTGTCTTCGTTAAGTTGGGATGATCCCGTCGCTCTTAAGGCCCCGCTTCAGCTCCAAGTCCTCCAGCTTCTTCCACAGCTCCTCCCGCTCCTTCTCCTTCTTCTTCTCACTGCAGCAAAACAACATGGAGGACCAGTTTTTATTGTGTGTCTGAGACGCTGCAGCCTGGCTTCAGTGTTCTGAATCCCTGCTCACATCTCTGATACGTTCAGTGACAGTACTTCAAAAAAGATGTAACAAGTGTAGCTGAGCTCGACGCAGCTGTACATCCTATTTGAAGCCGAGTCACAGAAGTCTTACACTGACATATTTCTTCGATGGAAATGAACAAAACAAAGAGTCTACAGTCATGCTAGCAGCTCTGACACTGAACTAAGACACAGCCGAGCTTTGAGCTAAATGCTAACATGCTTCTGTTTAGCAGGTTTACCATGTTCACCATCTTTACATGGACACACATGGTACGATTTGAGCCTGTTTTAGAAATGTTCTTTAATTCCAAATCCTACTGTACAAGTCAATTGTCTGTGATGTAAAGCCAAAGCTTTCGATTTATGTGCTCATACCGTATGTGTAAAATAGACCAGTGCTTCCCAACTGGTGCAGCCACGGGGTCCAGATTTGTCCTGAGTCATTACTTCAACGTCCACACAGTTTAATTAATACATTCAGCATCATACTGTCCCTGATGTCTCCGTCAAGTAGCTGTCTGTTAGTCACTCACTCCACAGCAGAAAACGGCACTTCAAAATAAAAGCTCTGTGCCAGACATCACTGTACATCACAGTCACTTGCGGTCCGTTCAGACTGGGCCCACGACCCACCAGGTGGGAACCACTGCGATAGAAAATACAACTGCCCTTTAGCCACCTTGCATTCTGGCTACAGACTTTTGTCAGTAATGATTTGTTAGGGAGCTATGAGGCAGGTAGAAGTTTGCTAGCGGAGGTCTGTAACATCACACCAGTACCTATATATACGTATTAGCCGTAAGGAGGAGGAGGAGGAGGAGGAGGAGGAAACATCAAAGAGACAAATATGTTGCCACAGCTCGACTAACCTGGCCTCCATATTTTCCATCTACATAGCTGACAGTGTCACCATGGCACATTCAGAAGCTCAAAACAACCAAAATTTCTGACATGGCATAAACCTATCTGAACATCTGACGGCCGGTCAGGAGCAGCTGGTCAGGCCATGATTGGTTCCTGCTCCTCACTGACGCCAGACAAAGCTGGTATTTGTTCTGACTCTTAAATGAGTTATGTGGCTACAAAATGGTGTCAGAAACAGGCTCAGATCGTACAGTGCATACCCAGCTTTAGTATATAGAGTTTGCTAATCAGCAGCAAACACAGTGTGGGTATTTGGTGATAAATAACACCATATTTGACCTGATGATGGAGCCTAATGAAAAGTCAGGGAGTCACCACAGTATTACAAGACATCCTAAAAAAGGGCATGAACATGTGCAGCAAATTTCATAGTAATTTATCCAATAATTGTTGAGACATTTTACTACAAAACCAAAGAGGTCAACCACATGGTGCCTCTGGAGGAAAAGGTGGGATCACCAAAGACTGTAGGATTCATCTCCTGAGCACCATGACGGGTCAAGTGTAATCCATCCATCAGATGATGAGATATTTCAAACACACCAACAACACAGAGCTAGTGTAGCTAGAAATAATAACTTTCTCAGAGACTATTTCAGACTACGCACATGTGTGGTGTTCACACAGACAGCGTTGCTGCGGGCCAGCCATAACCCGTGTGCAATGAGTTTGTCTTTGATAGCAGCCATCAATATTTTACAATAAAAGCCTTGTGTTAACAAATGAATGGATTCTGACCACTGAAACACTGCAGGGCTTTAATTTGAAACTGACAGACACTGAAACAGTAGTGAAAGGTGTGTGGTGTGATGTCAATATGACCACCAATAGATCCTTTTCACAATCTATTTTTGTTGCAAGTCAGAGTGAGTATTTGGAGAATAAAGTGGGACTGGTGTACCCCTTCTACTTGACACTTCAGTGAACTTTGAATCTTGAATAAACACCAAACCTTACTAGTCCAGACGTTCTCTCCATTAAACCTACTAAAAGTTAAACCCTATTGCTGTTGCTGTCACTAAAGCCGTCACTCATTAGCGCTGCTGCTTTCATACCCACAGCTAATATTAATCCTGGTATTTGCAGTGTGATGATAGTAACACTGCTGTCGTTGTGTTAAGCAGCTCCCCACAGGGCTCAGACACTATCACATTATTCATGAGTGTGATGATGATGATGATGATGATGATGATGATATGAGTGTGAGCAGCTTCTTACCGCTGGCGGTCCGACTTGTAAGTGGCTGTGAGTTCATCAAATAAGGTACTGTTCATCTCCATGAAGGCCTTCAGTACATTGTACACCAGCGCCACGATCGCCCTGCGGGGAGGGAGGAGCAGAGAGGGGTCACATCCAGATTTACAGCGTCTATAAACTTTTATCATGCGGGAAAATTTATTTAAAGAGCAACTTGGAAGTGACACTTCTTACTGAGATTATACTTAAAGGGAAATTTCAGTTTATTTCAACCTGTCTCCTATCGTCCTAAATTTGTTTCAAGTGACTAGTGACATAAAAATAAAAGTTAGCATGTTAGCCGTTAGCCTAGATACAGCCGGGGCGCATAGTAGCATCAGACCTGTTAAAACGTAAGTGAACGGGCAACCTTCAAGTGCAAAGTTAGTCCACTAAACAAGCTTTTTTTTCCCACAAAGACCGCCTCATATCGTTAGGATAAAGGTCAGAGAACATATAGAAAACGACATTTCGGCCGCGGTTTGAAAAGCAGAGCTAAATGGTAAACAAACATGGCAGCACACCGGTAAGGTAAGACAACATGTTTACATGTCGTTTTCTATATGTTCTCTGACATTTATCCTAACGATATGAGGTGGTCTTTGTGGGAAAAAAAGCTTGTTTAGTGGACTAACTTTGCACTTGAAGGTTGCCCGTTCACTTACGTTTTAACAGGTCTGACGCTACTATGCACCCCGGCTGTATCTAGGCTAACGGCTAACATGCTAACTATTGTTTTTATGTCACTAGTCACTTGAAACAAATTTAGGACGATAGGAGACAGGTTGAAATAAACCGAAATTTCCCTTTAAGGTCTGATGGAAATGATGCTTTCAAATTAATGTATGATTTTATATTTTTTATTATTATTATGTTCAAGTTGCACAATGTCCAAATATTCTTCCATCAGGAGAAAGAATGGAGCGACAGGACTTCAATCCCCTAAAATAATTCTCACATACAGCAAAGGGCTGTGGGCTGGAACTGTACCCGTGAAATTGTTTACAGGAAACAGTCTTCTCAAGTGGTGCAAACAGCTGAGTGTGTACATTAGTTAAAACACAGACATGAGAAAAACGAAAAACCGAGTGAGCTGCGAGAATCAGCAAAAATCCAAAGACACCACGTGACTCAGTGTGTGAACAAAAAAATCAGGGTGAAAATCATCTCAAACAAACTAAAAGAATGTGGATGTTTCTTGTTGAACATTTATAAAAACTGAAAGGAACGAGCTGAAGCAGAGGTTTTTTTTAAAGTCACTCACGGGTTCCAGTGCTCTTTGGAGATCCTGTAGAGGCTGGCGAACATGATGGGCAGGATGACGCTGGAGTTCTCCTCGATCAGACTCATGATGTACTCATTGTTCCAGTAGTACAGAGCTCGCTCTGCAACCTGAGGCCAAGGAGACAAACACAAACACTCAACGCTCTGTTTCACTTTTTAATCTCAAGTGTTCCCCTCAAATTTCCAAATATCTTTTTATATAGAAAAGCTTTAAAAGTTTTAAGTGTTCCCTTTAAACCAAACTGCATCACAAAGTCCTGAATGTTTCGGATGGATGGTCCCTGACCTGGAAATGTGGGCTGGAGACACATCTGGAGATCTGTTTGAAGAGCGGCTCCTGGATCTTGACGAACTGTGTGGGTTCAATAACGTCCAGGATCTCCTCCAGCTCCCCTAGAAACATCACCTGCACCACAGCACATGAGGGAAATGTTACTACACACACAGACACACAAACACACAGAGTTCACACACACACTTCAAACAATATGAAATGAGCCTCACCTCTTTTTGACTGCAGGTTTTTGGCCAGAATTTCAGTAAGCCTCTGATGACCTGAGGAGGAAGAGACACAGACACTGACTGTTAAAACTCCTCCATTCACCTACACGAGGCGCTTTCTGCACCTTCTCTGATCAACCCACACCTCAGTTATCTGCTGTAGTGACAATAAAGTTGCAGGACAAGTGGAAAATGTAGCAGCACAGGTATAAAATTCAATAAGAAAAGCTGCCGTCACACAAAAGATCGACTTCAGATAAATTCACTGTGGCAGTAACTGATTAATTTAACATGACTGTTCAACTTTGAATGACAGAGAAACTTTCTAAAGGGGACAGAGAATAAATGCTCTGTGTTAAGATTATATAAAACAGTCAAATGACAGATGTCTTACTGTTGGTGTTGGTGGACACTTACTGGGTCTGTTAATGTTGGGTCTTTCTCTAGGAACTGTACAATGCAATACGCCAACTGTAGGAAGAGAGGAGAACCATGTTAGAACGCACTTTAGCTCATGTTACATCAGCAGCTCAGATAAACCAAAACTGGAACTGCTGTTAAAAAAAACCCAAAAAAAACATTTTAACCTGCCACATTTGTCAGCAAACTTAATGACATCTCCCACACCTGCCTCTGTATTTTCTGGCTGGGCAGAAGCTCAAATGCCACAGTTTGGGTTCGTAATTTTCGCATCTTACTTCAGATTTTCACATTTGAAAAGTTCCTAGAAGCGTTTCCGCTTTTACAGGCAGAGGGCTAAAACTAAACCCTCACCTGCAAATATTTCTGCATCAAACTATGCACACCAGCAGCAGTATGAATTTACAACAGCTGTGACACTTGTTCAGTAAAAGGTTTTGATGCAAACATAAAATAATTCACCTGCAGTGACGCGAAATTGCCACAATTACAGGAATCGTATTGACTTGTTGTATAGCTTGAGCTACTGCTAAATATTTCAATGAGTTTCCTTTCAGCGAAATGCTCTGGGTGAATTTGAGGTTCCTCTGCTACATAATTACGCAGTGTAAATGTCTAGGGCTTTTATTGTTATTTAACTATAATTCAACCAGGAAGTCTTATTGAGATTGAAAATCTCTTTTACAGGAGAGACCTGGCTGAGGTAGCAGCCAATCAGAACACATATAAATGCAACAAATACAACATATAATACAAAAATCCACAATTAAATCAACAGCTGTTTAAACATAGTGACCTCTCAAGAGAAACAAGCACATGTCTCTGTCACCACATTCTTTATGATGCCCTTAAATTCATCGATGCATATAAGTGTTTGTAATTTTGGATTTTTCAACCTTGTTCCGTAAAAAAAAGAGGTTACTTTCTGTTGCCTAATATTCATGATCTGTGTCAAAGTACTCGACAAAAACGAGTTCAAAAAATATAATGACATGCAAATTAATCACACGCGCACACAAAAAAAAGCCCCAATGAGTAAAGGCATTAATGCTCTTTGTTTAAAATCTTGACATTAATAAACTGAAGGATTAGTTTTGTTAAACCAGTCTGTAAAGTTTCAGTGTTATGTGGCTCACGCAGAAGAAATACTATGACTGTTACCAGGAAGCAACTTTACACACAAACACACAAACATTACCTGTGCGTGGAAGAGGGACAGACTCCTGACAGTGTGGAGGGGGAGCAACACTTTGACCAGAAACTGTTTATGCTCCGCTTTCAGTGGCAGAGCGAAACCATTGATTATACTGAGAGAGACAGAGAGGAGAGGGGAGACAGAAAAAAATAAACATAAATTAAACATGAACACATGAAAGAGTTTCATTGTGACCCTCTGAAAGCAAGTGGAAGATCAATGAGCAGCAGACAACAACAAAAAAGACTGTTTATACGGAGGATGGAGCCGGAGGGAGAAATAAAGAGATGTAACTGCTGCTCCAACCTTCAGGCTTCAGACGTGACTCTTCTTTAAACTCCAGACTCACAAATAACAACCACAATCCTCCACTGGGTCTGTCTACAACTTATTGTTTCAGAAGGAGCTTTTAGTGGAAGGCCAAACTGTAAAACAGACTGAACCTATCATTGGAAGGTTAATTAAATCAAAGTTTAGTCTAAAAAATTAACAAATATTAAAATCTGGGGACCTGATGTCTGACACTGATAGTGTTTAAGCCATTTGTGCCACAGTATTTGTGTAGATCAGTCCATATCTATATTGTAAGTTGTTGACAGTTAAATGTCAGAGAGATTAAGCTGTTAAATTTGTCAAGTAATCTGAGTTATTATTTTTAAGATAAGTACTCACCAGGAAACTCTAGGAAGATCCTAAAGTTTGTCTCCTGTTTTTTGGGGGTAGTGAGGTTTAGTTTTGTAACTTTACTTTTTCTTTGGTCTTTCATTTAGTGATTTATTTTTAGCCAGGACTGTTTGGTTTGTTGTTTTGGCTCAGGCTCACACTGACCTTCATTTTCAGTTTCCATATTTGGCAATTAAAGTTTCAGAAATGTCAAAATCAGACTCTTCGTATTCTACATCTGGTTTTACGCCACTCTCTTCTCCCAGAGGAAAGAGCTTCCCAAACTTTTGGTATGTGAATCCTGAGAAAAAAAATGTCTCCAAGTATCAGACACTTAAATTTAATGCCTTTTAAGCTCTTGTCAAGATTATTTTTTTATCCAAATTCAAGATGTATTTTTGGACAAATAATCTTTTTCTTATTTAAGCACTGAAGGTAAGTATAAAGGTAGGTACCTGTGGTCCTGTGCAGAGGTAGGTTTTAAACTTACTTAAAGTTGCTTATTTTAAACCTAAATTTATCTTTAAACTCAATTTTCAATCATTTAAAATAATATTTTTATCTTTGCACCTCTTGTCTGCACTTTCCTTTTTCTAAACTGTGATATTTTTAAAATTGTAAATCATTCAGTACCTTGTATATCTTTTTTTCTCTTCACTCTTTTTTTTCTGTATGTTTCATATTTTATTGCTCTGTGAAGCACTTTGAGTTACCCTGATGTATGAAATGTGCTATACAAATAAAGCTGCCAAATAAAGCAGGTAAGTGCAAGTATGACATAAAAAGACAGCATGAGGTTCAATGGTGGGTTTAAAGATTTGTAACATCAGGAGTGTAAACTTTCAGTCAGAAGAGTTTGACTCATTCTGGCCAAAAAGAAATGTCTGTGGCAATCAAGACCTCATAAAATTAAATTTAAAGACTATTTAATGACTTCTGAGGCCCAATATTTATGAAAGTGAATTCAAAACATTTTACACTATTTTAAGGAACTCCAGAAACCTTGACAAAGTCATGTCACCAGTCATGTCACCAGTTCTCACAGACACATCTGTGTCTGTGAGAACTTCAACAAAGGAGTGATTCATTCTGTCTCTTCAGGTTGTTTTATTTAAATCACTTTGAAGACACCTGAAGAGGAAGAAATATCCTCGCCTGGTGAGACCATCCTGATGATGTAAGCTCAACATTCTGCTGTGCTCTCTGCATCATTCTGGACTCAGTGACGCCTCAAACACTTTCAGTGGGCGGGAGCGCTTTCCTTGACAGACAAACTCCTTCAGCCAATCAGTGTAACAAAACACTGGGAAACATCTTCATCACCAGCAGAGCCTGATGGTATATCAAATTTTTGCCAAATCCAGCAGGAAGAACGGCGAAAACTGCTTATCCTTCGAGAAACTTCCTGTGTAACTGTTGTTATCGATTCTATTTCTGCATGAACTAGTCGACTAACATTAGAGTTAGCGCCTGTTGCTTTGGGAGCTGCCATTATTGTTCTGCAAGCTGCAGATTGCATTGTATGTCATCAGCTATGATACAGTCCCTGATTGGCTGCTTATGTTACAACAACAGTGCAGATCCCTGATTGGCCCCAACTGGATTTTAATTTCTGGAAAGTGTTTGGGGTGGCAGTGGAGCCAGACTGATACAGAGAGCGACACAGAAGTTGAGCTAACGTCATCAGGATGGTCTCACCAGGCTACAGATATCTGCACTTCACAAGAAGTAAAGTAAAGATGGGGCATCGGTGGCTTGGTGGTAGAGCAGGCGCCCCATGTACAAGGCTATTGCCGCAGCGGCCCGGGTTTGGCTCCAGCCTGTGGCCCTTTGCTGCATGTCTCTCTCTCTTTCTCTCCCCATTTCACACTTCGCTGTCCTATCAATTAAAGGCAAAAAATGCCCTAAAAAATATCTTAAAAAAAAAAGAAAAGAAGAAGAAGTAAAGTAAAGATTAAAAGAAAGTCTCGACCAACATGGGACTGCATTTTGTTTGACCAACAGTTTAAGATTTTCTTCAAAATTCCAAGATAAAGCTGTTAAGGGACTAACCTCAGACTATCCATTTTGTTTCGTTCCTTGTCATAACTGTTAACTTATCAATTCATGAACTCATTGCAGTATCTTTCTGCTGCTGGAGTTATAAAACGTTTCACCTCCTCTGTGTCGAGGCTATTCAGTGAAGGGTGAGGCTGGGACACGCTCTTTGACCCCATAGTAGCTGTGGGGTGTGTCACATGTGCAATGTAATGGGAGCTGTGACGTTGGAAGGTGACAGCAGATGGCACTGGAAATAAAGGGAAAGTGTTCGCTCAGGTGCTTTTTGGGTGCTCTTCTTTAGCCTCCTTGTGTGTGCTTGGCCTGACAGATGTTTTTGGGTATACCAGAGTGGGTGGCGGCAATAATTGAGGAATTGTGTTCTCGCCCATATCTTTATTTTTTTTGTAATAAATTTATTACAACCCAAGGCTGACTGCAGACGCTTCAAGGAGAATTTATACTTCTGCGTCAAATCGACACTGTTCCCTATGCCGAAGCCTGACGTACACCTCCCCACAAAGGTGCATGTGTTGTACCCCGATGATATGACATGATATAACTTCTCCTCTTTTTAACTTCCTCGCTCTGTGTCAGGAAATAAACTGAGCATAGTTTAAAAGTAAAGTAAAAAATGATTATCAGAGAGATCATGAGTTAATTTTAATCCACCTAAGGGACCAACTGGCCTGTGGTTTCGTCTTATTCTGAATCTCCTCAGGACTATGGAGCTTAGTTTAGATCCCCAAATCGTTAGTGAGTGTGGCTAAACATTATATCAGATACTCAAGAGCACAGAAGAAGCTGTACGCAGATTATGTAGCTACATTTTACACGTATCTCATTTATCAAAGATATAAGCAGCAACTGTGATCAGTCTCAGGGAATCGCCCTCAACCCTGTCTGCATGTTGAACCCAAACAACTCCTGACACGAAGCTGATAAACTATGTGTGTAAATCAGGTCTTATTTTTATGGATTAAAAAGACTGGAGCCGAGAGGATTAATTTATTCCTTATCTGCAAGTCTAACTCTGCTCCTGACTCTTCCCTGAACTTTACATCTCTACTCTGATTTGGCTCCATAAACACAAGATTTTAAGTTTCATCATTTCCATCTTTTATATTCTGGGGTTTCTCTGGGTAAAAAGATCTTTATCTCCATGAGGGTGCATGATTAAGATAAAGATAAAATCATGCACATATTGTTATGACTAAACAAAAACAGGCAGCTATCAGGGTTGAGCTCAGTTCTGCTGGTGCGCTCAGGTCTCTGGCTAAAAGCATCAGCTAACAGAGGAGAGTGTAAATGTGCGTCTGAGGGTTGGAGGCCTCCACATACCTCCCCAGGATCTCCAGCAACTCAGCCACCCCGTTGAAGTGCTCCGTCTCATAAACAAAACTGCGGAGCAGACAGAGAGGGAGGCAGAGGGAAGAGGAGACAAAAGACAGGAGACAGAAATGAGACTCAAGTTAAACAACTACTACAAATGAGCAGAGACGGCAAAAACCAGATGATCTGTAAATGAAATTATCCACTGAGGACTATAAATGGTTGGCAGAGAGACACCAGGAAATCATTTGTGGGAGGACATGAAGTCCATGTGTGTTTAAGTCTGTGTCGACGCTGCACTCTATCGAAACCACTGAGAGAACATCAGAGGGGTTGTAGAATGCAAAGTTGACGTAGGAAACAAAATTTCTCGACCTTATATTTTTTCTGATATTAAGTTAGCTGAGAATATGGTGGTGTACACTGTTAAATCTGTGAATAAATTTCACCAGCTAGGGATGACGTAATTGTCTCCCTTCTACTGATCATGCAATCATTTAGTTTTTAAAAACAGTGAAAGAATATCAGTGGAAAAAAGACCAGAGGAATTGTGTTCACAGACATTGTAAATGGGATGGGAAAGTCTTGGGAATCTGTTAGGGTGTTTCCTTTCTCTAGATATTTTATCTCATATCTTAAAGGGTGTGTCCACCTGCATTCTTTTCCATGTTGTTCAAATGAAAACGCCCACTCAGCTGTTAGCAAAAGTAGAGGCGTAGGTTACAGCGCTGATGCTCCTCCGTCACCCAAACACACTCCATTTGATGTCAGAGTAATTATGGAGCGAGAGGAAAGTGTTAGTTTAGAAGTTTTGAGCTTGGAGGTGGAACATGGTGCAAAGTTATTATTGTTAAACCTTTATTTAACCAGGTGAAGAAAACACTGAGATCAATATAACACCACATCTGTACTGTATGACTAGTGCTGGGCAGTATCCCGGCTTTCCCACATGATACAAGTTCTTCATATACCACCATACCTGCGCAGAGCTGATACACTTGCTGCAACTCTTTAACAGGCAGCAAAATACTATACAGATGACACAGAGTAATTAACAACAACAGCTTGAGTTTCCTCTTCTGCAAAAGCTTATTTTGACTTCCCTTCTCTAGCGTAGCCTGCAGACTGTAGTTTTTCTGTGACGACGTGCTCGTTGTTTACATAACTCATGAGGAAGGCAACATGTTGTCATACAGCTGACTTGAGGGAAGCAAGAGGATTTTCCAGTTCTGTTATTTCTCCGTCATCTCCGTCTCCCGCAGTTACCACGGTGTCTGCAAGAGTGCAGCTGCAGGCTAACGTTAGCAGTGAGCTCCATAGTGTGGTCTTTGAAGTGTTTTTCCCCGCCTTCAGGGCGCACTCAATCAGATTTTTTAAAAACAAAAAAGCCTCCCAACAGCAGACACAGCTTCTCTCTCGGCACAAGTTCTTCTGGTGCCTCTCTGGTCTCCATCTCCACCTTCAATCTTTCTTTTCTGATTTGAATGTTCTGCAGCAACAGAGCCTCTCCCAGCTGCCAACAGACTGTTATGCTAACTGGCTAGCAGCAAGCTGTAGTATATGAGAAATTCCTATCACATGGGAATGCCCAGCGCTATGTATAGACACATTTATAGCTCCATAGTCAGTGTGAAGTACATGATGAACAGCACGCCCCCAGTTTGGAGAAGCAGGCAGGAGTTAACGCCACATGACCTAAGCAACGTACTGCTGTGGACACCGATCAGAAGCAGTAGTAGACCAGCAACTCTTTTGTGTACTGTGGGGTAAAATGACTGTTTGTGTCAAATGAGTCTGGTGGCTGTGGACGGGGACAGCAGCAAATCATATTTTAGCCACCTAAAAGAAGCAATATCAGTTAAACTGTATGCTATATTTTGATTATTTTCCTGCTTCACCCTCTTCAGAGTCACCAGACTCCTTTGACAAAACAGTCATTTTACCACACAGGAGATGGACGTTGCTGGTCTACTGCTGACTTGACTTGTCAGTTAGTTTCTTTGTGTTGGTGTGTGACTTTCAAACCCAAACTACCTTGGTGTCCACAGCAGTACAGGGGTTTATATGTAGCAACATCATTATGCAGAAACCTACATCAGGTCTTGTGGGTAAAAGGATTTGAATACATAAGGAACACTACAGTGAAACCATAGAATGATACAAAAAAAATAGAGCTGCCCTTTAAGCATGTGTGTAACTATGTCTGTGTGCATTCGCAGACTGAAGAATACTGTATGTTCTGCAACAAAGACACCTTTGTCAATCCCCAGAGTATGTGAACAAAGCAGAGTGCGTGTATCACACAAACACTACAGCTATGTATGAGACTTAGGGCTGCCCCCTAATAGTCCACCAAACATTAGTCAACCAGAAAGATCATTAGTTGGCAAGATTTCGTTGCTTGCTTAGTCGCAGGGAAAGAAAAAAAAAAAAGACACCAAATGTGTAACTATTGGGAGCTGCCCCTTGTCAAAACAAATCAAAACCTATATGGCTGGACCATGTGGGAATTTAATTTGAAAGGACAGACACAGGAAGTGTCCACGCTCAGCAGTCAGACAGGAGTCAGGTTAATTTCCAGGGCTGGTACCTGCGGTTATTCCACAGGCTAGTTAATAACATGTCTGGCAGGAAATCCAAAGTGTGGGATCATTTTGAGAAGGTGAAGGACGAACCCAAGGTGATATGTAAACTCATCTTCATTGGTCGACTACAAACATGACGTATCATCTGAAACATGGAAGTAGCTACATGCCCATTAGCCCACAGCGTCATTAACAGGCGGCTCGCTCAGTGTGTGACGTGCGCTTGTAGATATGTGGGCGACTAGTCGACTAATGGCCCTAAATGACGACTATTGGTCGACTAGGAAGCTTCTTAGCCGGGGGCAGCTCTACTGAGAACTTCAAACCGCAGAAATTACACATCAAAATAACTGCATGTGACAGATTTTGATTTGTTTTATGTTGATTTTGTTTTTAGCCTTGAACACAGTGTACTTTTAAGAAGAATTGTTTGTGAGAATTAGAGTTGAATTTCTGCTGTTTCACTTTGCTTAGTTTTGTGTTATAATTTGTGACAAGAATTCCCATGAATCCCAGTACAAAACTAACATTCCTTGGAAAGTAATGATTCAGTTGAAGTCACAGGAAAACCTTCAACCCTTGAAGTCTGAATCAACTTTCCTTTAAATCACCCATGATGTCATTGTGTAAGCAGCTTTGAAGTATCACCTACTGCACACTGGAAACTCAAGGGGAAAAAGGACTTGGCTAGAAAGTGTCAGGCTAATTAAAAAGGATAAACATGGTGCAGAGAATCCTCTCATTTGTATGGTGTAAATACATTAGGAGCAGACACTTATACGTTTGAAGAACTGATGTCTACTCACCGTAGAAAAATATTATTGATCTGTTTTCGTATAAAAGCCCTCAGACCCAGGAATTTGCCGTAGATTCTATGCAAGACTGTCTTCAGGTAGTCTCTCTCCCGAGGATCCTCGCTGTCAAACAACTCCAAGAGCTGTACAGAGGGAAGGGATACAGACAGACGAAGGAAAATCAGACAGAGAGACGACAGGAAAGCATTGAAGCAAAGAGACAGACAGGACAGCGGGGAGGAAAAAACTTGTGAGATGGGTCTACAGAAGACATTTGAAGCTGACACTTTACTCGCAGACTGACTCAGTGACTCACCTGTAGGACAAACTTCTGGTCTATGTACTTTTTGGCAATGCTGGGCTGGAATTCCTGACTCTCCAAGAACCGGATGAAGAACTCGTATACCAACTGGAGAGAGGGGCAAGAGAAAGAGGGTGGATGGATGGATGTGGGAGGGACAGAGAGGGAGAGATAGTTGTTAAAACAATAAAAAATTCCACTGTTTAATGTCTTCGATCAGCTGCTGTGCAGGAAGACTGGCTGCAGTTTGTGTGTGTTGAGTTTTAAATTCAATTAGTAAAAAAATCTTGATTAACTTTGGACACAAATTAGAGCCAAACTTCTCACTGTACAACAACAAGCTGAGAAAAAAAAGACGAGAGAAATCCAAAAACTGTTCCTCTGAGAAATGAGAGCCCTTAAACTGCCCCTGTAAACACAGGGACGGGACAGGATTAAAGGGAAAGGTCAAAAGGTCACAAAAGGTTCTTTGCAAGGAGGGTATACATGAAAGAAGTAAACAGGTCACCATTATTGCGGTGGTGTCTCCCTGCAACACATGCATGCTTGAACTCAAGCTGAAGAAGTGCACGAATTTCTACTATTGACTTCAAAATTGACTTCTGCAAACTTCAACTTTGGAAAGAGCTTTACTTCCTGTTTAAGACCATACACTTTACACAGAATCCCTGGGCGTGCAGAGGACCAGGTTCTTCGCTAGAAGTGGTTCAAAAGACTTTGTTCCCAATAACAACAGCACAGTGCAGGGTCCAGTGGTAATGTTTTTTCACTTTCAAAATCAGGTAAGTGGGTCAGAAATCCACTCAATTTTTACTTGCCCCTATACAAATAACTTAATTTATTAGTGGTTATCAATTAACAAAATACATGTGCCTTTGCAAAGAGACACCATTTTAACTGCCTTGCTCTCTAACTTGCAGCAAAATGTACAACACATAGTTATGCCCACAAATAACGCCAAAAGGGCTGGAAATCAACTTTTTGTCAAACTGCCACTGTGGCTGGTGAATTCCAAAATCTACCTGCTACTCAGTAGATTACCATTGTTTTTTGGCTGGTGAGTAAAGCAAATCTGGCAG
Organism: Epinephelus fuscoguttatus; assembly: GCF_011397635.1. Classification (NCBI taxonomy): domain Eukaryota; kingdom Metazoa; phylum Chordata; class Actinopteri; order Perciformes; family Serranidae; genus Epinephelus; species Epinephelus fuscoguttatus. The sequence goes on from NC_064765.1 coordinate 7,504,004, forward strand.
CCACGTGCATATTTTAGCAGCATTTGGCCGGCGACTGGTGCTCATTTCCAACCCTGAACATCGACCAACTAAACTCTCGTTTCCAGGAAGACTGAATCACTTCCCTTGAATTTTAGCTCATAAATAGGGATGCACAATAATACTGGAACGTCATTAGTATCGGCCAATATCAGCTTTCAGCCAACATGCTTTTTCTTACTTTGCACAATGAATGAATATCACATACATTGAAAAACATTGTATTTCACGTCTCCATCTGCTGAAGGGCCATGATGATAAGAGTATGCATGTATAATATGATGTTAGTTCACTACAGAAGAGACTTGATGATGACTAAAATTAGGTGGGGAAAAAAGTGGATATATTGATATTGGTTATCGGTCATGTAGGTGGTGTATATCAGCATTTCGGATATCTGCAAAAAACCCAATGTCATGCATCCCTACTCATAAACTTTGTCTTCACCCACCAGCATTTTTTCATGAGTGCCCAATCGGTACTGCACACATACAACTGTCAACGGAGTTGAGAAAGAAGCGAGATGGTTCACTCCTGAGCTTCAAAAACGATGTGTTTAATTCTTTTTTACCACTTGCTAATCGGGCGAGTTTCTAGATTTACTTGCCAGATGTGGCATTTTACTTGCTTCAGGCAATCCTTACTGAGCCCTGATGTAGCTTTTGGTTAACAGCCGTCAGTCTCTATTCATCAAACATGATCAAACAAGTACCCTCAGTTAACAATGCTTAGTGGGCTAACATTACAGTCCAAAGGCTGAGGTGGTCCCACAGAATAAATAATTCAACTAAATACATGTGGTGTTAATCTATAGCCTATAACATTAACTGCTCTGACTAGTGCAACCTAACAACCACAAAGTAAACACTTTGGTATCACAAACAGAACACATACAATGGTGTTAAACAAGTAAGCGCGTTGAGTGACTCTCAGCCACATGCGTTGTGGTTGCTCTTATTGACGGCAGCTGTTAAAAACAATTCATCTACCCATGCTGCTGTCACTACGAGAAGGCAGCAGCAGACAAGTCACTATGACTTACCACCGCAGTAATGGCGGCGCAGCAAGATGGCATAAAAAATGTTTGGATTGGCCAGGACGTGGGTAAATAAAGGGATTTTGATTGGGGGGAGAAAGTTGTTTATGATTTTGGAAAAATCAGGCAAATGAGACAAAACAAAAAAGAAAAAAAAAGGTTTTACCAGGAAGCTTCTCCTTGAGATTTGCATCTCATTTCTAAAGGAGTCCTGGGCAGCAGGCACACAGAGAAGGAGGAGGGGAGATGAGAGACCAGAGAGCCTGGCTCTAGACATGGACCCAAAACTGGACCCGAAACAAAACCCACCTGACCAGCCAATGATACTGATGTCTCTCAAGTAGTTCAACATTTTGGGGACAGAAAATCTAGCCCACTCTTGTGCCTAGCTTAGTATAAAGACTGGAAGTGAGCCTGGCTCTGTCTGACAAAAATGGGCCTACAAACAATTTTTAAGTTCACAAATAAACACGCTGTGTGTTGTTTGTTGAATCGATACACAAACAGAAATGTAAAAAGACAATTTGGGATTTTAGGGGGAGTTAAATCGTGGAACTATTCTTTGACAACCAACAGCAGGGTGCAGAGACTGTGTGCCTTTATAAGGGTCGTAGAAATGATCATCAGAGGGTTGCAAGGTTTTGTACCATGGTGTCTGTAGAGTTAAACTTAAAGTTGGGCTCACCGAAAGTATCTGGCAACCCACGCTATAGCCAGAAACACTGCACAGAAATGTTGGGCAGACAGATGTAGCTCCATTGTCTGTTTTGTGTACCAATTAAACAAGATACAAGGTGTTAATTAGTGAATACACAAACACACTCCTGGAGCAGTGTTTACCTGTAAGTGTGGCCAGGAGGCCTCAAGCGTGGGCTCGTCTTCCTCTGGGTCAAACTCATTACTGTCACTGGGCGGAAGGGTCCGGAATATGTTGTGAGACACCTGAGACAAAAACACAAAGACGGAAATATCAGCTTGAATACAACTGAGATATGAGTGCTTTCAGCTGAGAACTTAGTATGTGTGGTGCTGTGGACCTTAACAGCACCCCTAAGATGACTTTTTATGCAAATGTATCCTCTGAACGGTGTGTGCTGCCTGTGTTCACTCACTACAAGCCAACAGTAAACCCATTGCACAGACGTTAACTGTACCTAGCGAGCAACATGAACACAGACGCTTTCCTCCAGTTTGTCTTCCTTTTTCCTCCTTTGTCATAAAGCCTGACAGATTTTCAATTTACAAGGACGCATCTTTGCTTTATTTGGCACATTTGCATCAACACACATCATTTTAATGTCTCTGTATGCCATCGTGACGCCACTAAAACTCTGCTTTGTGTCCCTGCAGGACATCCAACGTTGACTACACACGAAAAACACTGAGAAACATTCACAGGACTAAAATCTATTTACTTTTCAGAGAAATGTTTTCATTAAAATCCATATTTGTTTATAGTACAATCTCTTCATGCTCTTATTTTGATAGAAAAAAGGCACACTGCAGGCATCAGTCATTTGTGTTTTCAATACTACCATAATAGCTTTCATAGTAATTCACTTAGTTTACATGCACACATTGACCTTTCCACTGCTGCTGAGTTCACTCAGCTGTGTTTGCATTTTGAGCTGTTCTCTAAAGTGGTGCAGAAAGATGTAAAAATCTACAAAACTGACGAGAGGAGATTGTGACGTTAATATATTTACAATAAAACTGACTGTTAAACCAGCCACAGCATGATTGAGCTTGTGTTACTTAGACACTGCTGTGTTTTTATTTCCCTTCTTCTGTAGCAGGAGGTTTCTTCTGGGACACACTCACATGAGTGTGTGTGTGTGTGTGTGTGTATGTGCACATCAGGGTCACAAGACAGTGAGAGTGGAAAATGGGTCAGGACCCGAGTACAAGTCCGAGTGTGGTGAGTTTATAGATCTGCGGGAGGAAGCTGAGTGTGACTTTTTTTTGCACTTAAAAGCTGCAAATGAGTAAAAACCAGCTTGTGGTGTATTTCATTTTGAGTCCAAATCTCCGCTCCTCCCTCCTCACCATTTTGACGACCTCGGGGTAGGCCTGCTCTGTCAGGTAGCCCCGGCTGACGGTCACGTAGTCCACCAGCTCGTTGAGCGTGGAGCGCTTGTACTCCTTCATCTTGAGGTCCGACAGCGTGTCCATGAAGTCAAAGACAGTACAGCACTGCTGCAGCTTCTTCAGGAACAGCTCCGGCTGCTCCGGCGCTGGCACGTCTGGACGGGAGAGAGGAAGAGGAAGAGAGAGATGAAGAGGAGAGCCAGTTTAATTGGTGCAGAAATAAATGTGAACCATGCAGACCGTTCCTGACTCACACAGAGGTCAGAGAGCTCCAACACACAACAACACAGAATCACAGAGGTGGAATAAAGACAGTGGAATTGAAAACAGAGACATGGGGTGTCCTGGTGGGACATTGTCTGGGGCACACTCTGTGCAACTGTGACGTCACTTGTTCGATGGCAGCTAAGGACTTCTATTGCAAGTCATTCTTCCGTCTGTTTAATTCCTCTGTTTACGTAGTTATTTATTAGTTTATTGTTGCTTTATTGTACTGTTCTTAGAAGTTATGTTGTTCTTCTCAATGTGTTGTTGTCTCTTCTACTGTCAAAATCTCGACTGACTCTTTGATGAGTTTGCAACCACATCTCACGTTCAGTGAGTGGTTTACTCAGTTGTTACCTGACTCAATTATGGAACTCATGTGATAACAGGTGAGGGCATTATGCAACTTTGGTGACACTTGTGTAAATGAGATTTAGTTTAAAGCTCCACATTTAATTTAAGAATTTTGGATTTTGGGCTGTTGGTTGCACAAAACAAAATATCTGAAAACATCTCACTGGGCTCTATTTTCTGACAATTTTATAAACTTAACGATTAAGGGAAAATAACTAATAGTTTGACTGAAAATAAAATAATACGGTGCCAACATTATCAGTATTTATGGATAATTTTCTCCTTCATTTTACACATCTAGTCCTTAAAAATAATCTTCATTTTGGTAAATTTATTTTTTCTGACAATTAAAAAAACTAAACAATTAAGGGAAAATAATTATTAGTTTGACAATAGAAATAATCCAGGGCTACTAGTATAAATATTTATTGATAACTTTTTTATATATATAATTTTTTAAACATCTAGTTCTTGAAAATAATCTACATTTTTATTACTAATAAAAATAATCATTCAGCCATTACAAATTCCTAAAAAAAAGAATAAATTTTCCAAAAAATAAACAAATAAAAGAATAAGAAAAAAAAAAGAAATATTGTATTTATTGTAAAATATTCAGTTAAAGAAACATACACTCCTGCGTAAACGTAATTGAAGAACAACTGTGTGAAAGAGGAAAAAAGAAAGCCAGTTGTTTTCCTCGTTTAGAAGCCAATAATGAATTTGTTTTGAAGATGCTCGCCATTATTCACAGTAAGTGATATGTTTCACACTTCCAGCAGCAGCAAGGTCTGTCTGTTTGGTATAAATAGAAGATGGACTGTGTGGTTAACATGAGCAGGGATAGCCGCAACAGCTAAAAATAAATGTAAGATCTTGCAAATTACAACTTCCAAAAATGCGAGTTAAGCTAAAGGTATTTACGTATGGACTTCACTCATTTGTTGCTGAACACAAAGGATGCTACAGACGCACACCTCAGGAGAAAGAGACAGTTTCCTGCTCTGCGTTAGCTTTTTACTTATTCATCTTTTCTGCAAAGCCTCTCTGTACAGGGAGGGTGAGTACAACACCCTCATTATCCAGCAGTGAGTGTTTCAGCAGCTGAGCTGTCACAAACCGTACGGATGTACAGGCAGAACAAGTCGGCAGGTGTCTTTATTCTGATCCCACAGTGAGAGACATGGCGAAGGGTCGCGCAGAGTTCAGACCTGCAGGGAGAAGCACGACGCTCTTCCCTGATCGCCAGAGCTGATGTTCCTGTCCCAGCAGGACTGGGCCATTATTATGTAACAGATAAGCTGCTCCGAAGGCAGCACACCAGTGGCACTGGGGGTGTGTGTGTGTGTGTGTGTGTGAGAAGTGTGCTCCCAAATTACACTTCAAAGTGCTCGTTTGTCATTCTGAATTCGGCTGCACTTCATGTTGAGTCACAAACGGCATATAAATGAGTGAGAAACTTTTCAAGTAACAATGAAATGACTTTTTCACCTCTCCGTAACATGCAAAATGATTAGTTGATTCATTCATTTACAGACCCGGGGCTCTAGGAATCCATTTTCTGACATATTACAGATCAAATGATTCATTGATTAAAGGAGAAAACAGTCGGGAGATCAATGGATAATGAAAATAAATGTTAGCTGGAGCCCTACAGCTGTGTAACAGTATTATTTATTATTATAACTCTGGTTTGGTGGTTGCTTTAGATGTTGATAAAATGTTCAAACCATTAAGATTTCTGCATTATCGCTGATATCCCTGAGCTGTCGCTGTACCTGCAGACATCAAGCGTGTTAAATTTGTTCTTTAAAAAAAAACTTTTCAGGAGAAAATTTACAGAAATTAGATTTTTTGGGTGACTGATGCACAGGTTGCTGTTGTAGTTCTTCTGCATAAACTCGACCCTATGCTGTAGCGTAACTTGCACCTCCCCTGAATGGTAACTACATGTTGCCGTAACACAGACCTCCTCTTTATTGTTGTAAGCTGAAACCATTTCCCTCAGTGGAAATTAAGATTTGATTTACTTTTATTTCATAGATAAGAAACTTAAAATGTGAGGACAATAAAGCCCCCACAACACAGCATTTGAAGTCCTGTGTGTGATTGATCCTGGCTTCATATGAGTAGAGGAAACTCTGCTAGCCACTAGGCTAATTTAGTTATGCTAATAAAGTTAGCATGTCACATATGAGGGGAAAACATATACATATAGACTGGCAACATGTGCAGGGTCAAACATCATGAGAATGGTGTTTAGAGGCCACAAAACACCTGAAGAAATCTACTTATTCTAATTAATAACAATGGATAATTTCTACATTTTAGGATTCAATAAACTCAAATGTAAGACAACATATTTACATGTAAGGCTTTATGTGTGTCCGCTGCAGGGAGACTGAAAGGTGTTTGGCTTTGTGTTCTTGGCCTGAAAGTTAAACGGGAAGGCCTTGAGCCAGGAAGAGAAGCTGAGTTAAACTCATTAGCATTCTTCTCTCTCATTCATTCATTCATTCATGTGTGGCAGGTAATAATTTGAGCCCGATGAGAAGTAAGTTCTGTGTTTCTGTCTTTCACTATGACATGAACCTTTAAGAAGTCACAACACAGGCTACTTGTGAGTCAAGACATGGCTTGTGGTTGAAGAAAGAAGCAAGACTTCATAAAAGGTTCATTTTAGATTATGTCAAATCAACATTACGTCATAACATAAAGATTTTGCAGGCCAATTTTTCCTAGATTAAATTAAATTCAGCTGGTAAGAAATGAATAGCAAACTCCTCTTCCTGAAGCTCTGACTATTCAAACTGAAAGTGCCGTTTCCCATCCTGGGAAACAACCTTCAGCAGATCTCATCAAGCGCATTTAAAGTGATTATTCCGAACGTTTTGATCCAAATGCCACTAGTTACTCACGACCTGCTGGCCTCCTGCTTCAGTTCAGCTCATTGAGGCCAAGTCCAACCAGGCCGGTCACAAACAAACCCAAACCTCTGATTGACTGGCAGGAGTCCTGGGCTCGCCAGGCTTTAATCCCTGCTCCACAAACTAGCTTCCTCCCACAATACCCAGTGATTTATCAGAGCAAATGAATTTAACTCTGCTGACTTTTAGTGTAATTATTCATTTCAAGCTGAGATATTAAATCATATGCAACCAGTAGAGAAAATAATCTAAAATCTGTGGAGGATACCTCAGTGCTAACCTGCCAACAAGATCAAACACGTTCCTCTTCGCCCTGCATGTGATATGATCACTCAGTGCTCCAAATACCTAAAAAAAGAGTGCTGACCAGAATATTAAGGTGGCTGCAAAGTCTACATGTCCTTGAGCAAGATATTCAGAGTTTTTCTTGCCCGGTCTTTTTAAGTGCTCTGGATAAGACCATCATAAAGTCTGTGATAATAAGGAAACAGAAGCAAGTGACAAAGCTGCTATAGTCAATATTACTGTATTAACAATGGATCAACTGAGTACACAGCCCAGTCGCCAGAAGACAATGATGGCATTGTTGCTTCTGCAAACCACGAACGTGTTGCATTTGCATGTTTCATAGGTATCATAGCAACATTTCTTGAGTGATGTAGTATACGAGCTGACATTGTCATTGGGAGGTGAAGGGGACGGTGGATGATGTGAAACCTCGGCCAAACTTGCCAAGCTACTTCTCGAGACCAACAAACAACAAAACCGGCTGTGATGTAGCGAGTCACTGCTGTGTTTCCAGTGGCGTTTTAAGCACCCAACACAGGTGCTTTGTTGCAACCTATTGGGGACAGTGCCACAAAAAGCAGTTGTTGTTTACAGAGACACTGCCCCCAAAGCCAGGGATTTTATGACAAAACATGATCTTTTCCACAACCAAGTGACTTTTGTACCCAACACCAAACAGCAGACAGACAGATTTAGACACCAGCCAGTAAAGAAAGTGGAGTATTTAGCAGCTAAAGAGCCACATATTTTTCTCAGGAGCTGGTGGAGGCCAAAACCAGAGCTAAAAGGAGAGTGCATATTGGATTTCCATTCATCAGATGGCCTCCAGATTATTGCTAATGTTGCTCTACATCTGCTGAATGTGTAAATAAGAAACTGTTTGCTTTGTGTTTGTAGATTGTTGTGTTTACAGCGTTTCCAAGACCCCCGATTGGACAAATGAATCAGTTGATGCGGTTTAATGCTTCAGTGTGCTTTCATACAAAATGCTTCAAACCATCTGAATGAACAATTAGACAAAGTCACGTCCGCTTTAAGCAGTGATTGACCAGGATTCTCTCTTTATTCTTTACACAACTTTGGTCAGGTTTCGTTGCGTACAAATGAGCGCAACAACATGAGTGCCTTCTAGAAGAGACTGAGAGTGTTTCCAGTTGTCCCATTTTCATCCCACCTTCCAGTGCGGCCATTCAGAACATGGTCGGACAACGTGTCATACAAACTAGCTTGTTTGAAGACCTTATGCAAATGCAGAAAACTATGAAAACGCAGTTCATGTATCAATGACCATCCACATTTCTGCTTTCAAACTACTGTCCACAGAGTCCTTAGTCAGGTCTTTGTCCCACCAGGTTCACTTTCTCTGCACTGTCTGCAATCTAATAAGATGTAAAATTGCTAAAAACTATCAAGTAATGATAAAATACCAGAGACAAATCAAAACGGAGGATTTTAAAAATGCTGTTTGCTCAAAACAGATAACACCACAGTTGTATGTCTATATGTGAGTATGCATTCTTGCCTGTAAACACATATGCATTAGGGTGAGGCGATATGGCGTTAAAAATATTATCACTCCTCCTCAGTCTGTTTTTCACCATGACACACCCCTAATATCGATGCTGATGGATTGTGAAGTGAGGACAAAAAAAGGCATGTGTTACTCGAGACAGGATTTGGTGTTGGAGACTAAAATGTTAAAAATTAAGACTTAAGGATTCATTTTTGGTTTGGTAATCCTGGCAAAGCACATGACTGATAAACAGTTGAAGCACATGGATGAATTTGGTGGTACTTTGCGGAAAAAATCTGCCAGGGTCGTTTTACAGCTCAAAACAGATAGGTTAAGATGGCTCAAATAAACATTAAAATGTGTTGAAAATCTTCAACATCTGACCATTTGAGGAGAAAGGAGGTGTTTCCTGTCCTGCAACATGAACCCTGGCAGATCAAGCGCATCTCAAGTGTTGTATTGTAATATTAAAAGCAAACTCTACAAAAAGATTTTGTAAACTCTCGACTTCAAGTATGCATATATGCAGGACGGTGCAAAGTATTCACAGAGGACTAGACAAGGCGGAGGGTATACAGAGGTCAGGGGACAGAGTCAAGAAGCTGGAATAGTATCTGAATAATTATATCTGAAATACTTCTAATGCAGTGCAATAATATGTGCATGCTTGTTTTATGTGTTGCCTACAGTGTGTGTGTGCAGCTCCTTGTGAGTGGGTACAGTCGTGTACAGTACGCTGTGGTTCATTACAGTAATTACTGGCTGCAGGATACGGGGTCGGCTTGTGTTACGGAGCCCAGGGCCTCGGGATCCTGCAGCTCTGCCGCTATAGGAGCATGTGAACGGCCTTAAAGGAAGCTATTAATAGACAGATAATCACACAGGACACAGTAATCCCTCTACAGAGACACAGAGAGAGCACAGCGAATGGGCTTGGAGCAGGGCGAGAGAGTATGAATGTGAATGTGGGAGAGGAACAGAAAGAGAGAGAGAGAGTGTGCATGAAAGTGTGTGTGTGACTGTATTTAAGCATGTGAGAGAATGGGTGTGTGTGTGTGTGTGTGTGTGTGTGTTGGTGTAGCCTAGAATAACCCAGAAACTACCCTTCATACAGATCAGCAAGGAAGAGCTCTGGAGTGGAAGTGCTGCCACACACACATGCACACACACACTAATACACACCATCTTAGCCAGGCTCATACATCAGCACAAAGTCAGTCACCAGGCTTTCACCACCATATATCAAACCTCTGCACGGGATCCTGCATTACATCATTTTCTTTACTTGTATACAATTAAGTGTAGGACTACTGATGAGTAAATGTAACCAATCATTGATCCTGTATCCTAAATATTTCGATGAGAGGCTGCAACGAAAAATGGAGAGAGGCAGGGGTATGACAACCAACAGTCCCCTGGCTAAGAATCGAACTATGGACGTTGCAGTCATGTAGCACACACCCTAACCATTAGGTCACTAGAGCTGATGATTAACTGATTAGTTGACAACAATTAAATAGATCGCCAATTAATTTAATAATTAATTAATCCGTTTAAGTAATTCTTAAGGACATAAAGGCAAAATTCTCAGATTCTAGCTTCTTAAACGTGAATATTTCCTGGTTTCTTTACTCCTTTATGACAGTAAACTAATTAGTTTTTGGGATTGCGGACTTTCTGCTTTATGATGAATTAGTTATACCGAACACCTGATACATTTACACGCACACTAACATTCCACTGTATCGCAACACTTAAGTTTTCAAGAAGGTGGATGAAGGAATGAGAGACGGAGTTTACAGTTACATATCTTGACCAGGGTTGCCAGGTCCGCTTATTAGCCGTGACTTTGGGCTTGTTTCTAAAGTGGAGTTGCTTATTTGGGCTTCCTCTCTAAACGTCGCCTTCCTCTATATATATCCGTCTGATAAGTTATTTAAATGCATGATAGTCGCTTCTTTTGGGCTTGTTTCCATAGCCCTGGTTGCTTGTTTCTCTCCCAAGATCTGGCAACACTGATCTTGACGTGATGAACAACATGTTAAGTCGCATTAATCGGTGTATGCACGGCTGAATGTAAACAGGAATATTAGCAGAATATTCATTTTTATTAGCAATGCAAAACAGCTAAGTAGGACTCGTGTCTTTTTCAGAATAAGGGCAAAAAACAGAATATTTTCTGCATGTAAATGAAGTCACTGACGACCCTCTTCAGTTAAAAATGTCATTTGATCTATGAATTGCCAGAAAATATATTTTTAAAAAGCCCATTTGTTGCTAAACTCAAATCACTTGTTCTGTCCAAAGATATTTACCATCATGAAAGATGAAAAACAATCAAACATTCATTTTTGAAAAGCTGATTTTTGGCATTTTGGCTTTGTAATATGTTGTGATTACCACAACTTCTGGCAATTCATTTTCTATCAAATCACATCTTCCATATTCCTCCTGGCCTGGTAGTTGGAAACCTCTGACTTAAATGATTAATCAAACATCATCAATTGTTACTGAATAGTTTTCTGTTCATCTATTCATCACCAGATGTTTCCCTCCTCCTCCTCCGCAATAGTTTGACAGATGGCAGCTAATGTTTCCTCTTCAGAAGCGCTTAAAACACACACCAAGGATAACAGGACACACTAAGAAGTTAAATATTTTGCATATATCCCTGCCTAGGTTTGGCCTCATGCACTGAGTCTCAGCTCTGCAGCCTGATCTCAAACCACAACACACCTAAGAGACACCTGACTACAGGTTACTGCTGGTTGTTCGTGCTTACATACCAAGAATCAGGCATAAAGGCAGAATGGAAATAAATATACCAGCAGTAAGCAAAGGGCTGACAGTTGTCAAGGCAACCAGCTTCTTTCAAATCACAAAAACTCAGTATGTCATTGCAAAGGACAGAAAAGGAGATTCAATGCCTTGGACAAAAAAATGAATAAATAAACTGATAGCCAGAGGAAGCTACATGATGTTATATATGACATGTGACATGTATAATGATTATTTATAATAATCTGATTAAAACACCTGAAGCTGGTCACTTTCTTAAGATGCATAAGCTGGCTACTCATAACAGTGTTTGCAAGCCCACGCATGTTTCATTCATAGTAAATCCAGATTATCTCCTTTAAAAGTCACTCAAATGAACGCACTGACTGGACCAATTTGTCATAAGACCTCAGCTGATGCTCTTTCATGTTTAAAGTGCCCATATCATTGAGGGCATTTACTTTTACCATCCATCTTTATCCCCAAATCCATTTAGCTGGTACAAATGTGATCTTTTTTAATCCAGCAGCCACTGTGGGCAGCGGATGAAATCAGGGTTGAAATGAGTGTTTGGCAGTTGCTGATCTACTCAGTCAGCCTCTCTGTGTATAAGCCAGCCATCATGTTCAGGATTATTTATGGCTGCATCACAGCGGCAACTGCTAGTAGAAGTCAGTGTGGCCAGTGAAGTGAAGGGACTGTGAGGAGTTTTCTGCAGCTCCAAATGTCAGCAGAAGGAACCTGACAATGTTTAGGTTGTCAATGATTGTTTGTGTTTGGATGTTAAAGATCAGTTTAAGGAACTAGGAGGGGCGTCTGCTTCTGCCTTGAAAAATGCCCAGTAACGGGCCGTTCACATGTTGCGTCATGTGCGATTGCACAAATTCATTATTTTAAATGAAGACACGTGACAGGATTTCAAAACCAAAGTAACATTCACTGCTCATTTGTTGTGAGGCACCTGTTTTTGGGTGTGTCTGAGGCACATCAAGATGGAAAAATCCCAACTATTTCAAACGCAGTAGGCATAACACAGATCATATGACAAAAATTAACCAATCACCTGCATGGAACATGTTTCAAAATCTTCCAACAGCTGGTTGAAAGGTCAGCCAAACTTTGAGGGATTTGCAGTGCTGGACATACATTTATCTTTGTCTTGACTTTGTTTAGTCAGTGATGCTTGCTGCTAAATTACCACAACTTCATCATAATTGTCATTGCATCATGGAGGTTTGGGTTGATTAGCAAAGGCAGGTGCAACAGGGCACCTTAGATAGAACAATGAACTCGACACAGCTGACTTCATCCACGCAACACGAACATCCCCGAATGCATCCAGTCAGCTACTCCAAAAGGAATCAATGCCATTGCTCCTGCAAAAGCAAAATGGTGAGTTTGTTGCTTCTGTTTTCAGCAGATCAAATAGGTGTGTTGTTGGGCTTGTTAACAGGTATTTCACCAGTTAGAGAAACAATCAGTCAATTACTTGGGGGGATCAAGAATAAAGCATTCTGAGACCTTGATCACAACAAGCCAAATCTTCATCATGGTAGCGAGGATTGGATCCGCTCGTCTGTTGCATTTCAGCTTGCAAAACGCGTCCGTTACTATATACAAACTTGTAGCGGTGCAGATTTTGTCGTGCCTTGTGTTTCTGGGAAATGAGAATTCGAGGACGACTGGTGACACCAGGTCAGAGAACTATAAAAGCACCAGTATTTCTTATGAAGCTAACTGGTCTCATATCAACACGACTATTCTGAGATGCTTTATGAGTGCGGCCCCGTCCTGTGGAAACACTGATGCTCTGCTCTGGCTTTGGCCTCACCCTGATCTTCTCCTTCCTGCCTGCCTGCCTGCCTGCTCTGTTCTGTTTCTCAGCTTTGGAAGAGACTCTCATCTGGGCTCCCTTGGCAGAGGAAGAGAGAAGTCGCTGCTGCTTAATTAATGGTGGAAAAAAGCTTAACGACTCACAGCACGAGAGAGGGAGAGAGCAAGCAGTCGGATGGCTCACCACAGGAACTCCTTTAAGTTCGGCTAATTACATAACGGCATCAACCTATTGAACACAGGGTCGGGATTTAGCAGCTTGCATATGTACACATCTCTTTTTAAGAAAGATTTCGATGTCGTTTAATAGGCTTAACACGATGTACAAATCTTAAATGGGAAGACTCAAATCAGCCACTGATTATTTTACTAGCCAAACATGATTTGGCAGAGTTTAGAGACTACAAGGAGATCACATGGTCTGTTCACAGTGAAGAACAGTCTTCAAAAGTAACTGCAGCACTGACACAAAACTGCACAAATGCAACACTGAAAATCACGTGCAAACACGTCTGTTCAGACTATTAAGTAATTAAAAGGATGAAAAGAACTGTTAAATTTTGGGGATGTACTTATGCTGATTCTGTGTAAAGTCTGAAAACCAAGAATAAGAGCAGGAGTCGACATGGATCCTACAACTGAACCACACTCTTCACTCTCACTGCTGGGAGAAAAAACAAATGCAACAAATACAGACAAGGTCACAGTGTGGCTTTTGGGGTTCTCTATAAGGCAGCGCCGAAGTCAAGAGACTCCAAAGTTATCTGACAAAATGAGTTTGAATCTCACAGACAGTGACTCTGCTGGACACCGTGGCCAGAGCCCCCATTTCTTTATGACTTCACATAGCTCTTATACTGTGGTGCATTTAGCCACTAGTGTTGTCATGATACCTGCATTCTTGAAAAATATTGATATTCGGTGACGATTTTCAATGCCACAGGCAAAAACTGACATTACGTGCATGCAATTTAAACTTTTTAATACAAGGTAAATATAAAAAGGCTACAGACCCTTCTACTGTTGGCAAACAGTTTGGTGTTTTTGGTGGGTGGGGCTTAGCTGGAAGCAAAACAATTCTCCACAGTTATTAGCGAGCGCTAGCTAGCAAGTTCTGTTGGCTTGTTTTAGGGAATGGAGGAAGATGATGTGAGTGGTGCATTCAGAAATACTCATTCAGTGTCAGAGGGCACTTTGGCACTAACTGGATTTGAATTTGTTTGTCTGAATGTACCGCTGGGTTATCCAGAGCACCGCACTCTCAGAGTAGCAGAGCGCACTCTGGACACTGTGTCTGGGGATACAGAGCAGCAGAGCGCCGAGCGGAATGAATGTGTGATTAACTTAACTGTTTGTTAATTTATATAGATATATAATGCTCAGTTTCTTCGACCAACAGGGCTCTCATTTTAGTGTAGAGCGTCAGACTGAATTTATGAACACACCATGTCAGGTCTCTCGCTCTCCGGGACCGCCAGTGTTACTTGAATAAGTAAACACTGACCAACGGGACCAGACTGGCCGACCCGTATGCTCTCACTCAGCGGATGGATGATGTCACAGGAAGCCAATCTTACAAAGGAGGACGACACTTGAACGGTTTCCTCCATTTTGTTTTGCTATCAAAACTTCTGATGAGGTGGACATGATAACCCTTAATACATCCATTAACACAACAAGACGATATTTTAAAACTCCTGTGTAGCCTACAGCCCTGGGGTGGCGAGTTGTGTTTTGCCTTCAGCTAATAAATTGACGTCATTGTGATGTCGGCCCTAAAAGGCTCTATATTATGACAACTGCTTGTCTTTCTTGGCTAGTAGCAGTGAACAGCAGAATTATTGTGGTTAACAATAATAATAAAGAGTGGAAAGGCGAAGCTGGTAGCTGTGTATCAATACTGCAGAAAATAACTGTTTATAAATCGAATTTTTTGACAACACCAATGTTTAATTACAAAAATATATAAAATACTTGAAATGCAAAGGATTTAGAGGGTTGAATGAGTCCAGAAAAACATTAATTGCACTGTGTAAATATCATACATATCCTTCGCCATCGTACCATATCACTGATTTGCAAAGAAAACACATCTGGGAGAAGCTACAGGAGAAAGATTTAAATCCTATAGTTTACAGTTACGTTGCACTCATTTAGCAGATGCTTTTGACCTAAAGCATCTGCTAAATGAGTGCATTAAAACCACACAACTGGGAGTGTATCCCTTTTAAATAAATAACTAAAAGCATTTTCAGTGCAAGAGTACAACTGCTTAGAGATGTGATTTAAGCTGCTGCAAGATAAATCTCAGATGACTAACAACACAAGTTTTCACTATTGGCTGGAGAACTTCAGACTATCATCTTCACAATGGTCAGCAGGTGAGAGAAAAACAACTACTTTCTATTTCATTAATGGAAAATACTTCCCTGCTATTTTTAGGTTATAACGTTCTGCATACAGCGCTGCAAAGATCTAAGTCTAGGAAAGTGTAAGATGACCAGGCTACGCACTCTTTAAGAACAGTCCACACACACTCAGTGTAAATGGGAAAGCCCCCTGTCTATAAAAGCAGTGAGCGTGTGTGACCGGGAGAGCGGCAGGCTTGAGTTACGGCAGCAGAGAGAGGCCAACAGATGCGATCAGCAGATGACTCGACCCCTCTGCCTGAAGGTCAATTTGTAGGATGTTATGTACCAGCTATGACGGTGTCATGTATGTACACACAGTCACGGGGTTCAGCCATCATAAAGGTATAAACAGTGAAGGTTAACATGGACTGGGGATGAGTAAAACAATCAGGTAGACATGCAGGGTTATTGATGGAGGAATGTCAAGGCGCTGCAGGTGTGACCTTTGCTCTCCTCACTGCTGGTGGCTTCTAATTAACCTTATTTACAGATGCTTTTCAGACTCACCCTGCTTCAGCTCCCCAGAACAACCAACCAGTCTTCTATTGTTGGTCCGGGATTGATCAAGAGTTTTTAAAGCCACTTATTCACCTTTAAAAGCAATCTTCTTAGGGGCTGAATTGTTGGTAGATTAAGCTTTCTAAACCATTTGTCTGAGTCACTTTAGATAGGAGCGGCTGATAAATATATACAAGTAAAGCGAAGATTAAAACATAAAATATATTTTCCAAGAAAGCCTAAAACAGACAATAAACCTTACCTTTTTGTCTGACAAAACTCTTGTCACTCAAAAGGTCCAACTGAAACGTGGCTGCTTGATTGGTATGTTCTCTACAAGCTGGTGTCCGTGCTCAGTGAAATACAACAAATAGTGATAACAGATCTCAGCTGTATCTAAGTTATCAAAAATGAAGAAACCTGAACCAAGATTCCATGGGAAATTCAAAAGGATTCAGATTCTATGAGCAGAACTGATGAGCAAACTGCAACCCCAATCAGCTCCTCCAGGATGTTCGATGTTGGGACAGCAACCATTGACGCAAATTTAACCAATCCTTGTGAATTCTTTACCATTTGTCCATTCACTGCCACTTTTCCACAAATTTGACCAATCATCAGTTTCCTGTGAATTAAACCAGTCATAGCAGTCACCCACAAAACGTCACCAAACTCACTTTCTTGGTTCTGGTTGTGAAGATGCAGACATGAACGTCTCACATACACCAACAAAAATTACTGCTGAAGACCATGAAAGGCAATACTGCAGTGGTGGAACATGGATGACATCGATTGACAACCATTTTTCTACAACAAAACGCACTTGAAGATTGGCTAAAATGTGGGGAACAACAGACAGACAAGTAACCATGACATAGGCTCTGTTGTAGCCAGATCTACTGCACGTGCTAGGGGTGTAATGATCAATCGGTCTGGATCGATATACTGATTTAATGATGAACAATCCAATATCATCAGCGCAAAGTGAAATCATTGATCCATATCATCATTTTTAGGATACGCCTTTATTTTAAAAAATCTGTGTCACTGTAAAACAGCAGCAGGCAGATGGCAAGCAGCCAAGAGAAAGACGATGAGGGTGACGTTACAAACTCAAGAATAAATCAACAGTGTGGAATATTTTCAATTTCAGAGAAAATACAGGTACATGCCAAAAGTAAAAAATGCCATTTTGAGACAAAATACGATGTACCTGCCTGGACGAGTGTCTCACTTCACTAAGTTGTTGCTACAGCAACATTAGCTGCTCTGTTTCAACAATGTTCGACTGAAAAAACGTGCACGCAGGCTGAAATTCACCTGTGCTGTTCTGTCAGTAGATGCAGTGACTTGTATGAACAGTGTGTGAGAAAAAATATAAATAATTTGTTATTATTATTATTATTATTATTTGGAGGAAAAGTCCGCTAGCCACAAGGCTAATTTTTGCAATGCTATCCTGCTTAAGCTAGTAATGAGTGACTAGCAAAAAAACAAATGATTAATTTATGAACCTTGACAGTTATTGCTGAGCTGAATTTTATACTTTTGTTAAATGATGTAGCTGTTTATCCATGTTTTATGGCTGCTGGGAGATAGCCTGGTTCCAGACCATAGACCCCACCCACTCAACTGAGTAGGCTTGCATCTCTGGTCTGGCATACTGCAATGAATTTCCGATTTATCTCGTCCAAACGATGGACAGACCAATGAACGCCGGGGGTGGGGGCGGGTCTAGCGATCAGCCAATCAGCGCCACGCTGATGTCAAGCTGTATGCCGGTGGGTAACTGGTGAGGATAGCAACAATGGCGACCGCTACAGATCCTACAGACCACATTAACGATGCTAACGAGGTATTTCGCCACTACTCGCGTTAATGGAGGACCAAATTAAGGAAGCTGCTAAACTGGATTTAACGGCAGCTGGGCGTGCACGACGACGGAGACATTTTAAACAGGCAATGCTCGCTTGTTTTCGGCACCCCCGAGGCATGGATACTAATGACGTCAGATTCTGGGTGAGTCGTTGATCTCTACTGATTGGTTAGGGAAAAATCAAATCCCCTCCCCCTTGTAAATCACCTTCAATGGAGGCGATGTCAGACTGAAGGTTCTGGGAGCTTCAGTCTGACACTCAGGCTAGCTGGGAGAAGTTTACCTTCAGAGCTTTAAGCCAGATAGCCAGTTATATGGGCATATGATATCGTCCTCCATCAATCAGAGGCCCCTGAATCGCATCAAATCGTATTGTGGCAGACTTTGTGATATCAGCAATTATTGTATCTTTGGCCAAAGAATCGATATAATATTGTATCGTCATGAAACTGGTGATTTACACCCCTAGAAAGAATCAAGGTGAGTAAGACTACATATGCATGCTTAGTGCCCTGGAATTTAATGAATTACAGACACACGAAAACTAAACTATTTTTGTCATTTTCACTTGCTTCTGCAATTTCTTTGAAAGTTAACACCTAAAAACACTGCAACATGCATTTCTTTTTTCACAGAAAACCTTATGCAACAATCCCTCCAGAGCTGCCAAACTGTGAGGTACTGTACAGTTTAACTGATTCACTAGCTTAATATATGTTGAGACTAGATTTTTTTAAAACTGGCAACATAATGCACAATAGATATTAGAGGTGGAACTAGCTTTTGATACCTTGTAGATCAAAATGTATTGACTTTGTTTTTTTGAAAAGAGAATCTGGCACAGGGATTTTTTATGGGAATTTAAATTTGTTTCAACTTTCAGCTAAACAAGCTATCAGACTAAAAAGTGACACATATAAGCACTGCCACCAAAGCAGAAACTGTGTGTCATGTTTCCTGTCGAGGAGAGCGGTTTCCCAGCAGTTACTGCTGTCGCCACTGGGGCCTATGAGCCACTGAGGTTAAACATTACATAAAGGATTACAGTGAGAAGAGATGATAAACGCTGACTGTCACAACATCTGTTCTGTTTAGTCTTCAAATAAAAAAAACACAACAACAACGGGGACAGACGTGACCCAGCAACATGGCCAACATCAGCTGTCGATGCAGATCTCCACAGGAAGCTGGCACACAACCAACTGGTCAACTATCATGATATGTGATGACATTGACATGCAAGTACACATGTGCATGCATATGGTTGTTGCAGTTAAGCAGGGTCTAGTGCCAGATACACAGCACAATGCAAACGTTTATGTGACTCCTGCTGCAAGCGTGGCTGTGTAGTCAGCCGTTATTATGTTTACTTCTGCCAGGCTTTTTGTGGGAATTACTCTGAGTTTAAAGATAGATTTTCATTTGGACTAACTTACAGAAATCTACCTGGTGCCTGGTGCAAAGAGAGAACAAACAAAGATGAACAATTACAGATGTAAAAGGAGTTTAGATTGTGGTTTGCCAAATATATTCAACAAGCCACAGTCTCATTACAGTGTCACTTTAAGGGTGTAAACATGCAGACTGGGCAGATAAAAGAAGAAAGAGAGCAAAGTGGACTGCACCAGTCAGAGCAAAACAGCTGTCACCATGGCAACTGAGTCAAACAGTCAAACAGTCAAACACATGCTGACCTGGATTCACAGTCTACCAACATGGTGCAAGTCATGCAATACAGAGCTCTTTGGCTGCAATTCCTTTAATGTCTTTGTTGATTTTTTTTTTTGTATTAACCCTTAAAAGCAGATCTTTCTGCTCGATGAATAGCTTAAAATGAGAGTATGTCACTTTTGATGCCACTGTGACCACAAATGACTATCATGGGTAGTGTTGTCACGATACCAAAATCTTTGTTTCGGTTCCAATACCAATATGAATGTCAATACTTTTCGGTACTTTTCCTAAGGAAAAGTCTTTTTGGATACAAACCTTTAGAACAATAAATAGTAGGGGTGTAACGGTACCAAAAAATCATGGTTCGGTAAGTACCTCGATACGGACGTCACGGTTTGGTTGCTCAAATGTTTCACCAAGTTTGTGTTGTCTCGTGTTGTCTCCTTTTGCGAGGCAGACTTTCTCTTGTCTTTTTTCACGTGCACCAGCTGCGAATGTTGATACAGGTGTTGTCATACACACCACTTGCGCAATATGTGCTCCAATAGGAACAAGGAAGGCGTTTGTGTGCATAAATGAATTAAATAAATTAATGAATTGAATCAATTTAAAAAGTACCGGTATTTTCCAAATGCAGTATAGTACCGTTTGGAATACTCTAGTACCGTGGTACTATTTTAGTACCGGTATACTGTGCAACACTAATCATGGGATAATGGTAAATGCTGAAACATACTGCAGTTTATCAGAAGCACATTTAGAGAAGACTCATAAAGTTAATAAACTGACACACAAATGGCAGTTACACACTAACACCCAGCTCAAGTTTGCGCACATTAGCCACCACTGGTTACAGGTCATAGCTGCGACATCCCTCACTGTACTGAATTAAGCAAAAGCGTGTTTTTTGCATTCATTTTTAAAAGGTACGAAAGTCACAAGAACCAATACTTTAGTACCGAATCGATGCCAAATTCTGGAAATGTGACAGTACGTAGGTAGATACTGGGGATGCAATTCTTACGGACGTGACTGAGTAGCATATATGCATGCTGCAAGTGTTCTAGTCTGCCGTTAAATTTCAAGGGAAGAAGAAGAGCACCTAACAGCAACGGACTACAACACAGCATCTATTCTGCGCTAATCGCTGCAAGTTAAGATTTTTTTTGTGGTTGCTGTGAGTTGCAAAATGTTCAGCTTTGGGTAAAACGATGCACTTGTCACTGTCACATGTTACCCTACAATCCCTTCATAGTGGAGAAGGGGCGGGACTAATAGCCTTCGACAAAGAACACCTGTCACATCTTAATTGTACAAGTGCAGACTAGTGCTTTGTGTTCAAGGCAGATCATTAGGGATTAAAATAAAACTTAAATTAAATCAAAATGTTTTTAAGAAAGGTGTGTATGTTTATTTTGTCTTTTACCATGGTACTGAATTGGGTATCAAGACTCTTGGAATTGTATGGGCACTGGTTTAGTCTCACTTTAAAGGATTAACCAGTTATGAAAATTGTTCCATTGTTTTCTTGATCAACTAATCGTTTTAGCGAAATGTCGGAGATAAAAAAGAACAACACCCATGCAGCAATAAAATCCAGTGACATCATGTTAAGGCAGGCTGTGTACTGCAACACAGTTTGATGTTACTTCCTAGTTTGAAACTGTACAGCAGCAGATTTAAGATCAGATACCAGACTTGTTACTGTATTACAATCAAAGTCTGATATTGTGAAAACACTGAAGGGAATGTTCTTACAACTCAACACAGAATAAACATGCACTCACTGTACATACACGTGCCGGCCCGGTACAGGTAAAGGGTCACGATTTGTGTAATGGAAAACATTCGACATATAGATATATGTTCATAACCCAGATACACACTACCCATGTCTCAATGTCCATGTTCTCAAGTCTCATACAAGCCTTGCAAGGCGCCAGGCTGCTGTCAATCATTAACACATGCAGTCGTCCTGGGTAAACTTTGCTCCCAGCTACTATAGCCAACAACACGGCAGATGGCAGAGCTACAGAGGCCGTAGTCACTTTCACTCTGGCGTTTAGGTAACAAGGTGTCACAGTACTAAATGTCTGAATTATAACTCACTATACGGCTTCTGCGAGCTCCTAATGAGAGCAAACACTGCAGGAAGCATCATCAGGGTTTCATCAGTGATGAAGAACTTGAGCTTTTTCTTTTATATTTCCTTTTGAGCTGCACATGAAAATAAGGCTTTTTGGTTTTTTTGCCCTGCAGGATGAGTTCACAATTTTTAAGTCTTACTTAAAACATAATCAGGTGCTCTAATGAATACTGAAACGTGTTTCTTGCTTACTGTGATCATTCCTCCTCGTCACACTGGCCATTAAAAGATCCCTTCCTAATGTGTTTCCAGCGTAAGTGATGGAGGACAAAACCCACAGCTCTCCATTTGTGCAAATGTATTCAAAAGTTTCTAAAGCGTTTTAAGAAGGGACCTCCTAATGGCCAGTGGTAACAGGATGAGTGATTACAGTAAGGAAAATCTATTACAGTGCTCGTTTGGGACTTGCAAAATTTTGAACCTATCCTTTAAGCGTGCCCTAGAGCACTTTTATTACCAGTAACCCTTAACCAAAGAGCACAATCAATAAATGCCCTCAGACAAAAACAGCATCACCTTATGTCCTTCTCTTTGAATCAGTGATGGCGAGATTCGCCTTCCTGTTGATGGATTCTGGTGCTAAGTTAACGCTCGGTGGGGTTAGGAGTTACATCCCCAGCACAGCTCAGTGAGTAAACAACTTAAAAACATCCCCAACCCTTCCACTGTAAAGGTTTCAATTCCTACTTGAGCTGTAAATACTAATGATGCTTGTTGCGTTGGTGGATAAACGCCTCTGTGAGAAGGTTCATCGTTTTACAATACTTTCTAATTATGCGCCTGTCTGATTCAAAAACACAAAGTACATTTACAGGGTTTTATTTATTTCACACTACCTCAGCACTGTGCTGTGAATAGAGCCTAAAGTGGCACTTTAATTGCTATTTGATGCCAATCACCTGTTTGCTTACAATCAAGTGCTGTGTGCAAAGCCAGGATGGTACAAAATGTTACGAGTGTCGAACGTTATTAGCGTCAAGAACTCTGCTAAGGGTTTATCTACAAAAGAGCTGAAAGGATTATTTGATTAATCAATTGGGAGACAATTAAAATGCAACACCTTTGACTAAGTTTTAATCATTTGGATCATTTTTCAAGCAAAAATGCAAAATATTTGTTGGTTATAGCTACAACTGGGTGATATGGAGAAAATCAAATATCACAATAATTTGACCAAGTACCTCATATATGGTCTTACATCATGACATAAATATAATATCAATATATTGCTCAGCCCTAGCTAGGGTTACTCTGCAACAAAGTTGAAAGGATTATTTGATTAATCAAGTGAATGAAAATGAATATGCAACAACTCTGATGAAGTATGAATCGCTTGGGTTGTTTTTCAAGCAAAAATGCAAAAACTTTGCTGGTTGCAGCTTCTAAAATGTGAATATATTCCTGGTTTTCTTTTATGGTAGTAACGTCATTGGGTTTTGGACTTTTGATCACACAAAACAAGCAATTTAAATTTGGAATTTGGGCATTTTCTTCTATTTTCTGACATTTTATTCACCAAAAGAGTAACTAACTAATCAGGAAAATTATTGAAAGATCATACAAAAAAATGAGGACATTTTCCAAATATTATTTTGTCTGAATAACAGTTCAAAATGACTTAAACTTATAGATTTTTAGCATTTTTATTTGATAAATTGTTTAAAATGCTAAATCAATAACTGAAAAAGTTGTCTATGCATTTTCTGTCCATCAGCAATTTAATGAACAGACTATCAAAGCAGTTTCAACACTGATATTAACATTATTCCGACAATTAATGGGCAAACATGGTAATAAAGATCTTTCCATTTTGTCTTGATGTGAAATATTAAGTATCATTTTCCCCAAAGGAAAAAACACAGGTCCTTAAACAACTTTACAATCACTCTAGGTCCTAAGGTAAAGGCTGCTTGAAACTTAAAGGGTTAAATAATGTAACTAATTAACTCTTCTTGCTAACTAATCGCTTATTTTCAAATCCAAGACATCAGTATCTACAGTGGTAGGGTAGCGTTGTTTGGCACTGGCTGTACAGATCCTCACATAACTGACAGGTCACAGGTTTGAACCTGACAGCTGATGTGTCACGTCAAAAGTTTCCTTCAGTGAAGACACTGTTCTAAGAGCATCAGCTCAAAGGCTGCGATGTAAAAGCTGCTCTGTGGCAGCAGCAGCAGCAGCAGGAATGATCATCTGGGACGGTTCACACAAAGACTGCGTTCACGAGTCCAGGTGAGAGGGCCGGGTCGCTCGCAGGACTCACATAGCAGGAATTCCAACAGACATGTGCACTGCTGAATCAAACTCAACACAACACAACACAGGAGGTACCTGTCCTTCACCTCGGCTCAATCACCACCTTCTGCTGCTGTATTCTCAGAACACAAGAGCTGAGACATGCACGTTTGTGTGGTGTCAGGAGAAGACGTGTCTCCATCAGTACAAGATTACTGTCACCGCCATGAATCTGATTCTGGTTGGGTTCATTTCAATTTTGTCGATTAGGGCTGAACCTCAATATCTACTGTAATATTTTTGGTTCAGACTATCAAGAACAAAAACTGTCAAGCCCCAAAATTCAAGGCCAGATTTTGCACCCACTTTACTTTGATCAGTTTCTAATAAGTTACTCATTTAAATCAGAATGGTGCCAATTTCAGATTGTTCATTTTAGCAATGTTCTTACAATTGCTTATGTTTAGACAACACCTTAATTTGAGACGAAGAAAAAGATGAAAGGGAGGGTTTTGTAGAAAAAAGGTGTATAAAAAGTATTGCTTCAAATCTTCCAAATCTCAGGTACATCAAATACGAATTCCATTATCCCATAATTAATGCTCATTTCTCCCTCAAGTACATTCATAAAATTGGGCTATCTATGCAGTAGAAAGATGTAAATACTTTTGAAATTGGTGCGACATGACTAGAGAAAACAGAAAAAAGGGGCTGTGGCATTTACTTTTGCTTCAGAGGTAGGAAACCTACAACGACCAGAATGGGACCAATAAACGTTCCTGCTGGTGGGTGACATAAGGCGAGCTTGACATTTTTTTCAAAGGAAACAATATGGTGGCTGGCTGGTAACAAAATCTTGTATAAAAGTCAAACAGTGAACTAAAATATGTTTTATTTTAGGCAAGAAATAGGCAACGCAGTAACAGAATCTTCAGCACTGCTTAGTTTTAACGCTTCATCTGTATTTGACAAAGGGAATCCAGGGTGAGTCTCTCTCAGTCCGCTTCTATGTTTTCTGCGTCCATGCTGGCAGGCATGCATAAGTATAAACCTGTAGTTCAAGCAACAGCCCTTGAGCCAATGAAAATTTGAGCTGAGAACTGAGCATGGAGATCTGGGCGCTGATGAGATAGAGAGAAGTTTACCACAGTTCATTTACACATACGACCCAAACTGTTATGACACAAAGCTGGTTTTAAACCTGCAAAGTATCCCTTTAAGATCATGCCTGTCGATTCAAATTAGTCTTGAATCCTAGTACAGATTGTTGTTATATTGTTATGTTGGAAATTAAAAAAACTACATAATAACTAACAGGGTTGAACTTACGAGTTAATTGATTAATCAACAGAAGCAGCAACTTTGACAATAGAGTAGCTTTTAGGTCAACTGACAAGCAAAAATGTCCAATACTTGGGCTGTAGGTAATATAACAGACATTTTTTAATATTTTCAGATGTTTTATAGACTAAACAACTTGTATGGAAACATTACTGATGGATTATTTAAGAGTTAAAATGATCAGTTGTTGATACCCTTGCTGCAGTTGTTGTAAACACTATACTCGTGTACTGGCATGCTTAACAACAAAGCAGGTGGAAGCTCAGCAGGTCCAATATTTTACTTTCAAAAGCCAAAAGGTGCGTTTCTTAATGAACTCCTGGTTCTTCTTCGGATCTGCTTTGAATTAAGAATATGTCTGAAATCCATTCACAGAATGAATCCACCCACGCAGAACGTCAACACTTACTCAAATACCAACAAACACATTCCTCCACATAAAATCATACATTTAAAATGCAACCACTCCACATGTGAACTTTCCATTCTCCTCTCAGCAAGTGAAAACACTCTTCTTCTGTTACCATTCCCAGTCCATTTTAAGTCTACCTTTCCATCTGCCTCACACACACACACACACACGCCCACACACACACACACGCACACACATGCACACACACACACACACACACGCCAGGCTGGGCCGGCTGGTAGCAGCGACAGCCCTTGACAGCAGAGGCTAACTTTAACACTCAATGTTCCTGTGCTAGCTGGTGAGCAACCCCCCCCCTCTCTACACACATTCATGAATACTGTCACTCACTTAATCAGGCTTCCTCTCCCTGTTGGGCACCAAGAGAAGAAAACGACAGTCATGAACGTTGCGGTGTGAGCTGATATGAGCCAAACATGAGGACAACAGAAGTTTGGTGGACCCACGCTCCTTCTTGTGGCTTGTTTGTAGCGAGTGGGGCTGGAAAAATGTAAAGAGACACCTCGTGGATCAGGTTTCTCCTGAGGGGAGGACACGAAGGGGAGGGAAGACGAGGCAACGTGTCGGTGGGCTTCATTGGTCAAAGAGAGACCAGAGGAAGCCGCAGAGAGAGAGGGGGAGAGAGAGACAGGGGCGGGCTGTGCAGCATTGTACATCTCAGTCTCACTCTTTATTTCTATTTTCTGCTCCTCTCTTTTTTTAAAAGCCTGCTGCCCAGAGAGGTCAGAGACAGATCAGCCCTCCTACATGAGGTGGACGTGAGCCGGAGACGTGAAAAGAACCTAATTCAGGTTGAAAATGCTGGCGACACGCTCAGCCACATGAGGATTTGGCCCACATTAGCCTGGGTTGCTGCTGAAATCAGATATCTGCTCTTAACAGGCTCTGTTTGTCATGTTTTCTCCCAATTTATGCCACAGTGACTGATAGGAGGGGGCGATTGTGAGATGTCACAGCAGCTAACGTCAGTATGAGAGGAGTTGAGAGAAACCTCCGGGAGAGCTGGGAGGAGGAAAACGCTCAAGTCACAGGAGGAGGAGAGGAAACCTGATTTTTACACACAAGTCTTTCTCCTCTCCTCATGCGGACACTGGTGGACTACAAATTTACTCTTTCAGTTTACCTGCCAGACTTATCAAGCACAGGCAAGTGTGACTTCAACAAGAATAAATGTCTGTTTTCCTCTATGAACAAATGTTGCAATACTTTAATTTATTTGTCTTTGTTTGGGGAAAGACAAACAGGAGTTCAGGTATGCTTTGACTACAGGAGTTCTTTCTTTGGTACCTTTTCTTACCTTTTAGTTTAATGTACGCTTATAAAACGTGTTTATTATTAGTATTGTACGTTATTTAATGCACACATATAATATTGAAATTCCATAAGGTTGTGGGACTTAGAAAGAGAGACTCAGAAAAATGATTGGTCAAAACAGGAGCAGCAGAGACTGAGACATGGTGACTTTTTATGTAAAGTTTTGCACCAAAATCACCCCCAAACATCTGGCTATGCCAGTTGTTATTACAATGTTATGTTATACAGTCCCTCCAGGATTTTGGGGGGGTTGTTGCAGCCTGAAATGCCTGGTTTCACAGCAACTTTTCAAAAAAAAAACCAAACTGTGATGCATCTTGCAATGTTTACAGGAATTTTTTCGCCATGCGACACAGCGTCGAGGGACAGTTTTCGTGAGCTGCTCACCAGTTAGCACAAGATAACACTGTACAAGGTGATCCCATCCCTAATTGTCATATTTTGGTGCTTGGGCATCAGCGCCATAGAGGCGGTTAATTGAGTTCCTGATCTCACACAAACACCGAAACGGCTCAACCCTGTCTTTAGACCTGTTAATAACCATTAGGCAATATTAACCCAATGTTAACCCAATGATACTTCCACAGGTTCACCGACGAAAACAACTTTTACTTCCTCTACATAGTCAAGTCTGACTGTGGTCTCCGCCAGAGCCGAACCGGGGACCTCACTAAACCATCCAATCAGTAGTAGCGACGGACGGTGTGTACAAAGGGAAGGGACGCGAGCTTAAGACCCATGCTTAGTGAGAATTCCTCGTTCATGGGAAGTAACTGCAATCCCCAATCCCTATCATGAGGGGACAGCATGTCGAAGTATCTTTGGGCAACTGAATGCCAAATTTCTCGCTGTTCCATCGGTGTGTGTGTGTGTGTGTATGGTTACTGAGTAGCAGGTGGCACCATGAACGGTAGTCTCGGCCACCAGTGTGCGAATGTGTGAGTGAATGCGTAAATGTGACATTAAGTGTACAAGTGCTTTGAGTGGTTGGAAGACTAGAAAAGCGCGATACAAGTGCAGTCCATTTCCCAGTTAGCTGTGTGATGCTAACAGTTAGCTGTGTCACTGTGTGGGTGTGTAACACTGTCCCAGGCACAGAGCTTTGGTCCCGCAGCACTAGTCTCATGATAAACAAAGAGAAAGAGGGGCTGATCCAATCAACATGCTGCGAGCAGCTCTACAGTGAAATGAGATTGTACCATTTTTACATAGTCAAATGAATAATTAGCGTTAATGTTGCGACTGCAGCATCCTAACACCATGGAGGGGCTAGTTACAGAGCAGAGTGGCTGTGGGTTTGACCATGTTTGACCAGGATAGTAATTTGCAATTGAAATCTTTGTCATCTTTCAACTACAGTGACACTGACCTCTCCAGACATTTACTCTGAACAGCTGGTGGAAATCCTTAAATGACAGACTCATACATTCAAGAATTTTGGTCATAACACAACTGTTTGAGAGAAACTGATGAGTAATCTGTATTCAGATCCCGAAATAGGGTTTTCAGAATCTGATTAAAGTGGAAGTTACGTCTGCATGAGTATTTATAAAGGTATAAGGAAGTTTGGCGTGCCACAACTTTATATTTACTTTGTTTCTATCGTAACCATTGTCTTATCATCTGAAACCCCGGCACTGGCTATTCAGATCACAGTGATGAGTCACCGCTTTATCAAAACTGGATATGGCTGAAAGAATAAAGAAAGACTGCAGGTTGAGGCAGAGTTTCAGGCATTTTTCACTAATATCTTGACATCCTGATATGTAATTGAAATGTTTCAATGCCACCGATTTGGATGGAAGAAGAGAAGAAAGGGAATGAAAGAAAGATGGTATGGACAGATTCCCAGACAGAGAAGGAGTTGAGTTTGTCTGCCAGACAGGAACCATCTCCTTCCCCTCCTCTTCCTCCTTCTTTCCTTCCTCCACCACTGAACATGAAAGGACTCTTAATCCTTCCTCCAGGTTTCCCGCCAGCCTCTTCACCTCTCGCTCTTGTTTGCATTCTTTGTTCTACCTCCTTCGGTGAACATCTCTGTGGAAACACTTATTGACACTTAAACTATGCAGCAACTGTAACATGTATGTAAATTAGATTATATAAGTCCTACTGTATATTTACGATGTCGTTGCACTCTCTTCTCATACCATGAAAGGTGGATTCATCCAGGCCATGTGATGTGTGTTTGTTGCTATGCCAACTCCAGTGGTAACCGGGAAGCTTGCTGGCAATTTTTCCTGCCCTCCTCTTATGAATGTTTATTACTTCAGAGAAAACTTTTCACCGTGCACACGCTGGAGCACAAAAATCATAGAAACCCTTGGGGTCCGCAGGCAGGAAGAGCAGGTTATGTTTTCAATTCTCCTCTGGATATTTCATCTTTTTATTTAATCTCTATTGATTCAGGAGACTCCGGCTGATACTGTCCATGTTTCTTGTTTTTGCTTCACATTCACAAAGTTGTATACAGTCCCACTCGGGAGCTGTGTAGTACAACCTGAGCCCTGTGCTGGGAGATTAAGGGCTTGCTCAAGGGCAGTGTGCCAGTAGCTGTTGAGGGAGCTGTCATTCTTATAACGTTTTTTCAGATTTTCCTTTCTGTTACAGGATTCAAACCAGTAATCTTCAGTTTTAAACACAACAGAGGTCCAAGAAAAAGTTTGCACTAGACTTTTTTGATGGCCTATATGGCTGTTAATATTCTGCAATTCCCAGCATGTACAATTACCAGACGTAAGTTTTAAGTAGCCAAATAATAGCTTACATTTAAGCAGCAGTAAAACACAATCACTATAATCATCTTTACAGTCCAAGCCTGTCATATTAAATGACTTCAAAACAAAATGGCTTTAATAAAGACACTGTCTACTGAGAATAGTGAATAATCAGAGAACATGATTGGCAGAAGCAAAGGAGGAAAGGGACTTGGTTGGAGACACCAGGCCCCACCATAAAGTCCTCTATGAGATCTTCCAGGGATTCACCGAGCGTCCTATCCACTGTTAGGTTGGCCTTGGTGGAGTAAAGTGTATCTCTGTTCTGATCTATGAGGAAATGTGCGTCGTTCTAAAGGTCTTCCTGAGAACGCTGATGCCGTATATGTCATATTTCCAATCAGACATTTTGGCCATTGATATTTTAATCTGCCGGATAACTACATGTGATACCAGCTAAAAGCCGGAATATGCCAGATGGGTCCAACTTGTCTTGAACCGCTGAGTACAGGATGTTTGGTTCACCCAAAGAACGAAAACATTACTGTCAAATTAGCTTATAATAGCAAGGGCAGAATATGAAATTTTAAGGTGCATTTCAGCCTCGAAAAAATTGGCATTTAAACAGTTGTCTGTCAGCTAAACCTTGCTAGTCCAGTTTGGATGTATAGCTCATAAACTATAAGAAATGTCGTCGGTATGACCAATGCAAATGAGAAACCAGAAATTGAAGAGCTTCCAAGATCAATAACATCTATTGTTTCTGTAACATGTTACTACACTGGATTACAAATGATAAATCAGATGTCATAAACTATGGGTCAAAACTGTTCAACCAAACTTGTCCAAACAGGCCAAACCATTAGAGACAGCATAAACTTAATGTGTCTAGAATACAGCTTTAAAGAGCTTGCTTTGATGTAGCTTCACGTGCACATTTTGCCAACATTATTCTTACACTACACTTTGTCCTGTCCTGTGCTAATATCTGCCGAGCCACAGATTTTGTGTACTCTGACCCTGAATGGCACGTGGTCCTAAATTAAACTCAAATTACAGATGGCACTTTAATCTAAAAGATTTACTGCTGCAGCTTGCGACAGGATGCCACTTCTCAGTCAACCAAGACCAAGTACTTTACAGTCATTATACGGCACTATAAGACAACACACACACATACACACACACACACACACTCGTGCCAAACCTCTGAGGGTTTTTCTGTTTAATTATACACTTGTTGGATATTATGAACAGGCTATTTGCTTCAGACACAATGCCAAACCAGTGGTGTTAACAAAGACGGCACTGACTAGCTTGTCCGAGCTTGTTCACTATTCTTACACATGACGTCACAGTCCCTTGTACCACAAGGTCACAGTTTTTCCAATGAGGTTTCATACAAAGCTTTCAGATTTAGCTGACTGGCAGCATGAAAAAAGGACTCATAGTTTCACTAAAGCACACCTCTGCAGCTCCATCTGACCTGTGATGCAGTGTCAGGGTCCCAGCCTCGAGTTACTGAACACACTGATGCCAGGCAGAACACTGCTGTAAGGCTCGGGGATTTTCACATGTGAAAATGTGAGATCAAGGTACATCCTGAGCCTCTCTCATCTTGTGGGCAGCTTCTTGGTCCTGTGAGTCCTTATTTTAGAAAAATTCAACTATCTGTTGAACCAGAGGGCGCTGCTTTTGGTACCAAGTGAAATCAACAAGGTCTATTGTAAAGAATTCCTACAGCGTGCGTCATCCTTTCGCCCGGGGATCCCCTTGAGGAAACTGCGCCCTCCTGGTCTTCCTCTAAACGTCTAAGAATGAGCTGCACTGCCAACGACGGGATTTATGTAATCCACCGTGCTTTACCAAGACCCCGCTTGTCATTTTCTGGCTGAAGTCTGACCTGTGATGGTGATTAACCCTCATGGAGGAAGGAGGAAGAGGAGGAGGAGGGGGAAAAGATGTGATTTGTGCATCTTGATGATGTGCTTTTGCAGTCTGCTAAACCGACAGCGTCGAGTACAGCTGTCCAGATATACGCCCACCTCTGCTGCTGTGTACATGTGTTCCTCAAGGCGGGAGGCAAACACAGAGAGATTATGGAAATTAAAAGAGAGAAACACGGCAGAGCAGCTTCCTCTATTAAAAATAAAGATATAAAGGACACATGAATATATGCAACAAGACATGAGAAAAGGTTAAATGAAGGACAAGCAGGAGAAAAGGTTTGTTTTTGTTGAGTTGTAGCCTGAAAATACAAAACAGAGGAATCGCATCCCCACTGCCACACTAAGTGATAACATCCTCTATGAGTATTAAAAAATGAACACAAGGCAAGAAAACAGGAAATCCTTTTTCAATAACAGCGGAAGTTATGCTCTTTTAAGTGTCCTAGAAATAAAAGATACCTGTTGTATCCCCCTCTCTTTTCTTATGAAACAATCATGCGGCAATGTATACACAGCAGGAGAACAGGAATTTTTACTTCAAAAGGAACAGGAGACGTGTCTGGAGAGTATTTACAGAAAAAACTACAAAGAATCTTTCATCTAAAATGCCAACAAAAATGCAGCATTGGGGTAACAAATAAAAAGATGTAGAAACGATCTTGAAAATATATATATATCCCTGACCTCTCTCTCTCTCTCTCTCTCTGAACGCTGGTATAAAACATTCCCAAATGCCTTGGGGGGACCGCAGACTGCCAGCCAGTTTATAAAATACAACACTGCCCGATACGCATCTCGCTGGCGGTTACATAAGGCTCAGAGATTAGAGGTAGAAGAGCCTTTAAGTAAAAGGCAGTGATTGTGCGGTGCACCTGAAGCCCACATGTGTTATGGTCATCTGAAGCTGGCTCCCACAATGGCTGATTGCATTTACTAATTCAGTCTAACTGGTTGCTGTCTAAACACATCAAAGAGAGTCTTACTGTTTATCTGAGGCTTAAGGTTCACAACAGACAAGTGGAAGAGGCAAACTTAATCCTTGTTCTTCCACTTGGTTTACGCAGACATATATGGGAGTGGAGGGAGGCTCAGAGGGTAGAGTGGTTGTCTTGTGACCAGATGGAAGGAGTCCTGATCCATATCCTGGGAAATAAATAAGACACTCCTGCTCTTTTACAAATTACAGGCTGAGCAGAACAAGTCAAAGTCTTTATAAACCAGCTCTGACTGCACATGCAACTGGTTAACCTTAAAGAATAAATTGGGTTCACTTTAGTGAATTGTGCATTTGCTTCCATCTCCACGCTCACATCTTTAAATCTGCATGCTGAAGCTGTTTCTGCTCACTCATTACCATCAGACAGCTTGTAACTCCTCATAATCCTGCACTAATCTTCAATTTTTAAGTGTGGCTCCTTCACTGGAGCTGCTGTTGTTGCTCTGAGGTTTGGTTGCAGTTTAAAGGAATAATTCAGCAATTTGGAAACTTAACATATTTGCTTTCCGTCTGAGCAAAAGCACAAATACAAACAGAAAGGCAAGCAAATTAGCATTTGTGTCAAAATGTTGATTATATTCGAATGTCCTTTTAGTCTAACAGTTGCATCAATGCATCTACTGCTAGGGCTGTGACAATAACCGCATCACCGCAACACCACGGTAACGTGATGCCTACCGCGGTGAAGATGTCATCACTGCAAAAAAAATAAAATAAAAAAATAGCTGATTGATCATGGCAGCGGATCTGTTTCCCAAGCCAAATGTTAAAAGAATACTCCGACGATTTGGGAGTTATGCCCTTTCACTATCATTTCCATACTGAGACAACATGATGTATATCGTTTTTGTGTCTGCATGTCCAGTGGCTGGGTCTCAGCGGTTAGCATTGAGGTCAGTACGTCTGGCGCTGTGATCCACGGAGGGATACATCGGTGAGCAGGCACAGACGTAGCTTGTAAACAAAACTCAGCTGTTTATTTAGCCTAGCGATATCTCCGGACTATAGTCGCTGCAATGGACGACTTTGAACGCGATTTTGAGGAGTTTCTTGTAGCGGACACAAACCCAGAGCCATACCTGTTTGAGCCGGAGCATACAGATGAGATGAGATGAGATGTTGGATGCTGAGCGGGCGAGAAGAGAGGTTGAATCCTCCGGAGCGGCGGAGCAGCAACAGGCCGAAGGGAGACGGAGGTCAAGGGAGGACTGGTGGTGTAGCTGCGGGGCTAGCTAACATATTCCTACGGAGGCGGAATCATTTTGCTGCACAGAATGGGACTGGGGAGATATATCATCAGGAGGAAACCCGCCGCAGAGAGTGCATCACAAGGAGTGAAAACTTTGCAGCAATCACTAAGTTAAACTGGAAAAAACGCCCCAGGCCTGCAGGAGCTGATGGACAGCTTTCAGTCGAGTGAGTAATATCGTCCGTGTCGTGTCTTTGTTTGCTTTTACCGAGTGACCTAGCGTACCTGTGCTCACCAGTGTATCCCTCCACGCAGGACGTAAACGTGCTATAGTTCATGTATCAAACCTCTTCTAAAACGACTAAAATAGACTCACATTCTTTGAATTAATGTTTAAACATGTTTATTTTAAATGCACGTGCAGAAATGCCAGCTTCAGGGTTTCTGTAACGTTTATTTGTTCACTTTTACTGTAGGCAATGATATCCATCATGTTGTCTCAATATGAAAATGATAGGGAAAGGGCATAACTCCCAAATCGTGACGTATCACGGCCATACCGCGTTGATATGTCACTCTGTCACCGCTGTGAGAAAAAATACATACCGTCACAGCCTGCTAGCTCACGTGGCCACTTAGTTAGCTAATGTTACAACTCAGCCGAGGACATTGATGTTTACAGCACGTGCTGTCGCATCCATGAGTAGATGCACACTTCCTTCTGTACTGTGATACGGTTGGTAGGTGTAGTCTGTTAAAAGGAAAACAGTTCCATGAACTCAGAACAAGGTCTGTGAATTATCTTGAGGAACAGAGTCAAACTGACATTGCTGTTTAGTTTTTCCACTTTTTCTGACACTTTGAGAACCAAAAACCAAGTACCATCTAATTCCATTATATTGCAGAGAAGACAGACAACTCTACAGCTCATATCTCCAACACACAGCATTTAAACTAAAAGGAAAAATATGCAATTTTAATTTTAGAGTTAACTGTCCCTTTAAAACTGCAGGATTGTGGTCCAATTCATGATATAACCATCTTTCCTTAGTTTTTAGCAGAGGCCAGCTAATATTAAGGCCTATTCTCTGTACATTACAATATTCATATACAGAAACATTAAGCAAAATGCCATAAACTAGCTAAAACTGGCACATTAATGTTACAAGCCGACAACAAACATCAGCATCACTTTGGTCTGCCATCAACAACACTATTTCCACACCTTGTCAACACAACAGAAATGTCTGCCTGAAGCCTTAATCACTGAAAGATCATTTAAAAAAATTATTTTGGCTGCTGGAATGTATTTCTAAGGCTCAGAATTGAATCAGATTTGGCTGTTCAATACGAATATTTGACAATTCTTTCCTTTTTTCCATATAAAATTGGCTCAGCATGACGTTCAGTGTGACAGCCTGATTCACGTAATAAAGCAAACAAGCTAACAATGCTGACACAGATCGGAACGGTGCAACATTTTTTGCAGATACAAGATATCAAACAAAAGCCAGAGACTGTGTCGCATTAACGTGCTGTGAGCTGTATATTCACCACTTCTCAGCAGAAGAGTGAAGATCATGTTATTTCGGGGCCTTCCCATGAAAAGTTTCTCCTCCTCTGTGCTGTTGCATCTTGTCCAAAGCTGACTGTACCAAAGAGTAGCATGAAAGTCAAGAGCGCTCACTGTGCAGCTAAATCTAAGGACGTTTTGGTCCCCTGCACACTGACTAGCATGACAACAATAAGAGTGCTTGACTTGAAGCAATTTCAGTTGACTAAGGGGTCTACAACTAATGATTCAAATTTCTGACCTTCAAGGAGCAGCCCAATTTATTTCCCAACACAGCCCCACTGAGGCTTATACCTGTTTGCTAACTTTCTAATGCTTGCTAAGAATATGAAGGTAGTCATTAGAGTGCCTAAATATTTTTTGGCATTGATCAAAATGTCTCTTTAGAACACAGTATTAAAAATACTTAAAGCTTGCCTCAAATGTCTGGTAAGAATTGTAATGTGCTTTACTTATTCTTTAAACCAACAGGTCTTGATTTAAAACTGAATTTGGACTGTTTTTAACGGTCTTTGATTCAGGTTAAGTTCTTGTGCAGCTGCTTGTGTTTAGACAACATTTAACTTTCCCTTTTTTGGTATAATGAAAATGGAATTAAATTAAAATGCTCATATTGGTATCAGAGATGAAACTCAGGCACTGCATGTAAAGATTCAAATGATCGCCAGCCACAGTACAGTGGTGACACCAGGTCATACCAGAGAGTCTCTCCACAAAGTCCTCCATGAATCTCAATCATAGTCTGGGAACCAAACTGCAGACTCCTCCACTCTCAGCTAATCATGATCACGCAGATTAATACATATAGCGGGAAATAATGGAAACATCCTCATTATCTGCTCTGCACAGACCCTCCACCAGCGGCTACACTGCCTGTCCTTACAGAGACTTTGCACCACCCTCAAACAGAGCTACACATCACTGCTCCACTCAAACCATGACTAAAAAACACGTGACTGTGTTTGCTTCATATTGTACAGTATGTCTCTGCAGGAACAGAGTACAGTACAGGAGCAGCAGGACAGGGAATAACACCTAGCAATGAAATCTGTTATCGGTGACATGTCCGACTGTGTTTCTAATTCAGCCCGACTCCGTTGTAAGCAAACCACCTCCTGAATCGAGTGCGCGGGTGAAAAAGCAAGAGTTCCAGTGGAGCTGCTCGGCGGTCAGGAGCAGCAGACTGTGATTGTACTGAAGAGGTGAGAAATGTGTGGAGCCGTGTGAATGTGAAGTGAACGTGTGAAACTGAAGCAGGGAGCTGCTGAAAAAGGCCGACCATGTGCCGGCTCAGTCACCGAGCTGCGGGTAAATACAGTACGACTATAAAAGACACTAAAATAAACTATGACAAGAACCCAAGGTACATTCTGTCTGTTTTACACATCCAGCATGGCACCTGTTGATTGCAAACTCACTGTACAAATACACAACTGAACTGTAACAAGAGAACAGAGAATATATTTTAACGTAGTGTCAGCAGAGCTACAAGAAGCTGTCAATTAAATTGGAGATCCTCAACTGTTTGCGATTCAAAATTCCCATGAAAATCCCAACAAAATCCCAGCTTTAAACATACCAATACTTCTTCAAAAATAAACAATATCACGTAAAGATGAGTAAGACATTACTTGATTCACAAGGTAAGAGTTAAAGCCTGGTCCAAAACCTCTGAATCACCATTGACATCCACTATTTGTTCATTAATTTAAAGAGAAAACAGCCTGATAATCAGGATACTAACAGATGACTTTACACTTCTTGTTGTGGTAATGCTACAGTAAAGTATATGCAATGTCAGGCATCAAAAGCCTTCCTTTTATGTTTAAAAAAGTGTAAATACTTCCACTCATTATCTCAAATTGTTCAGTGTCACGATTCATCCGTTCACGGCTCCCTAGATTCCTGCATTCCGCACTGACAACTGTTGTAAATTTACCAAGAAGGCAACAAATCAGAGTATTTTGTGAACATATCCAGCTGGAGTACAGAGCACGGCCTGTTGCACTCATACACTGAATTTTGAATTCAGACAGATCATCACAGATCAAATATTTTTTTCTTAAATTCAAATAGTAGCCTTAATTTCAAATAAAAAAGCGACCGTCCTAACGTGCACCATTTGGCTAAAATAAAACCTGCAATCTCAGATAACAAGATAAAAAATTATCCAACACTGTGAAAGAAAAATGAATCTCCTGAGTCTGAAATGATTCATACACTAAATGTGGATCTTCATTTTGTATTTGGAGAAAATGTGGTTTGAAAACAAACAAGGGAAATCACACATTCTGTGCATATCTTGCCAAAGTCGTAAAGACGTAATTACTGGTGTGAATTTTGTCCGATATTTAAGCATGCAATTTCAATAAAATGCAACGACATTTTTTACTGCTTCTACTTTAAATAACGCTGCATTGAGAGATATTAAAATATATCAAAGTGCAATAAAAATAATTTTCACAACTATGATCATGGTATTTAAAGAATAATTTACATTTTTTTATATTATTCTCTATGATAACATAGTCATCATCCAGGTGGAGTTACAATATACTCTCTAGGAACCTTCTGTATTTCTTAGAAACTACTAAAAAAAGCTGATGTTTGGGTTTTTGCTTCGTTGTCAAACAGTGCGTACTCCTCCTGGAATAAGTCTGTGTTGGAGCCCGCAGGTCAGGTGTGCTGCTGTGTGCCTGTAGCATGTAGATGTTTACATAAGGACAGCCAGTGTAAGTGGAGCATGAACGCACACTCGCACACACCACACACAGACACATTTTAACACACAAACACAGGGAGGGCTCAGGGTTCCCTTCCTGTCCTGATTACAAGCCCCGCCCTGCAGAGAAACCAGGAAGTGGTTTTCCATTAAAACTCTCGACAGGTGACGGATCTGTCTGGTTTCTGTGTAGCAGCATTCCTGCTGTCAACACCACACCACACCACTGTTGTGTTTACAAAACGTGGACGAGGCATCTCATTGTGTTTTACTACACCCAAGTGCATACCACGCATCGCACAATTCACTTTGAGCAGCGGTGTGATATGCACATATCAATACGTTCCACTGCTTAGTGACACAATGGCATTCTTTAGAGACAATACAGTATCACGTCAGAAGGTTACTCATTTCCAGTCCCTCATAATTAAGCATCACAATACATTTATTGAAAAATTTGAGGGTCGGGAACTTCCCAAGGGGTTGTAAGATGACTCAAAGAGGTCACGTGAGGATTAACAGGAAAGAAGCCACCAAAAAACATGTTCTCTCACACACATTATGTTTGGTTTTTGGCTTTTATCCAGGTCAAATACTGTAAAGCTATAGCTTATCATAACATCTGAGCATTATGTATACTACGCAGGATTTTCCTGAAGAACAACGTAAAGACTCATACAGAAATAGTATCTAGTCATCACTTATGACCCACTAGAAGGGTGTGGTGGTGTATTTTTCTATAGAGACTCTGGCCTCTATCTGTATTTTCTTATTTCCTTCATATTGTCTGTGTTCAGGACGTTCACGGGCGTAAACCCCACAGCACTCAGGTGAGGTCGGGACTATATAAAAAGGTAGCAACCAGGTGCCAGACTGCAAGCAGCAGGCATCAAAAAA
Source organism: Epinephelus fuscoguttatus (assembly GCF_011397635.1). Taxonomy (NCBI): domain Eukaryota; kingdom Metazoa; phylum Chordata; class Actinopteri; order Perciformes; family Serranidae; genus Epinephelus; species Epinephelus fuscoguttatus. The sequence goes on from NC_064765.1 coordinate 7,543,075, forward strand.
CGCAGCACTAAAGAGACGAAATGCCAATCGAAAGTGAATCTGGGGTTGGCTTTTACTTTTACTTTTGCTGCCGAGTGTGTTCAAAAAGAGTAACTGACATTCCTGCATAGAAAAACTTTAAGTGTTCAGTATGTAACTCTGGAGAAAGATAGTTGACTGATGAGTCTCGTTCCCAGGTTGCTGAATACTGATGCTTTGGGTTGGTAGTCAGACTGAACGACCAACCCAAAATCGTTTGTATTTGACGATCCTTTACAATCTGAGAAGATACAGACACGCTGTAACAGAGGTGATGACTCACAGGGACACGAGGTTTGTAGGTAAAATTGATTTAAAACAATAAAAACATAAAAAAAATTCTCTGAACATTTACAATCGGAGAATAAGAAGACTGAAGACATCCTCTCAATGACAAAGGAGGAGAGCAGCACTGACCTGCCCTGTGCGATCATCATGATGATCTACCTGTCTAGGCACGTAGCTAACACACACACACATAGAGACACAGACAGACAGACAGAGGAGCAGGCATGGAAACAACAACAGCATTCAGACACAGCTTGACTCTGAAAACGGGCAAGGCAGGAAAATAACTGGCTCAAATTTAGCAGCTCTGGTCACCGTTGCACCAGTTTCATAAGACTTTCTGGGGCTCAAAATTTCGACATGGCATCTTTGTGCAGAGAGGAGCTCGGGAGACAAACACACTCTGAGTGTGTGGTTTAAATGTAAGACAAGCAGGGGTAAAGGTGACGCTAATTAACAGCTGAATCTTGACACCACAAGGCAAACACAGAGGAACAGAGAGGTTATCTATTGGCTTCAAGACCAGTGGGTCCATGCACATAAAGTCATGTCATGCAGCGAAGACTTTAAATCCAAATAACTTCATTTTATGTTTAAGTTAAGATCCGTAAGTCTCCAAAGACAGCACATACGTCAGGCTGGATTTCAGGGATATTTGTGTAATACGATGGACAGAATGACACAGAATATTTGACAATAAATGTCCATGGCGGCACTCAAACAGGGGACACTGTGACCACGTGGTCAACATCTTAAACTGAAGGAAATTCCAACATCATCAAGTCTTTAAAAAGGTTTAAATATTTCATTTTCTATCATTCCAAGATGATATTTGGAATTTCAGGGCTGGATTTTTATGTAGATGTTCAAGGAAAAGACTCACCTAAGTTAACACCAACTTAAAGTTACTCTTTGTCATAAACTGAATTTGATAACTTTTGCAGCTACAAGTAAATTTCAGCACTTATTCAATGTTAGTGTTTGGCTGGGTTGTCACCCCTTTAGCCCCAACATTCACACACACACAGACACACAGACACACACACACCCTCCGCCCCTCTTACCCTTGAGCAGTGGCAAGGGCGTGAGCTCTATGGGTTTGCCCTGAGAGCGGAACTGGGACGAGCTCTGCGACCGCTTCTGCTTGGCCTTCCTGACAGACTTCCGTGAAAATCCGTCCACTTTGTCCACAGATGGAGATGTGGTGGCTGCCGAGGACATAGCCCTGCTGGGAGAAACACACAGGGGATGAGTGGTTGACACAATCACATTAGACGTGCGTTTAGAGAGCGCTCAGTTCACAGAGGGCGGAGTGATTAGCCACAGAGTATTGACAGGTATACAGAACTGAAACTGGACGTCAACTGATGTGGGTTTCTGTGGGATAATGTATGATATTCAGTTCTTACAAATCAGGTGATATTCATGTAAAAACAAATACAAGACTTCTGTTTACCCCTTCAACTTTCTATTTCTATTGACAAAACTAGCGCGTTCAAGTTTTATTACTTGAGATTGAAGGCTTTTTATGACCCTCTGAATGTTTGGAGCTTCAAAGTGTGTAAATAAGACAATACGACTAAATATAATTTACAAATGATCCGATACAATGTGAAATTATCAGATAAATTATCATATCATCATATTATTTTTTTTAATTATAGACATTTTTATTTTTCTGACTTCATGAAAACAAAACAAAATAAAACAAAAAAACATCCCCACAAACCTATTTCTTTAGCCTCCAGCATTTTATCCACAGTCTCACAACAAACCTGTGCAGCCGCAGTAGCCGGCCTCATTTTCCCGGCATGCGAGACTATTTAGGCTGAGGCCTGGTTACAGTCCACAAACGCACCGCCTTCCTACCTGCCAACGGACCATCACACTCACACACACCAGTCTACCCACAACAATGGGAGCTGCGGCTGCGAGGCGTCGCCGCAGTGGGAGGAAGCCGAGGAAACGTTCACTGCTGTGTGTGTGCTGCTGATTACGTCTAAAAAACTTCTAACGAGCAGACAACAACAACAAAAAAAAAAAACAAGCCGCAGCAGAAGTCACACTTTTCTGAGCCACACCCAGAAGCTCATTTTGAGTGTCAATCAACTTATTTTCTTACTCTGTGTCATTAACTGTCACATAAGTTAGCATGTAAGCCACAATAACTGGAGACACTGAAGTCCTGCCCCAGTCCGCACTAACTCACGAAGGCCTGTGAAGAAATAAATTACGACTCTAGCAGAAATGGTTATGTAATAAGACATGAATGAGACGCTGCAGGCTGTACTCTATGCTGGCTGCATCTCTAATGCTCTGTCAAAGTCACACAGGCAGTCGTACAGTATGTCCACCAGCAGGCCTTGTATGTAACACAGTGGACAGAGGAGGAGGAGAGGCACCAGGACACACTCGGCCTTCAGTACAAACACACACACACACTCACGTCATCCTGCTGCCTGAGGATGTGGACAGCACTAGCAGACAGTGAAAGCCTTTTACAAGCTATCTGAGGCAGCACAGCTGAGCGTCCATCATCGTGTACAGTATGCCGCAGTTTTAAAAGTGATTAATGATTGCAGAGGAGCATTGCGTGGCGTCCATCTGTGGTTTGAGTCCATCAAGGCGTGGATGTGATACGACTGTGGAGGAAGATGATAATCAAGACTGACAACTGTGATTAATAAAGAGAGATCCTGAACTGTTTACATTTCAAATCTCTCTGTTTTTCAGTCCAGTTTGTGCATATTTACACCAGCATGCCTTCTTTTCTTTTCCAGACCCATATCTGGACTCTACTCCGGGAAGCCTAAGTGCCCTATTTTCCTAACTTATATCAAAGTTTTCTTTTTGATTAATTGCTGCAACACAAACACGATGTAATCCTCACACATCTTGTTCAATCAATGTAGTTTCTAGAGGCTGGTTAGCCTAATATTACACTTATAAGAAGTGTAGTAGTCGTCTGACGCTAGCAGAGGCACTCTTTATTTCAGGCGAGGCAGGGTGTCTCTGCCATAAAACAGTGCAGGAAGTTGCAGGAACCCGTTGCTATTTAATCACAACACATCAGGAGCTGTAGCAGTCAATTGATAGGAAATTAATTGCACACCATTTTGGTAATCGACTCATCATTATAAAGCAAAAAATGCCAACATTAGCAGGATTCAGCTCCTCAGCAGTTCAGGATTTTCATATAAGGAAGTATCAATTTATCAGCTTAACATCAATATCAGACAACATTCGCCTTGTTAACTGCCACTGCCCTATCAGCAAATAAGATGGCATTCACAGATAGCAGAAGCCGATATTTTTCTGTTGTGTCACATCAGTTTTTGGCAGGCTAAAAAGCAGGGCTCCAGACTTAACGTGCCCTGTTGTAGACATTAGAAACGATGTACAGAGATCTTGCCCTGGACGCCTTCAAGATGACAAGTCACAGTAAACTCGATATCGACACGCAGAGCCCCCACCTATTTTTTCCCTGGTAACATTACATCATGAACAACTAATCAGTGTTGAAATCGGCAGGAGGAGAGCTAGTTTATGTTAGCAGCCGATGGCCAGAACAAACTAACCGAGGTTGCATTAAGTTACATTATGATGCGTTCAAGCTCAGTACGAGCTCACGGGCTTTAAAACAGTTCAGTTATTTTCAAAAATGAAGATTTCTTTGTTTCCCTGGCACAAAGGGCAGAGTGAACAACATTAAATAACATCAGTATCAGCCCAGAATTTCCAAATGCGCACATCTTTATCAAAATCTTTGTGTAGTTATAGTAAGACAACCACTTAAACATGTCACCATTGTCTTCACTGTTCATTTTCTGATTTACTAAACCTATAATTGTTGGTTGAAGCCCTGGACATGTCTCAAAAATTAAGAACCTTTACTTTAACTAGAGCACAGGGGGGCGTAGTTTCTTAATTTACCACAACACCCTACAGATGCAGATTCACATATGACAAAACCAATTACATGTAAATGACGAAACAGTCATCTGTCAACACTGCTCACTGTCTCCTCTTTCATAACCACACAGCTGTTAATGATCCATCCGTATGAATGCCTTCTGTTGGGCATCATCAGGGTGGGTAAATACCTCCAGCTGAACACTGATCTGTCTTATCGCTGGCTGTTAACTCACCATTAATCTGTGAGTCCTGCTATGTGGTAAAAATAAAACTGTGACTGAATACAGAGCACGCTACAGACTGTACTGTACATGGGGGGAAAAAAATGAAATTTGCTTCCCTGGTTGACAGTTTTGCCTTTCAAATTTTGGCACAGGACTATTCAAATGTCACACAAAAGTAGGTCCTGACACTATCTCAAGCCTCAGTGAAAACACAACAAAAAAAGTGCAAATTGACACCTCAACGCCTGTGTGTGTGTGTGCGTGTGCATGTGTGCGTGCTATGGAGCCACGCAAAGACCAGACAAAGCAGGACAGAGCCTCTGAAATTCACCTTCACTCTGAGATTATCTCCGGCTAATGGCTTATCGTGCCGAAAGCTTTGACGTACACACTCTTTGACACCTTTAGGCAATCAGGTTTTTATACCTGCAAGTAGTTAAATCTGCTATTTGTGGAGTTGTGATGACAGTGTGGAGCAGCAGCTGCCATTAAATGTCCAAAAATGTTTCGCTCACACGCTAAAGGCGAGTTTTCTGAGGGAGTTTTCCTCATCCAAACTGAGGGTGAAGGACTACAGGGTGTAACAGAGAGCTGAAACAGTTAGTTTGTTCATTGATTAGTTGATGGACAGAAAATTGAACTATTTAAATAATAATAAAATATTGTTTTAGGCATTTTTTATAAGAAATAACACTATCCTTTCTCTGGTTGCAGCTTCTCTTACATGAAGATTTGCTGCTTGTCTCTGTTTTATATCATTGTATACTCAATATCTTTTGGACTGTTGGACATACATAACAAAATATTTGAAGATGTTACTTTGAACGCAAATTTTATTAACAATGCAATTAATTGATAAAGAAAATAATAGTGTTGCATGCTGCACAGCTTTTACGGCCCTCTGAGTCTGTGATTTGGGGCTACAGAAATAAAACCACTTTAAACTAAGCCAGCACTTTTTAAAATACTACCCTCACATACGCACTGCATCCTAATAAGACTTTGGATCTCTGCAAGGATGACTTAATACAGCCAGTCAGCTTCACTCAGCCCTGATCAAACACACTGTGTCTGCTGCATTTCAGGATGCATCGGCGAAGTTGTACATCTCGATCAGTAAGCAACTCTCAGTCTCTGCCAGCTACATCACCAACGGCAACAATGAATAATCAAAGAGCTGCCAATGTTTTCATGCTTTCGCCACCTGGTGAATGCCACCAGTGGACAAAACTACAATCCCTCAGAAAAACCTCTGACACATACAAACTGGAGCTCCACTTACCTGTGCAAAGGGGCACTGGAATCCCCATGTACAACCATCAGTCCCTCACTGTCTCTCTCTCTCTCTCTCTCCCTCTCTGTGACTAGCCGGCTAATGGCGAAAACACTCCAGTGCCACCACAACACATGAGGGAGGCAGACTACGGCGGCTGGCCAGGCGTATGGCAACCAAGCACCAAAGCCATTCCCCCTCCCATGCCTCTTACATAAGAGACCAGATGACATCCAAACAGGCTCGGGGAGGGTGGGATTAAAGAACAAGGAGGAAGGAGAGAGGAGGGGGCACAGCGAACAACGGGGAGAGCGACAGAAAGAGAGGAAGAGGAGGGAGGGAGGGAGCTGCTGTTCGACAGGAAGTCAACAAATAGGCAACGGCAAGGCAGAGCGAAAGAAGCTGAAGCGAGGGAACAAACATGTACAGGAACACACACATGGGAGATAAAAAGGAGGCTGGCAGGAGGAATGCTCAAGGATCTCGCCTGTGGTCCAAAGTTAAAATTCAAAAGCCCCAAGAGCTGCAAAAACCAAACAAACTGTGGGTATGAATTAGCTGCTTTGCTGCAACACTTCATCTAAATTCACGTGGGATTTTTAGGGACACTAATTTAATGATGAAAAGGCAGGTAGAGGCATTCACTCCTGATTTCACTCAACTGCAACAGTGAGACCGGTTCAGAAAAATACCAAATGCAACCTTTAATTCAACAGACTAAACAATAGTCGACTAACATTAATTTCCAGCGGTTATTCCACAGACTAGTTGATAACATGTCGGGCAGGAAATCCAAAGATCATTTTGAGAAAGTGAAGGACGAACCCAAGGTGATATGTAAACTCATCTTCATTGGTTGACTACAAACATGACGTATCATCTGAAACATGGAAGTAGCTACATGCCCATTAGCCCACAGCGTCATTAACAGGCGGCTCGCTCAGTGTGTGACGTGCACTTGGAGATAAAATATAGGCCTATATTAATGAAGGTTCATTAGTACGGTTTGTATTTCTCTGTAATGTAGCACAGTGTTAACAATGTTACTGATACTATTCTTTCTCACACCTTCAACTCAAACCACCAAAATATATCATTTAATCATTACATTCATATCGTAAACGTGCAGGAGACTAGTTGACCATTGGACCTAAATGACGACTATTGGTCGACTAGGAAAATTCTTAGTCGGGGGCAGCCCTAGAAAAATTCTGATACCAGTACCCTTAAAGTGATACCAATACCAAAAGAGTACTTAATTGAATATCTTCCATGTGAGTAGCGTGTAGTGTATACCTATACTTTTGAATGTTTTGGTGGCATCTCGGCACACAGAACTGCCAATTCCATCAAATACACTGTACTGTAGACTCCACCCCAAGGACAGTTGTGAGAGTCCGCCTGGCCACAGGTACAGTGATAAAGCTTACTGTTAGTATCACACTGCCAACATTACCTAATGGTTATTAACAGGTTTTACAACACAGTTAAGCCACTTTGGTGTCTGTGTGAGTTTATTGGGACCGTTTAACGTCTTGGTGTTGGATGTCAGCCATAAGTCTGCTGATCCGGGAGGGAGTCAGGACGGTCCGGGATCATACACACTGCACAAAAAGGATCAAATGTGGGTATCGTTTGACTGGAGACGTTTCTATACTACTTGATACTGGGTTATTTCGGTCGATACCTTAAAGGTATCCAATACAGATACCCAGTCCTACTAAACATCGTCTTAGATTTTGAAATTCTAACCAAATAAGTGTTGTCTCTTCCTGGTTTTGAAGGCTACATTACAGTAAAGTGATATGATTTTCTGAACTCACCAGACTGTTCTCGCCTTTCTATTATTTGACATTACCCACTTAGTCGTTCTATCCACATGTTACCGATGATTATTTATCAAAACATTATCATGTAGCCTAAATATTTTACGGAAGCACTAACAGTCAGCCCTACATTATCGTTGCAATACCAATATCGAAGTCTTGGGTCGAAAATGTGATATTTAATTTTCTCCATCGCTCAGTCCTGTCTTAAATGTCTTGTTTTGTCCCTCCAACAATCCGAAACCCAAAGAAATTTGCATAAGGGGGTTACGAAACATTATTTATAGTGACAGAAATGTTCTTAAAAATATATATGAAGTTAAGGACTTGAAACTTTGTGGCCATGTGCATAATCAACAGGACAGGGTTTTTTTTATATTACTTGAAAAGCAACAAAGGAATGTTCTTAATATCAATTATTCTACAGACTATTTGTTGATTGAGTAATTGTTTGACCCTTGGTGATGCCTTCAAATGTCATGTTTTGTCCACCCAAAAGTTTGAATCTCAAAAATATTCAGTTTGTTCTCACTGAAGACAAAGAACAAAAAAGAAAAATAATAAATTTTGAGCAGGGTTTTTTGTCAGTTGACTAATCGTCTTACTGTTCCAGCTCTGCAAACTGTGCACACACACTCAACAGATTAATATTCAGTATCTGCAATTACAAAGGGAACCTCTAAAGCATCATTCACAACCAACACAAAAAATGTCCTTAGAGCAATGTATTAAGTTTAAGCCATAAAGTCCTTCAACTTTGCAGCCATTACCAATCAAGCTTCATGCTTATCACAGCTGCAAATTATTTATGCATAACAAAGAGTACAGATTATTTTATATATTAATATCCTAGGGTTACTGATAAATGGATAAGTGGTCCCAACACTAATTACATCAGTATGAATCCCGGATGTAGCATTTCAAATCCTTCTGCTACTCACTTCTTCAGAAAGTCTCCTGTTGCCATTATTGACTGAATGCGGCAATCTGACAGCACGTCTAATTGGTATGATTCATTCACAGGATAATTGCACTGTTCACACAGTCAAGAACAAATGAACTCAGCAACTTTCAAACACACACACACACACACACACACACACACACACAAAGCCATACAGGGCTGATAAGACGGAGGCAGTTACTACACCAGCGTCATCATAAACACAGGAGACTTTGGATGTTGAGCTATCTCAGCAGCAGCTGGACCTGCCCTCAGCGTGGTGTGACATTCAAAAACCTTGAAGGTGAACCAGCGTGACAGTACCAAAACCAGGAGTACGCCTACACAAACACACACATGCACTGCAAATACCATCACATGTAACGCATAACGCCACACCTGGCCTCTGGCATGCTCCTGTCATTCGCACATCACTGACATGGCAGAGGCTCGGTGGAAATAAAAAAAAACGTCGGTACTGGAAAGTAACTTCATACCTTTGCTCAAGTACTGTACTTAGGAACAATTTCAAGGGTGCTTTTAGCGAGTATTTCCATTTTCTGCTACTTTATACTTCGGCAAATATTACACTTCTTACTCCACTACATTTATTCTATAACTTTATTTACTACCAGGGTTGGAAATAAGCACCAGCCACCAGCTAAATGCTGACAAAATATGCTGCATAATGCAAGTGGCTGCTAGAACTGCTTTACTCACCAGACAAGAGAGCAATAGTAATCTACTGAGTGGCTGGTAGATACTGGGATTCACGAGCCAGAGTGGTAGATGGCCAAAAAATTAACTTCCAGCCCTGATTAAAACTGTAGTTACTTTACAAATTTAGATTAATAATCCAAAATATAATGCATTATTACAGGTTAAGATGAGATACGGGGGAAAACCACGAGCTAGCAGTTTATAAAGTGGTTAAAATTAGCAGCACTTTTACTATCTTTGCCATTAACGTGAGCCAAACATCAGCGCATCAATTATAATCCAATTATATTTGATCTTGTAATGAGACATTCTGCATAATGAGTATATTTCCATGTTGATACTTTAAGTACTTTTACTTATGATTTTGAATGCATGGCTTTTACTTGTAACAGAGTAGTGCTACACTGTAGTATTGCTATTTTTACTTGTGTAAAAGATCTAAGTACCTCTTTCACCACCGGTCATCACCCCTCATCTTTATCTTTCTGTATCTCTCACTCATCATCATTATGTTTCTACCTCTCATCATCCATGTCACTACAGTGTCATTAGTGGCGATGATCTCTCTCTCTGCCTGGTTGTAAACACACACTACAACACAACATGTCGAAACAATGTTGTCCATTACAAGCAAACATGACAGACCTGTGGCATATTTAGACTTTGCCAGACACAGTATCTTGGTGCAAAGCCAGTCAGAGTTCATGTCGTATTATCACCACACATTTGACAGTTGGCTTCACTTGACAGGAAAGCTAAACTTGTCCCAGGCCAGATTCACAGGGCTTTTTTTCAACCCACGTAGGATTAAACATCAGCATTTTACTTTTAAGTAAACCTGCCCATGGCCGAATGCTTTCCTGACATCAGCTCTGCCCTGGAAAGATCAGCCTCTAAGCCACTACCTAAGCCAAATGACATAATAAAGATTATATCAATTTACAGTGTAATTTGATGTTACTTATTTACTGTTATCAACCAGAGCAGCAAAGTAGGCCATGAGCTGCATGAGGTCAAAAATCAAGCCGTTTAGGAGAGCTGGCGTTAGCTTGGCCATGTTGGGCCTGGCAGCAGCATAATATTCAAAACTTGACAGCGCGATAGCCTCACTAACGTTAGCTAGCTAGCTAGCAACGGTAGCTTCCCGATTAACCGTTACAAAGCGTTTGATTTCAACGCTTACACCGTTAGTTAGAAGTCTCCTCTCACTACACAAGACAATTATACATCACTAACATTGAGACAATGCAGCCTTTCAACATAGCTGCCCATTTTATTTCAGAAAACGGCATTTTAGGTAGCTAGCTAACGTTAGTGCTACGGCTATCGCGGGTTAGCTTACATGTAGCATTAGCATATTAGCCACCAGCAGCTAGCTCCGAGTGCATATGAAAACATTGAATAGATCAATTCTTAAATCTATGTGTGTGCTGATAAAGTAACGTTACCTGGGCGGACTTGGGCGATCACCCATCATCCCAGATGTAAATACAGGGGGGCAGTGCTAATGCTGCTACCGTTAGCTAGCGCTCACAGACTGACAGACCGACTTGGGTTGGGAAACACACACCGTCCCGAGTCCCGACCCCCGAGCCCGACAAGCTGCAGCCGACCGAGTTGGCTGTTAGCTCTCCAATCGTAGTACTTTACCTTGATCCTCTGTGGTTCGCAACGGAGACGGCGGCGGAGGAGTTATCCTATGTTTTGGGAAATCTACCGGGCTAACTGTTAGGCTACCTCCAGCTCGGTGCAAACAGCCTTTCCCAAGCAGCGGCAAAACAGCAGGAAAATCTGGCCTGAAACAGCCAAACCCACGAGTACCTTTTTCCTTCCAACGGAATAATCCTCAAACTCCCATTAATAACAAAATACGGCTATATAAAACGATTAGATTAACGCAATTACATTCCTGTTACTGATTCAATTGCTTGTCTTCCCCAAACCCCTGGATTTTGGTGTTTTCCTTAGCTCGTTTATAATTCGGGGCTGTTTCTTTTTCACCCTATTGTCAACACTGCTGGGTTGAGACCATGGCACACATAACAGAGACGCACAGAAGCGTGCTTGACGCGGTCGACAGCGTACGTACGATGCTGATTGGCCGCCGGGAGCACTGTCGCGCTCTGTGATTGGACGAGACGCGCTGTCAGTCACGGTGCAGAGGGAAATGAGGCTCTGGATCCGTGGGGTAGGTGGAGGAGCAGGGACAAGGGAAGAGATCGGGGCAGAAAGCAAAGTGTGTGCGGAGTGTCCGCCACACAGCGTGCTGCAGGAATGAGGCTAAACCTGTCCGAGGCCCAGCCCTTCGCCTCTGCACTTCTTTACCCGCACTTTGACGGCACATTTGACCCAGCTTTACTGTGCAGATATTACGCTTTCAGCCGGCTGCAGCAGCGGTGTGAGGGGAGAGTGGATTTCTGTGCAAACCTGGAGATTAGAGAGGGATATGTGAGCAGGAAGAGAGTTACATAACTATCATATATAGGTCTACTATGAATGTAGTGCTAATGCTAGAGCACCGGACATGGGCGTGCATGTAGGGGGGGTGAAGGTGGCTCTGTCCTGGCTGTCTGCAAATACATTTTTTTCTGAATATTAAAAAAATGAAATCTTTTTTTACTCATTAATGTTAAGAAAAGTTTCTATGTTCCAACTTTGCAGCCTTGCTAGAAACAGACCGGCAAACAAAAACAAAAACAATATTATACTTTTAATAGGGCTGCACAATACAAAGAAAATTAAATATCCCAATATATTTTATAATAATAATAATAATAATAATAATGTTGCGACAATATTGTAGGCTTGACTATATATAGACTGTACTACTACTTTACTATACTACTACAACTATCTCTCCTGTGCATCTTTTGATAATCACTACTTCTGCGTACTTCCAGCTACAGAAATTATTCAAATGTCAAAACATTCAGCTCTTTAAGGACAGTTATACTTCATTTTTTCTACTTTTTATTCTTCTTGAATTATGAACTACTGCTATTACTACTTCTACTACTGTTATTCTAACTACTACTACTTCAACTATTGCAAGTACTGCTGCTACTACAACTACAACTAGATCTGCTATTACTACTATATCTGCATTATCAGCCATATTTTCAGTTCATTCAGCATCCACACATATTTTCTGCAGGAAATGTGTTTTCTAGTTTTTACTTAAAACCTCAATATCAATATTGCAACAATAATCTAGGGTTGACTATATAATATTTTGATAATAAGATATTTGATAAATAATTATCAGTGATGTGGATATAATATATAATAAGTGGGTAAACGAACAATTTTTAAACACTTTTAAAACCAAAAAAAGACTCTTACGATATCCAAAATCTATAGCATGATATTAATATATTACAGACATATTGGTGGAGGAAGTATACTGTAAGTATAAGTATCTTCAAGTAAAAATAGAAAATTACTCAATTACGTAAAAAAAAATTACGTATTAAGTAAAAGTCCTGATCTAGCCTATAAATGTTACTTAAAGGGAAATTTCAGTTTATTTCAACCTGTCTCCTATCGTCCTAAATTTGTTTCAAGTGACTAGTGACATAGAAATAATAGTTAGCATGTTAGCCGTTAGCCTAGATACAGCCGGGCGCATAGTAGCGTCAGACCTGTTAAAACGTAAGTGAACGGGCAACCTTCAAGTGCAAAGTTAGTCCACTAAACAAGCTTTTTTTCCACAAAGACCGCCTCATATCATTATGATAAATGTCAGAGAACATACAGAAAACAACATGTAAATGTGTTGTCTTACCTTACCGGTGTTCTTCCATGTTTGTTTACCATCTAGCTCTGCTTTCCAAAGCGCGGCCGAAATATCACAAGAACAAGCAGCGATCTCATACCGTGCCTGAACAAGCAGCAACAGCTGGAAGGCAGAACCGGACAGTAGCCTGAAAAGTTCATTCATTTATTTTATGAAAGATTTATAGAATAATGGCTGACTTTCTGCCAGACTTCGACTTTGTGGAGGAGGAATTTGATTTTGCAGAGTTTGATGGCCACCCTTATTTATTTGAGCCAGAATACACTGACGAAGAGCTTTGTGAAATTGAAGAACGGAGGAGGAGGAGAGAGAGAGAGAGAGAGGTGCAACAGGTAGAGGACAAGAGAGGAGGAATGGCTGCTGCAAGGCTGCGTAGCTCTGGAGACTGGTGGTGTACCTGTGAATGCTGTGCCCCAGTGCCCACAGAAGAGGAATGCCTCTGTTGCAAGGAATGGGACCGGTTGCAGCCTTATTTTCAAGGTCTGGATGTGACCGAGGACGAGACACCTCCACCTGGAGTAGTATCCAGCTGGGCTTTATCTAGAGCTGGCGACATATATATATATATTTCGGCTTTGGAAAGCAGAGCTAAATGGTAAACAACAAACATGGCAGCACACCGGTAAGGTAAGACAACATGTTTACATGTAGTTTTCTATATGTTCTCTGACATTTATCCTAACGATATGAGGCGGTCTTTGTGGAAAAAAAGCTTGTTTAGTAGACTAACTTTGCACTTGAAGGTCTGACGCTACTATGCGCCCCGGCTGTATCTAGGCTAACGGCTAACATGCTAACTATTATTTCTATGTCACTAGTCACTTGAAACAAATTTAGGACGATAGGCGACGGGTTGAAATAAACTGAAATTTCCCTTTAAGATTTAAAAGAACAGAAGTATAAATATAGCTAATGCAGGGGCATGTCCATGGGCGTACATGTAGGGGGTTGAAGGGTGGTTCAGTTTTGACTATCTGCAGATTCCCACTTTTTTCCAATTGTTAAAAAAATAAAACCTTTTTGTTCATAAATGTAAAGAAAAGTTTCTGCATTCCCATTTTGCAGCCTTGCTAGAAAAAGACTGGCAGAAAAAACAACAACAAAACAGGGCTGCCGTGATATGGAGAAAAAGTTTTTGGCGAATAACTCAACATTCATAGTGTGACAATAATGTAGGGTTGACTATTGGTGCTTTCACATAATATTTACACAACGGGATTTTTGATTAATAATTATCAGTGATGCGGAGGTGATATCGCTCGTAATAAGCCCGTAAAGGCAAATAACAGAACTTGAACAGTCTCGTAAGCTTAGAAAATTATAGTACGTTAAAAACAAGAAAAGACAACACTTGCGATATTTAAAATCTAAGACGATATCTAGTCTTATATCATGATATTGATACAATACAGACATACTGCCCAGCTCTGCTATATTACTATTTGCTCAAGTGTGTACAATGTAGTAGGCTACTGCACTTACAGTGGAGAATACTTACGTAAAAGTTAAAAAAATACTCAATTACTAGTAAAAGTCCTGATCTATAAAAGTTACATGAGAAGTAAAAGTAAAGAAGTGTAAATATAGCTAATGCTGGCGCACGTCCATGGCCGTAAATGTAGGCGGAGTGAAGGGTGAACAACATGTTCCCTACACCAGTGGTGGAATGCAACAAGAACTTTACTGCAATACACATCTGATGTACTCGTTCTTCCCTTGAGTCTCTTCTTTAATGCAAACTTTATTACATCTCAGAGGGAGATAGTGTACTTTTTCTCTTCACTGCATTTCTCTGACAGCTTTAGTTACTTTTCAAATTAAGATTTCTGGGAACAAAACAGAAGGAGAGTTTATAAAGTATGATATTTTGTTATAATTCAAGCTTCTCAAGAGTTTAAACAAGTACCGCTGGAGCGATTAGTCGATTAATCAGTTACTTGATTGACATAAAATTAATTAGCAACTATTTTGGCGGTTGAAGTCGTTTTTCACGTTTTCAGCTTCACAAACGTAAAAGATTTGCTGCTTTTCTTAGTTTAAAAATGAGCCAAATAAAACCTACTTAACAGTAAAATCCTGTTTTTTACATGAATACAGGAGGAATAATGATCTAATGATATCATACATAATAGTAAAACAGTCACAGGGGACATTTAATAACTAAACAATTGGAGATGTGGGCTAACTAATAGTATAAGGTTGTAACTAATACGTAATAGCTCATACATTAAGGCTTTTTAAATCTAAATGTGCAAAGTAATTATACTAGAGTAGATGCCAAATAACTGGAGAGGTGTAAAAAGTACAATATGTCTCTCTTTTGTGAAACTAAAATATTCATGTAATAAAGAAGTACAAGAACAGCACCTGAATAACCTGTTAAAAAGTAACAGCTGCTTTTAAATAACAGACTCTCCTCTTAACTCTGGTGGCGTCACAGCTCGACCTGACAAACAATGTAAATCTTTGGAAAAAGCAAAAGCCATGAGATGAAAAGGGTTCAAATGTATAATTGATTTTGAGAAATAAATCCATCTTATAAATAGCCTATTTAACACACATTAAAGACCATATACTCAAAATGGATAATATACTTTCAGTATCAACGTTAAAAAGCAGGTGTAGTTCCTGTTTGTACAACTGCACGTGGACTTTTCAATAATCTTATTAAAACACGTAACCGTCAAATTAGTCAAGTGAAAGGTATCATTAAGAAAAAAACAATGAACTGCTTTGAAATACCTAAAAACATGAACCTGATTTGCACCAGTGGTTTTACTATCACTGCTCTACAAATGCACTTTGTCTTCATGTAACACTTCATCTTTTCCAGAATGAATCTCTTCAGTTCATCTGCGTTTAATAATTTAATGACTCAGCCTGTCTGCTCACCTCACAAATATGTGTTTCCTTTCATTATAACAAGGTGCTCAATAAATAAAAGCCCCCGTACAAAGATCACTGAATCACCACAGAGAACCTTTAATGTCTCTCATGTGATTTTGCAGTAACAGCCTCGATCTCTGCAGGATTTCTCTGCAGTCACGCTCAGGAACACAGACGCACACTCGCACTGCCAATCATGTTATTCCACTCTTTGCTATTTGAGAGTGAAAGCTGCTCTCAGCGCGATCCTGCTGTGCCGAGAGGCTCAGGTGACTTTCAGGATGTGATGCAGTAATTACAGTCGTCCTGCTGCAGCTTTAAAGGAGGAATATTACAACGACTAAATGTCACAATGGTGGACAGTTTGACAACTTGGTAAAAATCTTAATTTAAAAAAACAGAGAAGCCTCATTTGTGTCCCAGCTGCATGCTAAGATTCACAGTAAATTGTTTTGTCAGTTAGAAATCAATGTACGTCACTGTTTTGTCGTGACAGTAAAGTTATGCAAGACGTGCACCGGCGGTTGTCGATCAAACTTTGCAGAACCACCGGCAATTAAACTTCACAAAGAGAAACAAACAAAATCTTTTGACAAATATTTAATGATTTTGTTTGTTTGGTTGGTTTTGTGAGATCCTCCTGGAGCTGCTCTGAGTGCTTCTTGTGTTTCCTTTGTGCCTCTCATTGACGGAAAAACTATTCCATCAATACTTGACTCAAAAATCAAAGGAATTTAAGTTTTTAAGTTTTGGTGAGTTTTGTCACTTTTCCATCGTGAACATACTTCACACACAAAACCTGCTCAGACCTGGTATGTAGCATGTTGTTGAGACACAAGATCCTGCTTCCACCTTGTATTAACATTCAGTTTGTATCTGGATATCTAATCTGGATTAAATAAACAGGTTAATGAAGATGTTAAAGGGTGACTTGAGTATTTTTCAACTCAGACCCTTTTTTCCCATGTTTCGGTGTCTAGATGACTGATAGGAACATCAGTTTTTGACACTGGTCCTGTATTGAGAGAGACTGCTGTATCCGATAGCAGCAAAACCAGCTGCAATGTAATCTCTAAGGGCAATTGTACGTCATCAGTTTAAATTTACGTCCCTTTAAAAGTGTCTGTTTTTGCCAGTGACAGGCTCAGATTGTTATATTAAATGTCTGACAACATTCTAGACAGGATCCCTACAGAAAAAGACCTTTTTGTCAAAGAGTAAGATCCTTTTTGTTTAATCACAAACAGCCAAGATAGCTATGGTCAAACCAGCCAGACTCCATTTAAATAAACAGTAATTTTGTCATCGTTAAACACACTTCATTCAAAGCCAACAGAAACAAAATAAAACCCACAAAAACTATCTTGGTTCGTCTTTCCACTGTTCCAACAATCATCAACTCTGGTTCGGTTGAAACAAACAATCAATTCACTTAGTTAAATATTAAAATATGCTGCCTCTGTACACGCTAAAATTACTGTTTTTTTAAATGGAGTCTGGTCGTTTCCGCAACAGCGATTTCAGGCTGTTTCTGGCTAAACAAAAATGACCATACTCTTTAAAAAAAAAAGGTCTATCTCTGTAGGAATCCTTTGCTTAAATTGTTGGACACTTAGGGGCTGTGCACATGCCACGTTTTTTGCACGCTCAAATTCATTGTTTTCAATGCAGGCACACTCAAAGCTCCTGAAAGTTTGCTCATAAAAGTACCTGCACCTGACCTTGCAGGTGCAGGTGGTTAAAGACGCGGCATGTGTACAGCCCCTTATAGTAACAATCTGAGCCTGTCCATAGCAAAAACAAGTACAACTACTGGCGGCATTTGTGCACCATCAATTTAAGTAGTACGCCATTCTTTTAAATCCTTGTTTTAAATCCTTGAATTGATATATTGATCCAGATCGATGTATCATTACACCCTATTCACCAACTATATATTTTGTAATGTAATGTAACGTTACATAGGACGTAAACTGATGGTACTCAAATGCCCCCAGTGGTTACAGCGCAGCCTGTTTTGCCACTGCTGACTGTTTGCTCAATACAGAACCACTTTCATAGGAATTATTGTTTTCATTAGTCACTTACACCCAAAAATGTGAAAATAGACTCCAGGTTGAAAACACCACAGTGACCCTTTAATTCATGCAGATTGCACTGCAGTGAGAGTGTGACTGAATGGGTCAGACCACACCTAAAGGTGGGCTACTTCTCAGTTTGCAATTACCTGTCACCTTCTGTAACTTGACCCTAACCTTGCATGTCGTAGCACCCCCCATTGCTCTCCTTTCACCAGCTCTACCTGGATCTGATCATAGTACGGGCAGAATCAAGATAACAGGATCACTTATTAATACCAGGTGTGAGAACAAAGGTCAGAGGATCAGATGTCAGTATGAACATAATGTATACAGATCAAATGTTAAGACCAGGTGTGAAGGTACAGTCATATTATATTTCTGTTAAACAAACTGTAACCCTTAAAAGTCAAGTGTGCAGGATTTAGGGGACTATATGGGCAGAAATGGATATAATATTTTTGTTAATTATGTTTTCATTAGTTTATAATCACCTGAAACAAAGAATTTTGTTACCGTTCCCTTAGAATGAGACGTTTATATCTACATACAAAGCAGGTCCTTTTCCACAGAGTCCGCCATGTTGTTTCTACAGTGGCTTTTGCCTGATATCAGACAGAGGTGTCAACTCTTAATATTCTGTTTACTTTTTGGGTGTGACATTGTGTCCACTCTCTATTGATTTCCGTGAGGGACGGGGTTTTGAGTTTCCCTAATTCAGTCACTAGAGACCAAAGTATACGTCCAAATCTAATGTCATTTTAACTCCATACTGATGTGTGGCTATGCCAACATACCTGTTTTGACTACTTGATTTTGAGAGTGGAGTGGAGCGAAGCAGGGATGCACGGTCATGGATTTTTTGCTGGTATCCAATATGCAGATACCAAACAACTCATTTGACTGATAATAAATACCAATATCAATATATCCACTTTTTTCCCACCTAATTTTAGTGATCATCAAGTCTCTTCTGTAGTGGAATTAACATCATATTATACATGTATACTTTTATCATGACGGCCCACCAGCAGATGGAGACATGAAATACAGTACTTTTCAATGTACGTAATATTCATTCATCATGCTAACTTAGAAAAAGCATGATGGCTGATTTGGTCGATACTGGTCGATACCAAATATTACTTTTTAAGGTGACTCAACGGCTCCGTTATTGGCAACAGCCATTTCAACAACATGCTTCAGGCGCCACAATAATAAGTGCACTTCCTGTTCCCTCCACAATAAGAGTCCCCCACTTCCTCTTAACGTGTAAAAGTTTATACTGCCTGTTGTATAGAGTTACCTGTATAAATGCAACAAATATGCAAACATAAGCATATTAACACCAATGACATACTGATATTATCACGCATGTTGGCTGATTCCGGTATTTCATTTTAAAGCCAATATCAGCCGATATCAATGGAGTGCCGATATTATCGAGAACGAAGTAAAAACAAACTACGATGTTGGGCGGTATTAAGAAGACATGTTGATTAAGAACAGCCTCAATAGCAGTGTCTATGATGTTAAAAGCACTCACAATTGTTGTTTCATTTCAATTGTTGTTGTTGTTGTTTCATGTCACAATGTCACAAATTAGTCAACTTGAACTTGGTGGAGCGGGCTGATTCGAAGGCCTGGACTGAGGCAACAGTGGTCCAGAAAGGACAAACCAAACACTGGCTCTAGAAAGGGCCATTTGCCTTTTTCGCATTGGCCACCGTTTCTCCCCAACACCAGGGTTGTCAAACTTATTTTCAATTTACAGGATGAAAGCTACTCGCTGTTTAACTTGCTCCTGAAACCTGGCACTTCTTAACCTTCACAAGTGTATCACCATGAAGTGTGCAAGGTCATCCAGCGGGCTGGATTGGACCCTTTGATGGGCTGGTTCTGGCCCTGGCCGTATGTTTAACACACCTGCCCTACACACTTGGCACACGGTAGAAGTATGCATTGGTTGCATTCTGCAACCTCACCACTAGATGGCACTAAATCCTGCACACCAGACCTTTAAGAGGACGTGATGTCACATTCTGATGCAGGTATTAAATAAATATGAATGACAGCGATCACAGATTGTAAACACAATGTATTAAATATAGTGATAAAGCACGCTCAGATAATAATTTCTTCATTTTCAGACACAGAGCTTCAGTGTTTCAGCACATTCGTCTGGTCAAAGCTGAACAAAGGAGCAGGAGCAGCTGGAGATCACACTGAAACAGGAAACACACACTTGGATTTGTCCATCTGAGCGAACACTCAGAGGACAGAAATGTTAAGTGACCAGACCTTTTGTGTAATCACCAAAGTTAGTGGCTTTTCGAGCACAAAGAATTCTTTTTCCTGAGTGCAGAATGGTTTTTATCAAGTTTGAATTTGATTTCTCTCAGGAATAAAACGTTGGCACAGGAGTGAGCTGCCACCAGAGTCCAGTTAGTGTGACTCAGTGTTTGACATTTCCATCCTTGGCTACGCTGCCTTCTTTT
Source organism: Epinephelus fuscoguttatus (assembly GCF_011397635.1). Classification (NCBI taxonomy): domain Eukaryota; kingdom Metazoa; phylum Chordata; class Actinopteri; order Perciformes; family Serranidae; genus Epinephelus; species Epinephelus fuscoguttatus. Next base: position 7,563,540 of record NC_064765.1, read on the forward strand.
CTCTCTGGTAGCCGTGTTTTTTATGTGGTCTTGATTTGACTCTCAAAGCTGATTCGCTCTTCAAGGACTCCTTTTTCCCTTTCATGAGCTCCTCCCCTCCTGGTTTCCATAGCAACAGCTGAGCATCCTCACCCCCAGTGACCAGAGCCTCCCCCACCGCATCCCAGAGGAAGCAGCGTACCGTGGAGGTGTGGCCGTCCTTGAGGGTCCTGAGCAGGCGAAGCCCCCTGTCGTCACACTCCATCAGGTGGAGGTCCCCTCTGTTCTTCCCTCCGACCACCAGCAGCTTCTGGGCCTCCTCCAGCCAACTCCCCCCGACCAGGTAATCTACGCCTCCCCCATCAGCCAGCACAGTCAGGCTGCGAGCGTCAGAGGTGCTGAAAACAGTGAGGGGCTCATCTGTGTCCAGCTGACCCAGATCCCACAGGTGCAGCCCCTCATCGTGGCTGAGGCACAGCAGCTGGGTGTAGTCCGCTCCGGACCAACAGACGGAGCCGGCAGACGAGTCGCTGTTACAGGTGGCCAGCAGCGCCTCCTCCTCCGCTCCTCGGCTCAGGTCAAACACATTAACAAGGCCGTCTGTGGAGCTGGACGCCAGGCGGTCTTTGTCTCGAGGGTGGAAGCGCACCTGTGTGATGTCATCACTGTGTGACTCAGAATACACCCCGAGGAGCACACCACCTGGTTTCCTGACGTCCCAGAAAACCAGGAAGCTGTCTTCATCGTTGACCTGCTCGGTGCCTGCACACAGCAGTGTGTCGCTGCAGCTCAGGTCGAAGCTGCAGTAGCTGTGTGACGGGTCGCTTTTAAACACCTGGGCTGCGTCTGACCCGGGACGGCGGACGTCCCACGCCCGTACCGTCCCATCAGCAGAACCAGAGTAGAGGAGGTCAGGGGAGGTGTGGGAGAAAACAACCCCACAGATCGGCCCACTGTGGCCCTGATACTCTCCCACCATATTCAGGGTGTCCTTGTTGTGGAGGTGGACGGTGAAGTTGGAGCAGGACACAGCCAGCAGGCCGGCCGGCTGCAGGGCGACGTTCAGCAGGTAGGTGGGTTCCTCTGGGCGAGACCGCCGAGCGATGGACAGACCTTTGAGCTTCTCCTCCAAACCCTCCATGGCAGCTCAGCATTAAGAGATTCAACCACACTGGACAGGAAGAAGAAAAACACAAATTTAGAGCTGCATCTCAGCAGCCACAGCTACTCCATGAAATCTCTCAGAAAAAAACACCCACCATATTTGTAGTCTTTAAACTTTTGCACATCCCCTCGAATATATTTTTGCACATTCCTGCCGAGCACACAGCTTGGTTCGGTCACCTCTCTGTGCAGTAATAAAACAAACTGTTTCAATTGATCCACAATGCGTGGAAAATAATAGGTGTCAAAGAGCACGTTTCGATGCAGTCTATTTTTGGACAGGTTACTCTCAGTCGAGCCGATAAGATCATCAATGACTCCCCTCATGGTCTGCGCACAGAGTACAAGCTGCTGCCCTCTGGGAGAAGATTTAGAGCGCCTGGTTACAGACTGAGCAGATTTGAAAATTCATTCATACCTCTGTCTGTAAAGTTTTTAAACAGCGGCAGATAAAGTCAGATCTTGCATTGGATTATGACGAGTTACTGAACTGCATTTTTTAGCATATGATGTTATTTATTTCTCTATCTTTTCGTGTTTCTTACTGCTACGCTGGGTATAATGTTGATTCGTCTATGTACTATGTTGTATGTTGTATTTCTATGGCTGCAGTATGGGTGCAGGGCTCAAGACAAATGCCCCACTCTATGGAACAATAAAGTTCATCCTGATCTATTTTAGTGGTATTTCTTACACATTTTCATTTTATTTTTGTAGTTCTATATGTCCCCTACTGATGCACCAAAGCAAATTCCTTTTATGCGAAAACCTACTTTGCAATAAACTTTTTTCTGATATATAAAATATAATGTACAAAAAAACAGTGAAAACGTCACGTCCCATTCTGTGACAAGACAAATCAAAATGCTGATTCTTTAATGTATGCTTGCTTATTGGCCACGGCTATGTGCACATTAAGGTATCACTTTTAATGTGTTTTTAATCATTAGAAACCACTTTGCAATTCGGCATACAGTAAGTACAATAAACGACAGTTACAGTATAGTATTCCAGTAATATATAAATATTATTGATAGTATTTCCACCCTCTTTCACCGTAATAGCTTGTCTTGTGGTGGATGTAGCTTATGCCGAATTACACCACGCTGCATATTTATTAATAAGGGCTTAAGTTGTATTTAATGTGATGTTTATATTTGCCGTTAAATAAAGAAACAGAAAAAATATACATTTTTGTAAATGAAGTTTGGTGTTAGCTTCTTCACCTTTGACAGATTGGAGCTAAATTCGGGTCATAATCACAGTTTTAATCAAAAACTGTGTCTGTGTGTTTTGTGTTATTATCAATATGTTATGTGTTGTTATTAGTGTGAAACGTGTTGTTACTTTTAACCTACCTACCCGGTAGAAATGTCCGAATATTAAGAAGAAACAGCCGTAAACTCTGTAGACTACTGGGACACGTCCGTCGCCATTTTGGACAAAACACTTAGAAAATATTATGAATTATTTTAACATTAAATTAAATCAAAAACGTTGGGAAAAGCACCAAAAATGTCATCATACTACTGCTCAAAACAAGCATGGAGGAATGGTCGGTGTGACAATATTTACAACCGGGTGGGAACCTTCCTTCAATATATGGTTCCGCTGTTAATGGTTCCGCTGCTGTCAAAAAAGTCACAAAGGGTTGTTAAAAGGTACTACCTATACAATATCATTTATAATATAAAGCCTATAATAAATAATACTCGTTAACCTTTGCTACAACATAATATTACTTTGTTTTAATTTTTGTTTAACTTTATTTTTAAGGGGAGTTTGAACAAGTGTTTCCCCTTCAATAACTTTTCTGCAGATATGAAGTAGTTGTGTTCAAATTAATATAACATTTGGGCTATAGAGTTTGTTTTAAGTAAAAAAAAAGAGTTTTCTCCAGTGTAAAAATCATTTCATCATTCACTGTAGAGGGATTTTAAGAAATATTCATGAATTATTTTTTTTATTTTTTTTTATTTTTTAAATTGGAATAGAAATATATTTTTCTTACTTCTCCTTATTATTATTATTATTATTATTATTATTATTATTATTATTAAAATTCTTTAAAATTTCAAATATTCTAGCTTGCTAGAAAAAAAGGACAAATAATACCAAACTTTTATTTTATCACTATATTTTATTTTATTTTTGTCAGTATTAAAAATTTTGAACCAACATTTGCACCACCATAGGACACTAAAACTCTCTATTTAAATCATTTAAATGAGCTCAATTCATCATCTTTTCCTTTGTACAAGAAATGCGAAAACTTCTTTACAGTAAAATAATCTGACGCCATCTGGGCCCAGTCCTAACGACACATCTGTAGTTTAGTTCAGGTGTGAGTCCTCAGCCGTCCAGCAGGGGGGAGCAGCAGCTTTCAGTTCTCTCAGTGAATGAAGCCTTAGAGCTTTCCATCTGATCCAAATCTGAAGTGACACATAAACAAATTAAATAAAACCTTAGTTTTAACCTGTCGAGATTTTTACTGTCAGTTCAGACTCAGAGGAGACGCTGGAGGGAGGAGAAAATATGACTCATACACTTGGTGTACACAGTGTCTTCTTCTACATGTCTCCTCACATCTTGACTCCATATATTCTTCAGAGTTACAGATAATTAATGTATAACTCTACAGGCTGACACTGACCTGCTGTGACCTGAAATACTGCAGTAAAGTAATGCTTATTGTGTGAAGTTTTCCATGCAGACAGAGAGTATTAATGTCTGATCCTGGAACAGTGAGAGGGTTTAAACATCAGTAGGTGGACCTTGAACTCAGCATGGTAAAAAGCTGCTCTCACAGTCACAGGAAAAACACTGAAGTACATAACTTCCTTTGGTTAACACTCACCAAAAAATCTTATCAGATTTCAAAAAACATCTTTTAACTGTCCGCTTCACCTCGTCCTCAGAGGCAGCAAGTGTCTTTGGTTCAGTCTTAACCAATCAAACATGCACAGACATTTACCCACAACCTGCGTGCTCTCAGTGTTGCTGACACGCCACCCGACAGAGGAAGAAGAAAGAGAAGTGTCTTTAAGGTTCAGCCCAGCAGCTGGAGTCTCCCCTGCTGCAGCCGGACAGCTCTGGCAGAGTGAAGTGGAAAACTGGTCGTCCTGTGTGACACCACATCACCATCTGCTGCTGCAGAAACGTAAACACTGAAGGGACGATGTCAAAAACCCTCAAACATGATCTGCCACAGGAGCTGCTCACGTGCTCATATTTAGTGCACGCTATGTCAGCTTTGTACCATCTATTTAGAGGAGTTAAGATAATAAAAGACCAGCAGGTGCATCATTTTATCTTCTTTTTTATTTCAGTTAATTTCACACAAACAATCAGACAGAGACAGATCCTCATTTTGAAGAATAACAATAAAAAAATACTGTGAAACTGCATAAAAGCTCCTTTAATGTCCACACGTGTGTCACCTCAGGACACGACACAGAAATGTGAAGGGTTTGATTCCAAAATGAAAAATATGACACCTGTTTTAAATGATTAATCGACTTATTCAATGAAACCTGTCACTGTAACTAAACAGATTGATTTGGTTTGGGACAAACAGACAAAACATCTTTTCTCATGCAAACAGTCAGTGGAATAAAAACACACTTGTGAATTTATCAAACATCAAAGTTTGAGCTACAGTGACTCACATGTTGTTAACTTGGTTGAAGGCAGTCATTAACAAACAGTGGGAAACTAAAACACTTGAGTCGTTTCTTCCACATTGACGCGGTCACAAAGTGCAAAAGGCAACACGACAGGACAGAATGAAAAGAATTAAAAACAAAAGTCGGAACTAAAGTTTTCACACGAAACGTTAAATGTTCCTGAACAACCATAAAGGCACTAAAGCGAGGAGCAGCCACACACACACACACACACACACACCTCATACATTTGGTCAGAGTGGGAAAATAAAAAGTCTCTGAGATCCAGATTTAAGGAAGAAAACACGTTGTTTAGAGCAGAGCTGAACCCTCAACCTCCAGAGGAGCTGAGAATGTCACCTGTGTTCAGTTTAACAAAATCGTGTCTTGTGCATTTACTAATAAACTCTCTGATTTTGTTGAGATGAACAAACATGTTCAGGTTTAATATGACAAATCTTTGATAAAAACAAAATCTGGGGAGTTTCCAGAGGACTGTAGCCACCACAAAACCACAATATTTGGTCTCATACAAACAAATTTGGGAAATATGACATAGTTTCAGGGTGCTGGGATTCTATCAGATGGCAGAAATTTGGTATTTTAACAAATTAAATTTGGGATTAAACTAATTTTGGAAATTGAAACACAAAGAAAGGGGAATTCTAAGAATAAAATTAAGAACTTTAATCCTTGGACTGTAGCATTTTTGGGACTATACGACAAATAAAATTTAGAATTTTAGAATTTTTTTCAGTTCACCATCTTGTTTTTTTGGAGCCAGAAGTGACCATATTTGTGGGAGAGGGCAGCACTTTGGAGGAGCGAGGGGTGGATCTGACTTCATTGGCAGACAAACTGTCACTCAAACTGCCATGCTGAACTGTAAGCCTTAATGAAATATAAATGGGTAACTTAATTAAATTAGCTATAGAGACTAAAACTGTTTTTGTACCAGGCTGTAAACGTGTTCATTTCCAACCTGGTCTCACTCCGAAATGGTCAAAATCTGGCCCTTGGGCAGTGACTTGCCAACAGCATGATACGCGGCTAGTTGCTGTTACAGTTTAAAGGTGCTCGGCCGCGTCAGGGAGAAACGCAGCAGGACAAGAACGAACGCAGAGCAGTTTTCGCGTCCCGTAAGTTTATGAAGCTAAACCCTGTTTTTTTCCCCTAGACCTAACCATGTGTTAGTTGTTAGAGAAAGAAAAGCGTCAGTTTGCATTGTTGCACTGACGTACTGCATTTATTTTGAAAGAGACTCTATGTCAACTTTAAATTTCCTGTGAAAACATTTCACATTTCAAAGGGTGCTCAATGAGAAAAATCACCAAATTTCAGAGGCACAAATCCAAATTCAAGGATGTAAGGGCGCTGTAACAATTAACAACTGTGTTTTTAAATTATAAAGTCGACGCTTTACTTTTTACATTTGCACAATTTTTGTTTTCTTTGAGTTATTTTAGTTTGTTGCAGTAAATTCAGTTTAATAGTTGTTGTGCATACTTAAAATCCATCTTCAGTCATCATCAAACACAAATGGAAACACAGGTGAAATACAGTCTTCCATTAATCCAACACTCTCTGTTCAGTCTAACACACACAGGTTAACACACTGGTGAACCTGAACATGGGTGGCGGAGGTCTCACAATGGAAGCACAATTATCGTCATCACTGTCAGGAAGTTTGGTTTTATCTCATTTATCAATCTCACTTCCTGATGGCTCCTCCGTCTGCGGGGGAAACTTCCTCCTGACGGGATGTAAACACCATCTGACACGTGTTTGAACACTTACAGCTTTCCTGTTTATCACTGCTTAACCTCACATATCACTATCTCACATAGTGTCCCAACAACCTTTGACAAATTCAGTCACAGGTCAAAATGGTTTACACCAAACTTCTTTAACATCTGTGTTTGTTTGTCGAACTCTTCCCAACTTTGCAGACACACAGAAACTCTGACGTTTAACCTTTTTGCGTTTCCATTTATGGACCCAATCCCATTGGACTCTATGGTCATTTGAGGCCGTCTGCACAAACACAATCCCACCACAGGATTCACAGAGTTTGTGTTTTTCGTTGATGAATCAAAAACAAACAAAAAAAAAGCGACCGGGGACAAACTTCCTGTTTCACTGGTTCAGAGAGGAAACCACATTCAGACAGAAAAACGCTACAACAAACAAAATTATGTTCGTGCACGAGGCAAGGCCGCAGGAAGTGAAAGGAGGCGGGCAGAGGAGACGAGTCATCTCAGCCGCAGGTGAAGCTGGTCCGTTAGTCTGAGACAATGTGAGCAGGGTTGGGTCAAACAGAAATAACGTAAAATAAGATGACGCTTAAACTGTCACACAAAAAAAAAAATCACAATTTAAAACAGTACAAACTGAATGAAAACTGTAGGTTAATTGTTAAAAATTCAGATTTAAAACTGTCCTGAATGCTGCTTTGATTTCAATAGTTTTCTCAGAACGTTTTGGACCAGCTTCACCCTCTCTGCCCGGCTCAGGGGGAACACAGTGCATTCTGGGAAACAGTGCATTTGTATTAGGACAGTACCGTACACAACAACAACAACACACAAGTCAGCCTCCTGCTGCAGCTGCTGCCCTCACCCACGCAAAATAAGAATCAAGAAAAGTTTGTTTTTCTGTGGACTATTGTTGGTCTTCAGTTCAAAAGGTAAAAGGTCACCTGCAGCCCCGTCAGCTGTCCTCTAAGAGTGCCCTTGAGCAAGGCGCTTCTCCTACAGCTGCTGCGGTGGACAAACACGAGGAGGAATGTGTGAATGAAACATCAGGCGTCCGTCCAGATGTTCAGTTATTATCAAGTCCAGGACAGAGACTCAGGACAGACGCTGGACACTAAAAGGTGTGAGACACAGTGATCTCTAGTTACACCTGGGTATTACTTTTCCGTCTTTACCCAACAGGTAATTTAACAGGGGGACTTCAACTCATCTTCACCTCGAGGCCGACTGAGCAACAAGCTTATCAGAGGTTTTGGGTGGTGTGATCAAAACATTTTACACAAGAGAAAAAGACACAATAGCAATCTCAACAAAAGATCCACTTACTGGCTTTTTCCAAGGTTTGCAACAAGTCCATGTATCAGTTAATTTCCAGGGCTGGTACCTGCGGTTATTTCTCTGTAATGTAGCACAGTGTTAACAATGTTACTGATACTATTCTTTCTCACACCTTCAACTCAAACCACCAAAATATATCATTGAGTAATTACATTCATATCAGAAACATGCAGGAGACTAGTCCACTAACGGCCCTAAATGACGACTACTGGTCGACTAGGAAAGTTCCTAGTCTGGGACAGCTCTAGCTGTTTCAGAGAAGCTAATAAGGACGAGTGAGGGCTCAGAAATACTGGACTTTAAACGTCTATTGTTGCAAATTTTTCTTGGAGAGGAAGACCATGTAATATGATTGAAAACTACAGAACAAATACTAAATGGCCCTTGTGGAGAGATTGTTTTTGTCAAGCATTTAAGCACTGATAGGTAAATATTTTGGTCACAATTCTCCAATAACGTAGAGGATCCTTTTAAAAACTGTTTATGTTTGGTAAGTTTGTTAAAAAATCAAAATCTCAAACATCCAGTGTCAGTCAGGCTACACTTTCAGTCACATCTCATGGTCTTCATCAGTCCTTTAAGTTCTGGAAAAAGCTGTTAAGTTGATGTTGTGTTGATTTTTTTGTTCTGTTGAACGACTGAAACACTGACTGGGTTACTGAATGATCACTGAGCACGTCTCATAAGTACACTGTGGTGCTGCTGCTATAAACACATAACTAACAGTGTCAATGGTCGTCTGTTTATTACTACTGGACCGTCCACTGACTGAACACATCAGTTTCCATATGTAGGACGTTTCTCCAATCCAGAAACGCCTACGATTTACAGATGTGTTGTAGTGGTGTTGTAATGTCGGTAAAATCTCCTTACAAAACGTAAAGCAGGCACAGGGAGAATAGTTCATGTGTGTCCGGTCTCACAGGTGTCGATCAGTGATTCCACACTGAAGGTTAAAGGGCTGCTCAGCGGTCGGAGGGGTTTGTTTTTACTGTGACTCAGCTGTTGCGTGGGAGGACAACAGGAGGAGAGAAAGCTGGAGTCAAAGTCCACGTGGACGCTGAGGAGTCTGTTTTTCTTTCTGACGGCTGTTAACACACAAACTCCTGGCTTTCAACCAGCAGCACGTTCTCGTTATGAAATACTGTTTATAAGGCTGTTTTTTTATGCACGTGCATCCTTTGCACGTCTGGCCTCCGAACTCTGTTCAGATCTGGTTTCTTTGTCTTTCAGCAGGCGGCTGATTCAGACACACAGACACTGACTGAGCTGGTGTCGGAATGTCAAAAACAACAAAAAAGAATTTTAACTTAAAATAAAATCTATAAAATTCAATATTGCTGTGATATAACAGAAACACAGAAATGCAATCAAAGTTGTTTTAAATGTTTGCAAGCTGACCTTTGAGCAAAACAATTTCTCTGACTACTGCGAATCCGGAAACAAACATTTTAAGTTTTATAAAACTTTTAATAAAACAAAGTATTTGAAAAGCTCGACTGGAACACGTGAGTTTTGATATTAAAATATTTTTATGACCACGAAAAACTTTGTAGCAATTTACAAAATTAAGTCATAAATATGAGAAAAATGTCTAATACTTTTGGGAAAAAGTAATTATTTTAGAATATAATTTTATGACAAAAGGTGAAAGTTTGCTTTCACCTGTTCTCTTCAACGTGTTTTAAATTTTTATTTTAATTTAGACTAATTCTAAAAATGATGACTTATTTCTCATTCATTTTTTCCCCAAAATATTTCCACCTCATCCTAAAATAAGTGGTTCACCTCCTGTGAGATACAAAGCTACAAATCTTCATTTAAAATATAAAATATTTTTGCCTGAGCTGAGTCGACCTCCTCCCGTCATCGTCCTGACCTCCCTCCGCCTCTCCACACGTCTTCCCTCCTAAGAGCAACGTTATCTCCGTCGCCTCCTCCCTCCGGATAAAACTCTCCTCCGCACAGGAAGTGGATGCCATCAGGAGCATCTCTAACAGGAAGTCAGTTTACAGTGTTACGAGAAAAAAAGCTGAGCCACGTGGACAGATTCCTGTCATCCCATTTCAAAAAAACATATCAAAAACTTCTCTGTACAGTTCCCAAACAAAGTGAGGCTTCCTTCCTTTTTCCTCTGGATCATACAGTATGTGCCCGGGTGTTGCTTTTCTCCGACAAGAAAAAACAATCCATCGCAGAAGAGACGATAACTTGTCTGAATAAAGACAGAAACAGTAAACAGAGCAGACAGAGTGGGGAGAGCCCTTTAAGGAAATACTGTACACGTGCGATTAAACACCTCAAAAATGAGTTCAAGAACTTGAAACCACAGGCATGTCCACTCCACAGGTGAAGGAGAAATCAGTCTCCATCAGGATAAACTCTGAGACAGGAATAAGGAAGTATAAAATCTTATTGCTTTGAGAAGTGAGACAGCTTAGAGGACGAGAGGAAGATTAACTATTCATTATTAAGAAGCTTCCTGACAAAGAACCTCACAAACTTTAAACACCCAACTTGAGTGGAAACAATCAGTCAGCAAACAATGTTTCTGCAACTATTTAAATACTGAATTAATCATCATTTTTCACCCAAAAGCTTCAAATATTCTCTAAATGTGAGGATTTGTCTATTTATATGATTTCAGCTGAAGGTCTTAAGGTATCAGGGCTGCAGCTTGGACTAGACAAGACATTTTTATTGCTTGTTAAACATGGGTGAAAGTTGCAGCTCTTCACGTCCACCAGGTTTTAAATGAATTTCTAAACCCTTTTCACCTGGTTAAAGACTGACAGCATTTTGTGAATTTGCTGCCAAATCCTTACTTTGCATTCAAGTGCACGTAACACTGACATGTTGCAAATGCTAGGAAAATTTCAGTCTTTCATAAACGTACTTGTGTGGCTCTTTGTCTAGACTCTTAATAATAATTATAGCATTGACAATAATGTGAATACTAAGACACAGGTTATTTCTCAGTAGCGCTCAGTGGCGTTTTCAGTCTTTCAGAGGCCACTGTTTAGTAAGAATTAAGCTGGTGCAGGAGGAGTGGATGTTTGGCTCTGACCCAGTGCGTCCTGGGATCAGCAGGAGCCATTTGATTTGATTTTAAATAAATCTTAAACAACAGAAAAGAGAGATATCACTCGCCACAGGTAGAACTGATAACAGTCAAAGCCAAATTTATAAGACTTCCCAGCTGCTCCTGGTTCATCCTACCTGAAGGCAACCTGAGGCAACGATGGGAGAGACTGAGAAACTGATAACATGTCAGCATCCAGATCAGCTTTTAGGCTTTAATTCACCTTAGTTGAACCCAGAGGAGGAAAGAAACGGGTTCTGGGTGTGAAATATGATCTGATAACAGCATTCGGTGTACATAAGTCAATCACTTTACTGTTTTCAAGCCAGCGACTGACTGAAATCAGGAGAGCTGAGTGTAGCTGAAGAGCAGCGGCACCAAGAAGAGCACGTTGAAGCCCACCGCTCCATAAACGATGTAGCGGTAAGGCAGCTCCACCTCCATGTGCTGCCTGGCCTTCCTCACGTCTGTGCTGGGCACCCCGAACACCCAGCACACCGCCGGGATGGTGATGGCCTTCATCAGCGCCCGCGTGGCCATCAGCACCAGCACGCCCAGAACCAGTCGCAGCAAGGTGACACCCACCAAGCCAGCGCTGAGGGTGGACATGGTGAAGGGGAGCTGGTCTGCTGTAGGGTCCGGCATCAGACCCAGGTAGTAGTTGACGTGGGAGGCGAGGGCCACGCCGGCACCTGTGCCCAGGATTTGAGCGGTGTCGCCCCGCGAGGTGCTCCACGTGTCCAGGGTGAAGGAGAAAAGGCCCAGGCCCAGGTGGAGGGAGATGATGATGAGCGGGGCGTAGCGGCAAGTCAGGTTGAAGCCGTCGATCAGGTCCAGTGCCGGCAGGAAGAAGAGCAGGATCAGGCCGCTGTAGAGGAAGCCAGCGATGACGTCCTGGAGGAAAAACAAAGAGGAAGAGAAGGTTACATTTGACGGCATCAACCAGACTGAATCACAGAGGTCAGGGTCGTGTTCAGGGACAGAACATGAGTGCTCTACAAACAGATGTAGGGTGTGTATTCATTACATTTGTGCAGATGTCACTGATAAACAATCTCCAGAGCCAACTAATAAATAAAAAAACATTTAACAAATCATAAATAATCAGACATATTTATCACATTTATTGCTTATAGTGAGAGTCATGTGTAACAATAAGCTTTACAGGGAACTCCCAAGTGATTACATGACTAATAACATGAGTGTTCAGGAGCAGTCAGTCAGACACAAGTATCACTCCTAAAATTTCCTCGATTTTGCAACTGAATCATAAATTTGGACATTTGTTCTGTAGATATTTATGGGTGGGTTTCCTGCTGATGGATAAAGGAAGTTGAAGACAGGAAGCGGGAAATCAGCGAGCTCTACGTGGCAGTGAACTCTGGACTCAAACACAAAGGTCATCACAGTCGTTTATTTATTGACCCGAGCAGCAAACTGACAGCTGGTTTCCTGTTCCAACGTTTACTGTACGTGTGGATTTAACCTCTGACGAAGCTGACAAACTGTTTCTGAACTGATGATTCAGAGAAGTAATCAAAAACGGTTGGACTTTTTGCATCTGGTCAGCATCTTCATTAGTTTTAGAGACAACCTGAAATAAATTACCGTAAAACTTGGTGTGTAAGTCGCACTTTTTTCCCCTTTTTTTTCCATCTAAAAAGTTGGGTGCGGGTTATAGACCGGTGCGACCTATAGACCAAGGTAAACGCTGACATAGGTAATTTGACCCACAAGATGGTGCTACGTAGTAATTTAAACTCATTCGTTTTTGGGATTTGAGTAAGCATGTATAGTTAGAGCCCACACTGCAATAAGGTACTGTAATGCTGTCTTCTTAAAAAAGAAAAAAGAAGTTTAACGTTAATTTAAACTCATTTTTATGGCTCAGATGTTGTTATACCGTAATTTTATTTCCTGAAGAGGTTGTTTGGAAAATTGTAATCTGAAAAGTAACCAAAGCTGCTTAAGAGGTTATTGTGTTTTGAATGTGTTTCAAATTAAAAATAAAGACAAACAGTGTAGGAATAACTTATATAACATTTTTATTAACAAACAGTAATATAAAACCTTGTTTTCCCTGTTTGAGACCTTAAAAAATAGACTGCGACTTACATGCCAGTGCGACTTATATTCTGAGTTTTACGGTAAATGCTTCAGTGCAGCTATTTCTACATTTACTAACTTCCTACAATTATCAGCTGTGAAAACTAAAATGTGAAAACAAGCAGGGTCAAATATTCCACTACCAAGAAGTGTTCATTTTCATAATTTATCAAAGCGGTTACAACCGGCAGCACAGAAGATCTGTACAATCAGCTCAGATTCAAGGTGGACACCCAAGATTAGAGTCACCAATTTAATATGAGACCAAATGTCTCCCCTTCTGCTTTTTGAGATATGACACTGAATAATGTCCAGAAAACATTTTTTTTTACAGATTATTATGATGTCACAGTGAAGTTGACATCACTTCATCATTTTATCCTATTAGACATTTGTGTTAAACTTTGTCATAATAATTATATGAATTATTGGGGTTATGGCCAAAAACATGGTTTGTGAGGTCACAGTGACTTTGACCTTTAATCACCAATCTTCTAATCAGTTCATTTAGGCAAGTGGTTTCCAACTGGTGGGTCACAGTCCAAATGTGGGTCTTCATTTTGAAGTACAGTGAATTCCCAGCACAAGCTTTTATTTTGAAGTGCCGTTTCCTGTAGTAAAGTGAGTAAATAACGGACAGCTACTTAACAGAGACAGCCAACTAGCTCAACGACCTCATCAAATGCAAGTATGACACTGAATGCAATGAATGCCGTGATGTGACCTAATGACTGAGGAGCTGGCTGGAACAGTTGGGATCCAGTGATTTAGGATTACAAGTGGACATTTGTGCCAAATTTGAGGAAACTCCCTCAAGGCCTTCTTGAGATATTGTGTTCATAAGAGTGAGATGGACAGAGGGTCACAGTGACCTTGACCTTTGACCACCAAATTCTAACCAGTTCGTTGCTGCGTCCATGTGGATGTTTGTGCCAAAGTTGAAGAAATTCCCTCAAGGTGTTATTGAAATTTGGCTTTCACGAGAATGACAAATATGCAAGGTCACAGTGACCTTGACCTTCTTCCATCAAAATCTAAGCAGTCTAAGGTTTTTTTTGCCAAATTTGAAGAAAATATCTCAAATATTTTTATTCATTTTCCTGAAATTGTATTATTGACTTCATATAACACATAAATTAAATTGACTGAATTGCTTGATTGACAAGAAAAAGATAGATAAGGGTGACCTTGAAGGGCCCTCAAGGCCTTCTTGAGATATTGCTTTCACAAGAGTGAGATTGACACAAGGACACAGTTAATTTGACCCTTGACCCCTAAATTCTAATCAGTTCACTTGGGATTCCAAATGGATGTTTGTGCCATTTGAGGAAACTCCCTCAAGGCCTTCTTGAGATACTGCATTTACATGAGCGAGATGGACTAAAAGGTCACAGTGAGCTTTACCCTTGACCACCAAAATCTAATCAGTTCATCTTTGAGTCCACGTGAACATTTGTGCCAAATTTGAAGAAAGGCCCTAAATGTGTTCTTGAGGTGACATTATGCATTTTACTGAAATCATTTTTCTTCTTTCATGTAACAAATAAACTGAATTGATTGATTCGCAAGAATGAGACAGACGAGAGGGTAAACAGTCGGTTTGGTGCATCTTAAGTGTGTCTCATTGGTTTGCATGGCTGCCCTTGAATATTATGTAAATGAGAAGCCTGGTTAAAGTATATGTATGGGTAAAATTCCTGCTGCAAATGTCTTAGCCGTTTGTATTTTATCCAGATTATTTTAAAGACTCTCAGTAGGGGAAGTTGGTGGAGAGTGTTAACAAACACTAAGTCCCTCATCAGGCTGCCTTAGGTGTGTACAGTATTTACTTTGTCAACAGCAGTGTCTGCTTTCCCTGGTTGAGAAATCAATGAGGGTTACTGTAAATTTACACCACTCTCCATCCACCGGCCAAACGCTGGAACATTTCAGCTGCTGCCTGGCAGGTTAGCCCACTTGGACGGCCACATTGGACGCAACCCAAGGTCCTGTTACAGTTTAAATATCTATTTGGCTGCTTAAATACACGTTGTGGTACACATAAGCCCTGATCTCACAGTGGGTCATTAACCCGTGCTGCCGTCACATGCTGGCACACCGCTTAGCAGGAACTCGTGTCCCAGCAGACTGACAGACAGTACAAGGTCACATTTTAATGTCTGACCGTTTAAAGGCAACTCAGCAGTGAGATAAGCAGCAGGAAACCCCTCAGAGGGTTACTGTGATTTATCACCTCACTGCTGCCACTGCAAACTTTTATCAGCCCTCTCTGTCCTAATGGCAGTGAGTGAAAGCTTTCAGCTGCCTCTAATTTTCTCCTCCACTGACACAACTAGAGGGAGCTCTGCAACTATACGAGCTGCTGATCTAAAAATGTCCAGAAAGAGGACAAACGGGTGGCACAGATCCCTGAAAGAACAACAAGCTCTCATGTTATTCAGAAGATGCTTTTATCTTAAGTGCTTTATAATGAAAATAAATATTGTTAACATGGGCGACCTTAGTGGAAACAGAGCTACTAACAACCCTGTATACTACTCATGCCTGCTTTAATGACTTAATGGATCCTGCAGTCAGTTTCCTTCATGACGTAAACATACAGTCAACTCTAGTTAGACTGCTTTCACTGACTTGCCTTTCTTACCCTCAGTTGTACATAAACTGCAGTTTATACACTTATTTTTAAAATACAAAAATGAAATTATTGGTTATCGTATACCTGAGAGGCAGGTAATTATCGGTATCGGTTGAAAAACTCCATATTGGTGCATTCCAAAAGTAAGTGTTTAACTTTTTCTAAAATGCTGCCGTAAAACAACTTGACAGTGATCATAGAGGAAGTGGAGGACCTGTTGTACGAGAATATTGCAGGGTTTGCTGATAAAAACGTGATTTGATTTTTAGATGTAGAAATGAAAGGGACACTGTTTTGATTTTAGCAAGTATTAAAAATGCTGTAGTAAAAGAGCAGGAACGTAATGACAGATGAATTTCAACAAAGGAAAACAAGAAAAAATTAGAAACTCTCCCATTTTAATTAACCTTTGTGGCTATTTAAGTTTACATAACTGAGTTTACAAGGTGCAATTGAATGCACCATGGTCAGTGTCCACACGCTTTGCTGCAGAGAAGGTGGATGTGTAGGTGTAATAACTCAGAACGCAGCAGGTCGGACTGCATCACTAGATGCAAATCTAGCGCTTCACTACAGTTCCCAGCAACAGATAACCGCCCGCAATTTGTCTCATTAGCTCCTTTTCCTCGACAACAGACACCCGATGCTCATTGCTGAATTGCTTTCTTGAGGTCAATCCCTGAGCTGAGGATGCTGGCCTCAATCATGTCTGACAATTGCCACTTTGTGTCAGTGTCCTCCGCCAGTTCACTGGTGCAAGAACATGACAAAAACACAAAGCGATTGAATACAGACTTGGACGTCAACTACCATGGCAATGATTGAAGAGACCCTCTGGTAAATGACAGAAAAAAAATTGATTTCTTTTGACTTCTGAGATCAAAAATAGGCTGAACGGAAAACAAACACTCACTTGACCAAAGCAAATATTGCTAGCTATCTTACAGCTACTCGGTACTTTGAGTATTTGGGGTGAATAAACACGAAATGTACAAACCGCAAGTCAAATTTGCACAAATGCCCTGACTCAAATTTGCCTCCTTTTTCTATCTTTAATAGGAAATGTGTAAAACAGTTTGAAGGTGATCGAGTGTCATGTTGATCCAGTGCTCGCCAAACAAACACAATAAGGGTTAAAATATACTTCTCACATAAATTAGCACAAAAAGCCTTTAAAAAGGAAAAAAACCACAAAATATGAGTGAAAGTTCTCAGCGAGCGGTCTGGTGAAAAGGTCTGTAGATGTCAACAACATCATCATCATCATCAGTAGCAGAACAGCTTTTTGTCTCCGAGCTCTTCCTGCAGAACAAAGAAAGAGGAAGTAGTTCCATTGGGCGTGATGATTTCCAGATCACATTAAGGGACTGGCAGGCCTGGCAGAGCCAACTGCTAATGGCTCACTATGTGTTCAGGCTCCACTCCCTGAAACACAACAGTCCTTGTATGGCCTGACGGTGGAGGCTCCAGAAGAGACGTCAGACTGTTGTTTTACAGGGTGGGAATGAGCTCTATCGACCAACAGATTTAATCCATCTCATTTTACTTCACTTCTGAGGTCTCGACCTGAATGCTGTTATGTGGTGGTTAAAGAAAACATGAAGCTGTTGTGCTGCCTGTGGTGATTTTTGCTCTAAAGGCCCAGACACACCAAACCAACATCAAAGAACTAGCGGCGACTAAAGCCGACTGTTGTGTTTCCTCACGTCGCCTGTGTCTTGGCCAAAAGATTAACTTGAACACACTGCAAAGACTACAGCTGATGGGCAAACAGCATGTTCATTCTTTCCTTACATAAGAGGAAATAACTCCCCATAGCAGCAGGTGATGATAGCTTGTATTCGTCACTCAAAATGGGAAAACAGAAGACTGACAGGACGGATTAAAGATGCTAGTTAGCAAGTTTGCACATTTATAACACAACCCTGTGCTGAATGAGCAAAGCATATTTACCATGCGCTAACGAACAATAACACAAACAATCACTAACCATTTCGGCCCAATGGCTACAAACGTTATTTACCGACAGACTCTATCGCCTCCGTCGCAGAGTCAACATGCTGAATCTGACAAAAAAAAGATAAGGGCCGACAAGGGCCAACAATTCGGGACACACTGCAAAACCTAGTGCGACATGCCCTCACAGATAGCCCAACACTGACCAATGGCAGACCATCATTTTGGTGTCAGGGCCTTTAACCTCCTGCTATAACTCTCTCAAATCTGGACACGCAGACATGGTACACATATCTTCTAGATCCAGGCTGACTGACATTTTCTGAAGATATTATCTCACAATTAAACATCCATAAATCTGCTTTGAAAGAATAAAAAAATGCTCTTTTGACCCCATAACATGCCTGAGGATCATCATGTTTTTAATTTGTCTTCAGCATCAAAGGAACTGATTGATTGTTTTCTGTACATCCTTAGGTAAGAGGGGTGGGACAAAATATTGATACAGGAATATAATGTCTCCTCTTGCAGTACATTATCAATACACTGGTGCTAAATGTTTCTGACTAACCAGAGTCACACATGACTCCGCACATAAATGACAGGAATGTGAACGGAAGTTAATTAACTTGCGGTGAAGGAGAAACTCACGGGGAAAATGGCAGACAGTTTGGACAGCGGGGGGAAAGAAATCAGAGAAGCACTGTCATCTTTCAAGTCAAATGTTCAGGCCCTCTTTGGCATTTAAAACACAGATGGGACACACGTCTAAACAAATGCAAGAAGTGTCCTGTGAAAGTAAACAGGTGTTATTCTTACAATCATACTCATTAGACCTCACACTATTCATGGTTAAGATATGCACGATGTGATGCTCTCACATGCCTTTTTGTTTACTTTGCCTCTCCTCCTGTTGCACCTGCTTTTCCTGTTTTAGTCTCTCTGAGGTTGCTGAGGTGAGACTGGATGACAGGTTGGAGTGTGGAGAATGCTCATGAACAGGGCAGAGGTTGTACATTTTTCAATTTGGTTCACTGCAGTGCGCTTAGCTCTGTAAGAGTAAGTCTTTAAAAAAAGATGGTAAAGTTCAAAGTTTTTTTTTAAAGAATGAAAAGTATAGCCTACAGTAATTCAGGTTCAATGTTAAAGCCCATCAGCTAAAACTGACTGTTCCATCCCACTGAATTGGTTTTAAGTCAAGCAGAGATCCCAAACTTTCCAAAGATACAAATATGTCTGGATTACAGGGATTTTTCCGAGCTGATGTAATGATGCCAGGATAATAAAGAGCATCTTTGGTTTGAAAAGTTCACCATATTACAAGTGGTTTGATTGAAGCGTTGGACAAAGCAGAGACAGTGTGGAAAAATATGGTTTCTTTCAGCTTGCTTAAGGGGAAATTTTAGGGAAGATCAGAGGTTAAGGGATTATTGTGATCCTACAGATAATCTGACATCACTAGTTACTGGAGGAAAACATAGTGAAAACATAGGCCTGGGCTGAAATGTAACGGTCGCCATGGTTGCAGACACTATTTACCTCCTCATGAGATCGAGTGCGAGGGGAAAATGAAAATGAGGAGGAGCAGCAGGAGTTTCTGGGTTGTAGACAGATGATTTTATCCAGACAGGACCACAAGTGGTCACATTCATGTTTTGGGTGACATGCAGGAACAGGAGGAGGAGGAGGAAGAGGAAGAGGAAAGGGCTGCGAGACCTGTGCACTACAAACTGTAACAGGAAGAAATAGTAAAAGTACTTAGCAGGAGGGAAACAGGTGGTGAAGTAGTTCTTCGCTGTTAGTAAACAGACAAACAATGCACTTGAGCATGTGATATTTTTAGTGACCGGACAGTTGTTACACCCTCTGATGCATTAGGTCCAACAAAATACATCTGCAGACTTTACAGCAGTGGTGGTAAAATATCCAAATCTTTTTCTCAAGTAAAAGTTGCATTACAGCATTATAAAAATACTTTATTACACATAAAAGTCTGCATGATTTTTTTTTTTTACTTAAGTAAAAGTCTTAGCAACAGAACATACTTCAAGTTTCAAAAGTAAAAGTAAAATGCAAAGTGGCTACTGTCAGTGTTATATCTGATCATTATAAATGACATATCAATATCCTTGTGAGACCTGAACTTTTGTTTCATATGCATTCCTAATTTCTCCTAGCTAATTGAGACCAATAGGACCTGATAAATATAAAAAACTAAACATTGCCTACAATAATAAAGTCCCAGTATCCTCAAATGAGATGATAATAAAGTTCCGAAGTCAAACGAGTACTTCCTAATTACAGTTCCTTAGCTTGTTACTGTAGATAAAATTGGTCAAATTTGTTGCCATATCAAACTACGAACAATATTATTCACAAATAAACAAGTTTCAACCATAAAATGTGATCAGGTTTTGGACCTTGTCCACTTTTGTGTCAGGATCGGCTGCAGACTGACTTGGCAGAGATGGCTGCCATCTTGTTTTTACATGGACTAGTGTATTGTGGTCTTACTGCCACCAGATGGCACAAAAAGTGTCCAAGAATGAGGACAACAGGTCTAAGTTAAGAAGACTGAAGTAGGGCTGCAACAATTAGTCGACTAATCGATGACTAATCGACTATTAAAATAATCGGTGACTATTTTAGTCATCAACTAATTGGTTTGAGTCATTTTTCATAGAAAAATACTTTAAAAGTACCCCAAAATACTCTTATTGCAGCTTCTTACGTTCAGATATTGGCAGCTTTACACACTGTGTTTGTAAAATCTGAATTTGCAAAGTAATATTAGCTCTTAAAAATATGTAGTGAAGTGTAAAGTAGAATATTTCCCAACTGGTCAAGCCATAAGGTCCAGATTTCTCCTTAGTGATTAGTTCAAGGTCCACACAGTTTAATACATTCAGCGTCATACTTTCATTTGGCATGCTGTCAAGCTAGTTTGCTGTCTCTGTCCAGTAGCTGTCAGTTAGTTACTCACCAGTTGGGAACCACTGCTCTAAAAAGTAGTTACTGACATGGACATGTATGTCCACGTAGCTTTGCTGAAACAGCAAATTTAGGAGGATGACACTATTACTTGGAACTGAAGTAAACAATGTCCAGCATTTCACTGAAAGATTTAGCCCTCTTGACGAATGGCTAGAAACATACCTGGTGTATCACTGAACTTGTTTAACCGTAGTAGTTGTGGCAGTAAATTTAGATTTACAAAATGTTGTTTGAAAGTAATACACAAGCAAAAATATTAAATCTCACTGAATCCAAGCTTTAATCATATTAAACCACAGCTGAATTTTGTCATTCTTATCATGTTTAAGAATAAAAAGGAAAACGCTGGAGCTGGATTTACAACATGCACAGTCTTGTGTTATGCAGACTTCCCCTGAACTGTCTGAGGAAAAAAAGGAGTTTGATAAGTTACACTCAGATACAGATTTTTAAGTTGTATCCAGACCGTACTAGACGTTTTGAAAACTCTTGAAGCAGCGTGGAGCCAGGGAAGCATTCGAAGGTGTGTTTTCATATGAAAGTAAACACATTTTAAGAACTTTTACAGATGTCTGAAATGTTAAGTCTTGTTACTCGTGAATGTTATTCATTGAGATTATGAGGACTTGAGTGATGTCTCACTGTGTCAGCACCATAATCACAGTAGTAAACTCCCTGGGGATTTCTGATGTCTGATTTTCGCCAACAGTTGTGTCACTGTTAGTTCTGGGATGCACTTGAATCTGGTTAAATGTGAGCACAAACAAGGCGTGCCCTGAGTCGCAGGATGACTCATCCTGTGTTCTATAATTTACTCACTTTGAATTTTAATCTAATAAACTGCTGAATTAATCAGCTTATATATCTTTTCTAGGTCAGGCTTTGTTTATCTGGGGAGACAACAAGAATATTTCTCTATGAGATGGTCACAGATGGAGAGTCGTGGTACATAAAGCAGCGTGAGCCGGCAGATGTGCATGTGGTTCCTGAGGTGGAGGTCTCAGCCGCAACACCACCTGCGGGCAGCCACAGAAAGCCCTTTAAGAACGTCTCTGATGTGGAATTACCTTCTAAAGTTTGTCTGGGAGGGTGGCCAGTGTACCGTAACGTCTGCTGGACCCACACCGCCATCCATCACCGACATCCCTCCGACACAGCTGTGACCACGGAAACTGTTGCCACAGAGACAGACAGCCCAGCCCTACAAGTGCACCAGGACTGACATCATTTCCCAGTGAATGAAATTACCCCATATGGGGGTTAATGTGACCAGCGCGTGGACAGAAGAACCCACACACACAGCTGCGGTGACTGTTTGAATTATTTGGCAGAGGATTAATGTATAAAAAATAACGTATGAGCCAAAACAATTTATCTGAATTAAACCAGGTCTGTAACCACCTGGAGGTCTGAGGAGGAACTGCATGTGGAATCAGGAGGCAATTTGTATTAGATTAGTGTCTTTATCAATCCAAATAGTTTGACTGGATTATTGGAGGCCTGTTTGAGGCACTAACACAAACTACAAACCTGTTTCAGAAATGGTCCATCACTACTAGGGCTGCCCCCGACTAAAAATTTTGCTAGTCAACCAGTAGTCGTCATTTAGGTCCATTAGTCGGCTAGTCTCCTGCATGTTTCTGATATGAATTTAATGATTAAATGATATGTTTTGGTGGTGTGAGTTGAAGGTGTGAGAAAGAATAGTATCAGTAACATTGTTAACACTGTGCTACATTACAGAGAAATACAAAACCATACTAATGAACCTTCATTAATATAGGCCTATATTTTATCTACAGGTGCACGTCACACACTGAGCGAGCCGCCTGTTAATGACGCTGTGGGCTAATGGGCATGTAGCTACTTCCATGTTTCAGATGATACGTCATGTTTGTAGTCGACCAATGAAGATGAGTTTACATATCACCTTGGGTTCGTCCTTCACCTTCTCAAAATGATCCCACACTTTGGATTTCCTGCCCGACATGTTGTTAACTAGCCTGTGGAATAACCGCAGGTACCAGCCCTGGAAATTAACTTGACTCCTGTCTGACTGCTGAGCGTGGACACTTCCTGTGTCTGTCCTTTCAAATTAAATTCCAACATGGTCCAGTCATATAGGTTTGGATTTATTTTGACAAGGTGCAGCTCCTGATGGAGTTTCACGTTTGTTTTTTCTGTGACTAGGGGACCAATGAAATCTTGCTGACTAATGGCCTTTGTGGTTTATTAAAGTTTGGTCAACTATTAGGGGGCAACCCTAATCACCACCGTAGATAACAAGTAACCAGTAGGAGAGGGCAATACGGCACGTTTAAATTTTAAATTGCACCTTCTGTAATTCAGTCATATTTATGACACTGTTAACCTGTTTACATTTCCAGTACTGTGTAGATTTGGTCTTTGCACCTTACTGATAATCTTAATTGTTAATATTTTGTTTTATTTGCTGTCTATATATATATATTTGAACTCTTTCCCACTTTGTATTGCAACTGCTATATAACAATTTCCGTCACAATAAATAAAGTCTTATCTAATCTTTTATGTACTATTACATCCTGTGTACTAAGATTCAGCACTTTTCCTGGAAAATCAATACAGACACTATTTACTGACATAAAAATCAGGCCCATATACATAGTGTGTTATATCACCCACCCCGGTCTTACTCCTCACCTTTAAGGCCATACACAACCTAGCTCCTCTGTACCTCCCCAAACTCTTGCACATCCACACTCCCATCCGCACTCTCAGGTCTTCCTTCTCCATCCACTGCACTGTCCCACCAGCCTGCCTGACCACCATGGGGTCTAGAGCCTTCAGCGACTCTACCGCCCTCTTTAAACTTTTTTTTGCTGATTATTTATTTGATGTGAAGTTATTATTTTTATTTTTTATTTTCATATTACTGTATTCCTTATCTCATTGACTTTATGAATGTGTTGTTATTTTCTCTATCTTTGCCTGCAAGGTGATGTTGAGTATCTTCAATTATTATTATTTCTAACTCAAGGTCCAACTGCATCTGGTTAGGACTGTGAGGTGCAGCTGAAAGCTTCTGGACAAGCTTAGGAAAAAGGACCTTGAGTAAAGATTATTTTGTTGAGCTACTATCAAAGTGGCAAAGAATGAACTTTCCCACTCAAATACAAGGACTTCTTAGTGTGAGGGCAGAGGGAGACTTGCAGGGAAGCAGTTTTACTTTCATTCACAACAGCTGGTTCATTAATGTTCTTGTTTCAGTGTAGCAGTTTATAGGTTCATAAAAATAATTTCCTGGACGTGGTGCTCTGTTTGTGCTCTGCAGATGCTGTCCAGAGGGTTTAAATCTCACTAAAGCCACTAAAACATTACAAGTGCACGTTACTAAGACAAAGGCCTTTATACAAATAGGCTGTTTAAAATGCACTGATGTGAGCACACTCAAAATTTCTACAGATAAATTTTTGCTTTATCTACTGCTTTCACTTAAATTGGTGACCCCATGTCATAGTCGCCTCTTCAGAGTCTCTCATATCTCATGTGTAGGTTGCAACTCAGACTTTGGGAAGGTTTCTAATACAGTTGAACACCTGGGGCCAGATACACACAACCCTGTGTTGATTCATGACTATAACTGTGTGTACGCACAAAGGCAGAAATATGCACACACATTCTTTTCGTCAGATTTATAAAGTTGTTTGAAAGCCTGATTCTGTTTTATAAATCTTGATCATTATGGCGCTGGGTGCACGGGCACAAGCCTCATTTCCACACCCACAGTTCGCCATAAATAGATACGCCCTTAAACATATGATTGTATATAGACACGTGTGCCCCTCTACCACTCATTAGACCTGCCAGTGAGAAAAACAGTAACGATAGAGCAATTTTAGTGACTGTGTTACATCGGTGAGGTTCTCCAACCATGCCAGAGCAGCTGTCATTACACATGGCTGTGGATGTTTGTCTGTACAACTAATTCATCACATTCCAGCAAACCATCATCGTGGCAAAACCTCAATCATCATTATCAAACGTCAGAAGGATGATCAGTGATTCATTCACAGTGCTCAAGTGGAAACTGGCTTTACAAAGTGCTTCATGGTATGTAACTAAATGACAATTAACAGGGAGACAAATGTAAGTAAAATTAATGCTGAAATGTATCACTCATAAACAGTTTAAGATCAACTTTATAAATGTGTCTTTGATTCACATTTTTCAGAACGTAACCTGCAAAAAGAAATAATCGAATCCCTGAAGTTGCCAAACAACCTAAAAACATTTTATTTCTGTCTCTCAACTAATACTTAATCCGCTCTTTATCATATCACCCCAGCTATCTCAGCCGAAACTGTGTGTATGCATGGTCTGAAGAATGTGTGAAGTGCACACATTTTTCTTTTATAAATGCCAGATTATGAATGGCAAAAGGCGTACGCATGGTTTTTGTGCGTACACATTGTTTATGCATCTGCCCCAGGAGTAAACACAACCATTCATTGATGTCACATTATGTTTTTCATGACTATACCTGTGTTGTAGGGCAGCAATCTTATCAAACCAAAACTCTGCTGTCGGCAGAAGTCTGTTGATGTCAGAGCAGTAGATGAAGGATGAAGGGGCAAGTTTTTGCAGGCATGAATATTCCTCAGTAAGAGCTAAGAGAAGCTGACATTTATTGTCTTCACTACTTAAATCTGCACGGAGAATGAGACACAGGCCCGAGCATGCTGAGGACACAATGCTCAGATGAGCTGTGGGGGTAGAAGGTAGAAGCTGAAGAGGCTCGGCTCAAAACCCCAAAGAAAGACAAGACAGAGGTCCAAGAAACAAAATTAAACTAATTAAACTACAATTGGTTCCTTCATCATCAACATTTCAGCCTAAATCAACTTTGTTCTGTGTGAAAATTTAAATGCACTTAAAATTAAACAGTAATTTGAGGGAACAACTGACACACTGTACAGAAACACAGTGGTGCACAGACATTGTCTCGGTCACATTCCTCCAGTAATAACAACCCCTGCCGGGTGTAAATGAGTAGCAGACACCTGGCAGATGTTGGTAAACTGGAGGTGGTTTATCCACATGGAAAAACTATTGTTTGGAGGCTTAAGTTCAGACTCCACCTCCTGCTTATAATCATCGGGTGGAATGGTTTCCTGTTTCACACCCTGCCTGCTGGTCACACCACACAAATAACACAACAAAGACAGACAGTTGCTCTCCACTCCAAATTATTTGCTTCTTGTTGCTTCGCTTGGATGTTTGAGTTTCACTGTGCGGAATGATGCACGTGTGATGTTTGTTTCCACAGTCATCAGCTGATGAAGCTCAGTTACTGACTGAAAGCTGTGAAAAAGCTCCTACCTTGGGCAGAGATCACTGTGACACATGAACTGATCCACAGATCAAAGGGGAATATCAATGCTCCACTACCACAACATGCACTAAGACTGGAACAGAGTGCAACTTCACCATCAGCTTGACATGTTGCATGAACTACTGACCAATCAGTCAACTAAGATAATCAATAAAAATGGAGGAGGGCACTGGCAGGCAGAGCTGTGCTGATGTGAAAATGTGACTCTGGGGCGTCGGTAGCGTAGTGGATAGTGCCGGCGCCCCATGTATAGAGGCGATGCCTCGCTGCAGCGGTCGCAGGTTCGACTCCGGCTTGCAACCATTTGCTGCAAACAACTCATTATAGCTTTACTTTTGTAATCACATCACTACTGACTTGAAATACAGCAATCGCATCAGTGGGTTTCAGAATGTGTCACACTGTGTACGCACATCACAAAGCAGCAAGCTATTACTATTTTATTACTTTGATTTTGGAAGGAAAGATGTCAAGAACACTATTGCTGCAGCTATTTGCACTAAAACTCTTTCCCCTGCAAATCACACAAACTCAAACCTCCGGTCTGGACGCCTACTATGGCTAACACAATAATGTGAAGCTCCAGAAACACAACACACCAAAGGTGAGCCGTCCTCAGCCACGAAGGTTGGCTGTAGTCCTTCACTGGCTAAACAACCAAAACTGGATTTAAATTGTGGACAGTTGCAGCTACAAAGTGTGACTCTCTGTCTTTGAGACAGAGCTTCGGGAAGATACCGGTAATGGGCAACAGAAGACAGAAACATTTGTAATCTATCTTGCCTTAGTCTCGCTCACCAGACCTTTCTTAAGAAAAGAAAGGTCTGACTGGGCCGACTCTCACTTTAAGATTGGAGAAAAAAACGCCCCGGCTGCTTGTATTTCTTTCAACCAATCACAATCGTTCTTGGCGGTGCCACAGCAACGGTGCGCTTGCAAAAATACTGCCGGGGGGAAACAGGTTTTGGTGTAACACGCCCAAAAAAATATCACCTACAGGACGCGAACCATGGCAGAAAAATGGCTAGATCTCCACAAGATCAAACACCGCAAAAGTTAGTAAAGGACGTACTGAAAACTGCAACCGGAGGTGGTAGGGCGGGACTTCAGCGGGTGGCTCGTTCTGCCCAATGAGAGGCTGATCTTTGCAGTGAACTTCCACCCACTCAGACTAATCTTGCCTTAGCTACACTCAGCCTACCACTGACATTGAATTGAATTTTGGTGAGATATGCAATAACCAATTTTAAGAGGTGTAATGGGAAAGTAATATCATGAGTAGTGTAACAAATTACTATGGCCAGGGACTAATAAGTGAAAGGTAATGAGTAATCAGTAATAGATTTTTAGAGTAACGAGCCCAACACTGATCTGAGGCCACAGAAAATACACAGCTGTGTGTCGATTATGAGGGTAAAGTCTTCCAAACCTTTCTGTGTGCATCTGTCACACAAACCTGGTCAATTACCAAATTATTTTCCCACATATGTCCCTTTTTTTCAGATCTGTGTTGTAAACATGTGTGGTTGTTCTGTGCGTTGCACCTCTACTGTTACACAGGTGATTGTGTTGCTGACACCAGAGCCAAACGCCAGCTCGGTCCTGGAGCTGAAGTGACTGCTGGTCAGATACTGTTTCCCACAAGTCAGCTATCGTGTTCAAACGGACGGGATGACAACAAACTGGCACTGCAGGTGGCAAGGCCGACACCATCTGCGTGTGTGTGTGTGTGTGTGTGTGTGGGGACATACCAGGACTGAGTGCATTCCCATGTAGATTCGGCTGACACAGACCAGCAGACACCAGCAGAGAGCCAAGCTGAAGCCCAGTGTGAACGGGTACTGTGGAGGTGACAGGAGAAGCTGATCAACACAACTACACACCTCTGGGAGATTAAACTAATCATGCAGTCTTATAATTTGCAGAATTACAGACAAAATGGAAATGACTTCTAATGAACATCCTTTTTGATTAATTAATAACTCCATAAAATGTTAGTTATTTAATCACAGAGCCCTGAGTAGTGTTGTAAAATTGCTCTTGGTTGATCATCAGTGAAAATACCCTCAAGTGTTGAATTACAATGATAATAGTAAATGTTCATTTTTGTAAAGCTGTAACCAGCAAGTTCAAGCCCGAGAAAAAACTTGAAACACTGACTGCAGCTTTTATCAGGAAGGAAACATGTTTGTTAGACCTCTAGTATAGACACAATGCGATAACCCCGCAGAGAACCTTTAGGCATTGAGTGCAAAATGTTTTTATTATTAGAGATGCACCAATTGATTGACTGGTGACCCGAATCGGCTGACATTTAGCTTGGTGGACAATGACCAGTGACAGGCCAGTCAGTCTTAGATAGAGTCAATCCAGTGCCTTGCACGATGTTTTACATCAAGCACACAATGGCACAGACAGTAATTTATTAATGTTATAGCTGCTCCATCCCCTTCTCATTCCCAGGTTGCTAAATAGCGATGCTTTGTCACCCCCTCGTTCATGACTTTTCAGCCTCACTTATTGACTTTATTTCTAAAAAGTGACAAGGGACAAATCTGGCAACTTATTCAGACCATCATCTTTTCTCATCAGCGTGGGATCTGTCCTTAATTCTTGCACCATGCACACAGTTTCAGGTGAGCAGGAGGTGAGAAAACGCTGCTCACTGCAACAGCAGTAGTTAATATATAACCTACTGGACACACACCATCATAAATAGTTCTGTATAAATAAACAGACAATAAATACATGGTTTTAGATAGATAATATACAGCTGACTCCATGTAATAGGCATTAATACACAGTCCAGAATAATATTTTCTCTGATTCTTGTCTGATATGTGAATAATTCATTTGAATATAAATCTGTTGCACCTGTTTTCTTTTAGGAAAGTAAAACATTAGATAAAGTTGGATATACTGCACTTCATTTCAGATGCATTTTATCTGCACAAAAGCTCTGTCCAGCGACCTGGAGCACGTTTTAGTTTAAGTGATAGTGAGATGATGTCCTGTAACCTGGTGCAGCTTTGGAGAAAACATAAACGCAATTTAAAAGTCAGTGTTTTACTATGAACACACAATCGAATTACTGGAATTGGCAAAAAAAATCTGAATTGGCCTATCAGACTTTTAAAACATCATAACTGACTATGTGCATCTCTAGTTAATATGTTGAAGCTGTATACATTTATATGCATATCAAATCTAATCTGCTTTGGCTTTGCCATTATGCAACACACATACATATATTTGTTATTGAGTCTCTGCATCAAAGCTCATCTATCACACTCCTGCCTGTTTTATTGCTCCGATCTGGTGATTACAGTGATAACAACATGATTGTGCATGCTGGAGTCTTTATTGAGCGTACAGCTTGTAACAAGCCTCGATAACACATTGCTGTGATGTCGTGGATATAATGTGCACTGGATACAAAGGACCTCATAAATATTTCAGCAATTCTGCTGTTTCCTTATCAGATGAACTTGTCGTCCTGCAGCAGGGCGGAGTAGCAGGAGAGGAAAGAGAGGCTGGGTTCACTTCACACTGCAGCATGAAGTGTTCACAGTCAGATTGTTTTCCTCTCATGTGACTCAAATTTCCTGAGTTTTCTAATCAGTGCAAACTGTGAAAGGCTGCACACAGTCCCAGTTCCTCTGTTTGGATCTGGGTCACATGAATATATGGCTTAAAATCAAATCCAGTGAGCCATGAGACCTACACGTGGGGTTGTAACTCAGGCTGTGAGGTTTTCACAGTAACCATCTCAGAAAATATCACAGTCTCACAATATACAGTATTACTCAATGATTAACATCATTAGTTACAATGACCTTTAAAGGAATCATTCGTTGAACACAAACTTTCTAAAAACTGAAACTTGAAAGCATTTTTAACGGAAGTTTGTGTAACAAGTCTGACAGGCAGTCGAGGAGAAGTGAAGATGCGCACATATAGTAGGGTTTATTCTCTTTCCGGCTGCATTTTTATACCATAGATAAGCAATGTACACAGTATGATAACTGTCAATTTTCATACCATGGAATATGGTTTCACAATATAACCGCTGCAACACTTAACTCAAAAATAAATTATTACATTATTAGATGGCCTGCAGCTTGTCAGAGCAACATCAGCATGATGAACAAACAAAACCAGGGGGAACTAACACTCACAAACACACACCTCCACGCACACACACTTGAC
This sequence comes from Epinephelus fuscoguttatus, assembly GCF_011397635.1. Taxonomy (NCBI): domain Eukaryota; kingdom Metazoa; phylum Chordata; class Actinopteri; order Perciformes; family Serranidae; genus Epinephelus; species Epinephelus fuscoguttatus. The sequence continues at coordinate 7,593,796 of NC_064765.1, forward strand.
CTCTGCGCCATATTTCAGACTCCTAGGGCAAAAATCGTGGCCACCAAAGGGTGGGGGATTTTTGTGGATTGACTGACCAACCAACCACCAGAGCGTACGATAGAGCTGCTGGTCGCAGCCACTAAAATTAAAGCTCAGTCACAAACAAAAGGCACTCAGTGCCACCCACGTGTTTCAACATGCACAACTGCAGTTTAGAGGTCCTGAAGTACACTTAACATCCTGCCATCCCAAAGTCTCTGGCTCACGCTAAAGGCCTTTGCACAACAAGTCCATATTGTTTGTCCAAAATTGTTGCACATTTAAAAATATGTAAGACCTCATTGTGTGTCAATCACATGTACACATCGTTCCCAAACTTTCATCTGTCATTGAACCTTCTGGAACAAGAAGCTTTTTAGAGGAAGTTCAATTTTCTGTGTTTTTTCACATCCAAGATGCAATAAAAGAAATGTGGCGTAACCATCTGGATACATTTATCTGCAACAAGAGAAAAGAACAGGGCCGAAGTGGACAGAGGGTCAACAAGGAGATGAGGTAGATGGAAGCAATGTTCTTGAAATCTTTCACAACAAAGGGAAGGTAACAATGATGCTTACAGCAGAGTGTAATGGCCGTACAGCATGATTTCATGAGGCCAAATGCGAAATGTAGGCAGAGAGTGGTGACAGCCCGGGAGGTAGCTCCATTGGAGAGAAGCGAGAAGAAGGGAGGAAATGTGTCTTTTCATTTTGCCTCGTATTGCAAATTTCCCTAACGAAGAGAGCAATTAAAGGCACCGGACTAAGTGTGCAAGGTTTCTGTGTGGAACAATTTTTTCTCAGATGACAGATTAAAAAGGACTTGGTGTCCAAAAGCCTTCATGCTGCAACTAATGACTGTTTTCATCACAGATCAATTTCAGATTTCTTTTCTTAGTTAATCATTTCATCATTTTGTCAGTAACATGTCAGAGAATAGGAAAAACTCACATTACAATTGAGAGGCTGAAACAAATGTAAAAACTGGTATTTAAGCTAAAAAAAAATCACTTAAATATAAATCACATAATCAAAACCATTGCCTGATAATACAGATTCTCTGTCAACTGACTAATGTCTTTACTAACTGATTGTTAAAGTGCTAAAAAAGGTCAGATATGAGCTGCAACATGCAGGTCTGCAGTGTGAACGCAGGAAGAAAAACAGAAAAAGAAAATGAGTGACAGTTGAGCCCGGAGAGAGAGAGAGAGACGTCAGATGAAAGCTGCTGAGGTTTGCACACTTGTTTAAACCCTTTTGTTCTCTTCATTGTTGCTGAGACAGCTCAGATTTCCTCTCACAGACCAGAATTACAGGACAAATCCCAAACCCTCACCGACTCCCACACCTCCAGCCTTCAGGGGGAAACGTTGCATCAGAGCGGTTTGATGGAGCTGGTAATTTAACAGGGATAAGGCGCTACTGCTGTCTACTGAGAGCTGTAGGCTGCAAATAAGGTTAAGATATGACTTTATTACATGTTTATATGTCACTACCTCACACAAACACAGTTTATACTGCAATGTGGGGTGAAAAATATTTGTACAACTTAAAATGCAGTATTTAATAAACACTTATCTCAATATTCAGCTGTTTACTAAATGTTTAAAACCATATAGTTAAAATGAAATGCTCCAGGTCTCATTTAAAATGCATGCGCTGCACCATTGAGAAGCTAATGTCTCAGCTACACTGCAAGCATCATATAAAGACACACATCACTTTCAACCTCTCCATCTGCACTTCATGAACCCTGCTGTCCTTGTAGAGTGTGTACACATGTAACGTCAACTTATCTACTTTGTTGAAATCCTCCTGCAGTCAGTGTTTCAAGGTGACAGGAATGACACATGCAGTAAACTGAAAGACAGCCGTAACGATGTTGTATAAGAGCCGTTTTACAACCTGCATTAGCCTGATGGATAAAAAGATGTTTTACTGCCAGCGGTGGCTGCTGAACTCCAGCCTCCAAGTATTCCTGTGACACAGAGATAACCTTTCTTCCAAATAATGGCTGCTTATCTGCCCCAAGAAGTTGTTTGTGAAGTACATAAATAACTACAGCTCAGATTGACCTGTATTCATCCAAAGGTATGTGCAGCGTACACAGCTCGTGCTTCATGGAAAAGTAAATAAAACTAATCACATATTTTCACTGGCGTATAATTTGTCCACGCTTTCTGCCCAGTTCAAAAAATTATCAAAACTTGTGCTAGAGTTTGGTACATTTATTATTTATCTATCTTTTTGTGCTCGTTTCAGTTTTTCCACACAGGCTTGAGAAGTTTGATGATTTAATGGGACAACAAGTTGGTCACTGTTAGGAAACTTTGAAAAAATTCAATTTTGATGCAAAGAAGCAAAATGAGAAGCGGCTCCAACTGTTTCAGTTTTTTATATTTTGATGTGATAAACAGCATGTTAGTTGGAGATTAGCAGCAGCCCCCAGTCAAATACTGGTCACATTTGCAAGTGGCTGCTCGATTAGCTTCTTTCACCAGCCAAAAAAAAAAAAAAAAAAAACAAGAGTAGTGTATTTCATGACTGGTAGATTTTGGAAGCGACCAGCCACAGTGGCAAGTGCACAAATTTTAATTTCTAACTGCATGTAAAGGGGAATATTAGTGGTATATTCGTTTTTGATGGACATCTAAAGAGCTTAGTTAAAATTTTGCCTTTTTCGAAGTAAGGGCAAAAAAACCTGAATATTTTGTGCATGTAAACATAGTCACTGTCGGCGTGAACATTAAAAATCACAAATCCATTAATTTTTCACATACAAGGAATGTGCCTTGGTATTCTGGTGCAGGGCAGAGAAGATAAACATAATAAGAGTAAACAAAAAAGTACTGCAAAAGTCAAGAATTATAACAGAAATATGTAGAAAACTGCAATAAAAATATGTAATATATATATCTGTTTTAAATGAAAAGAGCTGTGCAGGGTTTAAAATATAATGGAGATGTGTGCATGCTCAAACATGATCACAGTGACAATGACGTTAGCATTTAGCTCAGGGCAGCTAGTGTGGCTGTGGATTCTTGTTCCCTAACCATTTTTCCATTTTAAAATCCACTCCCTAAACTAATTTCTAGCAGCAGTTGGCATACAGGAGGTACAGATGTTACTCTCATATTCTCCACATTAATCTTGCATTTACATTTTAGGCATTCACATATACCTGAGTAAGACATTAGCCGTGACAAGACACAAGCTGCTGCATGAAATATGTCAGACAGCTCCTGTGAGAACCTCCTACAGGTGTCTCTCTAACCACAGGGCTTCACTGTTAAGTGTCAATTATAGACTTAAATCTCTTTTCAGAATGAGGTCAGAGCAGAGGGAGGGTTTTGGTTGAGAAACAGGCGTCTTTCTGTGTGTGGATTAGCTGTGAAGTCGGGTCAGGCGCAGCCACCTGACATGCCTCAGATCAACACTGAGAAGGGGGGGTGGGGGGCCGAGGAAACCATGTGTGGAGATGCTGCCCAAACAGAGTCCTGTGTCCATATTCAAACACAGTATGTATCACTGGGTCCCACGGCCGTGTCTGCATCCTCGCTCTGGCCTCGCGCCTGTGACCGCGGCGGTGCTGCAGTGGTTGCTTCGTGCAACGTTTTATGGACGTGGTGTTTTTTTTGTGTGGCTTGTGGTTCTCTGCACACTGCTTATTGAATGTTAGCCTCAGTGTAGGGATTTGCTCCGTGCACCCTCACGTGATATGTGACTGCACATACATACAGACACACACACACACCCAAACCACGCAGCTCCCAGGGTGTGCTGTGTTTGACTTTCAACACTGCCAAGATGTAAATTAGTCTTGTCTGAGGCCGCGCACAAACCAAAGTTGTGAATATCCCTCGTACGTTGGCAGCAGATAACACGGCAGAGAAAGACGAGGCCTAATTACTTATTACGAGATGTCTAATTTGGTAACTACAAAGTCCAGCTTCACACATTTGCAGCTACAGATGTCAACGCCAGAAAGACGTCATAAAAATCAGAACTACTGCAGCTCTTAAGAAACAACCATTATTTTCCTTCTTTTGAATTCAGCAGACGAGATTTTGGTTTGATATGATTGCAATCTGATTGAAAACACAATGTCAAACTCAGTGTTGGAGTTAGGAAATGCTATACTGTGAAACTCACTCATGTTTGCAGGAAAAAGCTGCACTGTTCCCGCCTAATGTTCCTGCTCGAGGGAAAGGAAGTCTCACACAAAGCCTGTTTGCCATAATGTTTTCTGTTCTGGCTCTGCTGGGCGACGTGATGATAATTTATATCACACGATGTCTTTCTGGTCTCATTTTTCAGTCGAGCAACTCTTAGATTCTTCTGTCTCCTTTGCATCTTTCTCTCATCCCTATACTGATTTAATCCACCTCTCATCCTCTCCTCTCTTTGCCCTTATGTCTATTGTCTCCTCTTATCCTTCCTCACTTTCTGCATTAATCCCCACTTCTCTCCCTTATGCTTTCTCCATCTCTTGCCCTGTAGCCTCATCTTGCTTTATCTCCTGTCATCAATCTAATCTCTTATCTACTTCCTCCCTCTCCTTTGCCTTCTCTCTCCTTCAGCTGCTCTTTTCTGCTCTGTCCCTGGTCCCCTCCCTCGTTTCACTCTTACCAGTATCTTCCATAGGGAGAGACACATCTGGCTCTAGTTACTGTCTGAGCTGGAGGAGGGATGGGAGGAGGACTGTCTCACTGTGGCCCATCCGACTCCACGCATTCCTGCTTTGCTGAGACAAGTCAGCTGAGGCAGGGAACGTACAACGGGAAAACTCTCAAAGCAAGCAGCAAAAGATGAGAAGGACATCCTGCTCTGGTCACAAGAATTAAGAGTTATCTCTTAATATCTCCATATTATTTGACTCTGAACTGAATGTTATGATTCCTGACACTTTAGAATAATAAATTATGTGTATATTCATTTCATTACACCATTGATTGATCCTGAGTCATGTCAGGAGATATCCAGTAATTCTGTAGCGTGAGACATTTCTTCGTACACCACTCCCCTGAAATATAGGGAAATGTCAAGTCGGGGAAATGTCATGTTTGACCCTCCACCCCTTTGACGTGTGAATGCAGAAACTGTCAGCAGTGTGGACAATATGTGGTTCTTATTTGTAACAACAAGGCAGGCATTGAGAGTGTGCAACTGAGAGTAGTAGTGGTAGAGAACTATATTGCTATTTTTGCACAATGCAAGAACAAATTTTTTTCATAACCTAAATCTTTAAATTCTATTCTTGTCTGTGAATTTTTTGAATAAGAAATAGTTCATTAAACCGACAAAAGTTCTTAGTTTGTGCGTACACACAAGTTTAGATCAACTTTGTGTACATTTCATGAACGAGCTACAAAGTTTTGCAAGTCACACACAAGTCCGAAATCTTCAAGAGCAAAATGTTCTAAGTCACTCTCCAAACTTTTTGAGTCCTAAGCAGTCAATCAGTGCCAAATGCCAATACCTGGTGACAGCGCGTCCGGGTGGCGTAAGTACCGAAAAGGCCCCGAAGCCAGGAAGCCGGCCATGAAGCTCCACGGCCAGCAAAGGCTTCCCAGAGAGCCGAAACTATCACTGCAGCGCCGATAGTGTCAGTGTCTGGTCTATTTTCTTTACTATTTTATTTTTGAAATAGCCTGATTGTGATTGTGTTTTTAAATTACGTACTTATTCCATGTATTTGTCAGTGTCTAAAGAGAGGAAGACAAGCAGACACACAAGCAATCGGCGAGACAGACAGACTAAACTCTAGGTGTGATAAGAGAAGAGCAGAGGGGCAGAATTGCTTACTGACTGGTGCGGAGTAAAAAGAAAAAGAGACAGAGCAAGACTACATCACCCTGCAGCTTGTTAAAATTCGCATTTTTCATTATAACAGAGAAAAGTACCAAAAAAAGGTACCAAATTCTGGGTACCATACTCTTCTTGTATGTCCTGCTGGGGCAAAGTTAAAGAATGACGCGTGAGACCAAAATAAATGTGAGAGCATCAGGTTCAAAAAGTGAGACGGTCTTATCTGGTGTTCCACACCAGCGAGTCAGCAGCTCGTATTTTTAGACCTTGAATAGAGAGACTGTGTTGCTGAAAGTGTTTAACAAAGACATGAGCAAATTATTTGCCAAATTTTAGAGCTTTTCTGAAATGTCATACCACCCGTGTGTGCTTTCAAACTCAGGTTGATGAGTAGACTTGTGGGGAGAAATGAGAGAGAGCTACAGACACTAAATCTGTCTTATCTTGCAGCCCCACACTCAGAGGTCAGGGGTCGGCTTTCTTATCTCCTGCTCAGACAGACAGACGGGGAGGCAGAGTCGTAAATCAATCTCACCCTCTCGCCTGCTGGGATTCAAGCACAATACAGTGATCCCACGCGGCTTTCTTTTCAGAACCGGGCTTTTCTTCCCCACCCACACCAAAGTAATGACTGTTAAACATCGAGCAACAATTTGGAGAATATGACAGGGCATTATGGAAATTGGAATTGGAACAACAAGTGGTAATCAGTGCAGCCTCTGGCCTGCAACTGCAGATAATTGTTGCGAAGGAGTCCTCAAATCAGTGAGGAAAATGTTCTTTTCTTTGCAGGAGCCGCTGCATCAAAGTCCACATTTTGAGCACACTTCAGTTTTGACATTTCAACAGTCTGAAGGTACAAAATTCTCAAAAATGACTTGAACAAAAATAATTACATATTAATAGTAAAATACTGTAGTGCAATGTTCAATTTTCTTTCATTGGGCTTTGTGATAAACAGATTATTTCAGCTCTACAACAAACAGCATAAATCTGCCGTAAAAATAAGCATCCACCACACAATGGTTGAGTTTTCTGTGTCTCTCTGTTCTGAGAGAATTAAATAGACTTCCTGCAGTTTGTTGATCACGTTCCTCCCAGTGTGGATGCACAGTGAGACAATGGAAGTGGACTACACAGACTTTCTGTTGGCTTTTACGGACTGGACACAATGGAGTGTTGTTCCTCCTGAGTGAATGGGAGGAGATGAGAAAAAGACCAACGGGGACTGGCCTGTTAAAACAAAACAAAACAAAAAAAATCCTGCATGCATGTTATTCCGATGATTTTGGACACGTCAGTTAGTTTTTATAAACTTGGCCAAAGTTGGGGAAGCGGTGGAAGTTTGTTTGAACATGTAGCCACACGTAAGCATGCTAACGGTTACTTATCGAGCTGTAATATCAGACAGGTGTTGGCAGGTTGCATGCATGTTAGCATGGTAACAAGTTAGCATTTGCCTGAATGTGCCGCCCATTTTTGCAGCCAATCTGTAGTCTTTTTTTGCCTACACGATGTCAGAAAACTGTGAAAAACGTCCATCACAATTACTCAAATTTACATGTTCAAACTGCTTGACAAAGACTAAATAATCCAAAGATGTTCAGTTTGCTGCAGCACAGAAATTGGATCCAATGATCTTTGACATTTCTGGCTAAAATATAAGTAACTAATTGATTATATCATTAAAATTGTTGCTGAATTATTCATTGATCTGGCCTCTACATATTTTACCCATCTACAAACACTCTCCTCTGCAGCGTAAGGAGCCTTACAGCATCACAGGACCGTCACTTGGCTGCAGACTGCAGACTTTTAGTCTTGTTGTACCCACACTGAGCTTGTTTTCACTGTAGTACAAGCACTAAAGAGTCTGCAAATGTGCTCATGCAGCCAAATAGCCGCCATGGCTCCTGTCACTGTATCCACTGGGCCGACCGCACATTAATTTTTAATGACGCGGCTCAGGAGGGCAAGGTCTCAGTGATCCTGTATCAAGAGTTGCCACTTGGCAGATGTTATCTTGTGTTGCTGTGGTATGAAGGTGTCCTTGAGCAAGGCAGGGAAAGCAAAGTGGGTGAGTGAGCACATCTCTGTAGGAAGATATTACAGATCATATTGGCTTTATTAGAGAGGACAGCCTCAGTTTGGAGGGCAGAGAGAGGGGATGACATACAGCAAAGGGTTGCAGGCTGGAAATGAACCCACAGCCCCTGCAGCAAGGACACTGCCTTCATATATGGGACGCCTGCTCTTCCCACTAAGCCACCGGGCACCCATATATACTATCGTTGGGTATCTTGGGGGGGCATTATGTAAAGTCTGTGTTCATCTGTATGAAGTCTATACCCCCTTCAGTCATTCTTGTGTCACTATATATGCTGAAAATATGGAATAAGAAACTGTAAGCTGAGGGCTGCATTTTTATGCATGTTTTTATGTCCTTATTAAAATTTCAGCCATACTGTTTTAATTTAAATGTTATTTTTGACATTACTTTAATTTTCTGTAACTTTTAGAGTTCAAAATGTGACCCCAGGTTGCCAGTTTATTATTTATACTTCATTATTTGTAATTTTAGAGAGGTGATATTCAACTTTATAGAATTTTGAAGGCTGTAGTTTGAGATGCTGTTGATATAAATGTGTGTGGTATAATAAAAGGCTGTTCTACTATTCCACAGATCCTGTTTCAGTGTCTTTGATCCAACTCTTTAATTAGAGGGCTAGTTCCCCAAACATGTTTGTCTGTTGTGTACTTCTCTTGCAAAGGTAGCCTAAGCAGCCAAATAAAGGTACCAGCCTCACCCTGTTGCTCTTTAATTCCACCTGCACTTCCTTGCCAACTAAAGTGGGACTGCGTGATGGTGGCAGTGTTGATAATGGCTGTATTGCTAGATTGTGAATAGGCAAATAGAGGAAGATGATGTGAAGCATCACAAGAGGAACTTTCGCAATTTCCCACGTGGAAATTAGGAGGAAGTATCTCCTGACAACTTCCCTTTCTCTTCTGCTGCTGCATTTCAAATTTCAGATATATTTCTGACACTTAAAGAGGATGTAATTTGGATGTACTGTACCTCCCACCGGCCGTAGGTCATGAAGAACAGGGAGAAAGGGATGGCTGTGCCCGACATGGCGTGTGTGGACGGCATGCTGTACTCAGAGTTGTAAAACATCTCCACTTTGACGACAGGTGGTGAGGCGGGTCGCGACCACCCGATCACATCCTTAGTGCACTGCCCCAGGTACATGACCCAGACCCACACCATGATCAGCCTCCTGCCCACGAAGGCGTCCATGTTCCAGATGACGAAGGGGAAGAAGGTGATGTAGAAGAGCTCGTTGCCCAGCTCGGTCCCGAAAGTGAACATGTAGTACAGGAACCGGTTCCCGATGAGGAACTCCTGCCCGGCATCGCCTGTTAGAGAGTTTTTGCGGAGGGGTTTCACCATGCTGCTCCCTGATGGACCCGGGGCTTTACCGCCCTGCTCCTCTGGCTCCCTGGCGAGGCTGCGACCGTTACTCCCCGCACCAAACGTCTCTCCCCCGGCGGTCGCCCCGGACACAACTGCTCCATTCTGGGGAGGATTCTCACTTTCCTCCCCTCTCTTTGTCGCCACGTTTGAATCAATACCCCTCTTCCGTACACCCGCCGCTGCTGTTTGCGCTTTCCTCCCTTCCCCTGCTCCGATACCAGCCGACTTCTCACTCTTATTTCCCCCGGCGGCGATGTGATGATGGCAAGCCCCGTTGTTCTGCGAGTGAGTCCGGTCCGCTTCCGCGCTGATACCCGCCGCACAGACGGTTCTCGGAAACGTCCCGTGTACCCCACAGAAGCGCTGAAAGCGGGCGACAAGGTGGGGGTCTTGGAGATAGTGGTACAGTTCTACAAAGCGGTTACTGTTCTCCATGCTTACCCCGGTGTATTCACCCCCCACACGGCTGAAAGAAGGAACACGGACTCCGCTACTTTCCCCCCCGAACAGTGGACGATGGACGCTAGCTCGCTCCGGCTAACGTTAGCTAGCTACAAACCCGTGCATCACAGCAGAGTGAACCCCGAACTGTTTTTAAACTACAACAACTTATAACGGCGGGTGGAGTTATTATTTATAAGTAAACTCAATTGTGTTTCCGTTGAGAAGATAACGGACACACCGGGCGGATCGGTTGGTTCTTGTCCGGCGGCGTCGGGATGAGTTCAGAGACCCGCTATCTGTAGTACATCCTGAAACTGACAGATCTACGGAGACTCAGGGGAGCGCGCCTTCCATGGTGCCTTCGAGTGCTGTCGGAAATTTCACAACTCTACGTTCAAAGCCTTCGTTCTGGGAAGTTAGAGGCTTTTATCAACCTTGGTGGGGAGTGTTGTCTTTTTTATAACAAATGGCTGTCGTTAAAAATGGACAATACGCCATCATTTAGTTACGCTGACATAATTTACTTGGATGCAAACATTTCAGACACTGTTTATCTTGTCATTATTTTGGGTAAACACCACATTCATACTTGTAAGTGAAAAGGATATACTCCCTCTTTCACTGTTAATTAATAACTTTGCCAACTACCTCAAGCTGCTAAAATAGATAGAAAAATTGAATAGTAATCCTTAAACTTGTATACTTGTATTCCTTGACTTGTTCTGTACATTCTCCCTGTAATAAATAAAGGGGGAAAGTACTTCCTGGTCATTTTATATGGTTTTATTTATTGTTCAGTACCTGTTTACATCTCTGTGTGTATTTGACTCTCTGTGGGACTGATTTTTTATATACTTTCCTATATATCTTTATATTAAGATACACAGTATCTGTATAAGTGAAAGGTGTACATAATTTTATCTTATTTGTATTTCTGTAATATTTTATCCTTATTTACCACTCCTTGTCCCGCACCCTGGTGTGGGATTAATAAAATCTTATCTTATCTTATCTTATCTTATCTTATCAGCAAATATCTCACAAACAAGCCCAAGACCCAAGCTTCTATACTCAACCACTGGACACATAGACCTTAACTGAATAGACGAACTATTAAAGCGTCTGTATAATATGAACTTGTGTAGACTCAATATTGGCTACAGCCCTACTAATAAACTGTACTAAGATGGCCCTCCATTTTCACTACATCTTCTTTAATGGTGACATTAAATTATGTTGATTGTGAAAGGCTTTTTGAGAATACATTTTATTAGGCCCATAATGGCTACATGTTTTGTTGATATTAAAAAGCAAAGATGCAAGATGCCAATGAAATGTGAACAAAAATATAAAATGATAGGCTTAGGCTTTATTAAAACTATCTTACAATGAAGAAAGAGTTTTATTACTATTCACCATTATTACATTGTTCCGAGAAGGAATAGTTTTCGGATCTACATACTTAATTGGGCATTGAAGGTATTTCGGATATGAGCCTCTAAAGTTTGAGCTTGGTAGGAGGACATGAAGGCAACAGGAGTTCCGGCGCGCACGCACAATAGACATGATTAGAACGTCACGACGCAACGTGACCGCGCTTTGCCTGGAGCCTGATATTGTGCGGCTCACTTTTCACTGTCTTTTCATCAGTCTCTGAATATTACAAACACAACTGAATCTAAAATACTAGATTTAAAAAAGGTCTCATTTTAGCTGATCCTGATTGTTTGAACACCTGCTTACAAGAAAGATGAATAAAGAAAGATTGTGAAAATGCATCTATTATTATTACTGCTTGTATTGCTGCACAAAGATGCATGGAAACACACAAACATTGTCACCTCACATACTTTATTTGATACTCAATCACCTGAAAAAAAGTTCACTGGCCCTTTTTCCAAAATAGTTTATCTTAAATATGGAATATGCATTTTCATCAAAATATAAATTCTTGTTTTAAAATATCAAGCTTCTCTTTAATAGTTGCCTGCAGTTTGTTGTTGTTGTTGTTTTTTCCATTGTAGTGATTGTTATCAAGATGCAAATTTAAAACCCAGAGAAACTCCTGGACTGAACACTCAAAACACAGAAAGAGACACTGAAAAGGATGAATCATTAATCACCGTTGTCATACAGCACGCATGTAGTGCCCTGTTAAATAATAAAATATCTTCTGACAGTTTAAAAATTCAGTCTCTGCTGTCACAACCAGGACTAATGGTTAGAAAATATGGTGTATAATATCAATTTAAAGACATTCTGTTCTTCAAAATCCATCTTTAAAACACCACAGGGGTGGAAATCAATCACAAACGGATTATTTGGTTGCAGAAAATAAAATGTTGTGACCTCTGAGAGCTGGAGAGAATGAGAGATGCAATTTTCCTTTTTTGAAACCACAAAAAAACAAATTATGACTTATTTTGTTAACATATGGCGAAATAGGGAAACAACAAAGAAAGATTATTATCCTTTTCAGTAAAACTTTACTTTAAATCCCACTATTTAGCATTATAAGCACTAAAACATTTAATAAATGGTTTATAACACACTTTAATGTAGCTGTATGCAGATACAAGGACACTTTAAGTGTGCAGTACTTGTTGGGAATTATAACTTCTCCTGTGAAGGCATGTTTTATAGTATTACATCTGCATTTTACAATGTTGTCACTCATTTACCTACAGGAGGAGTTCATAAACACTTATATCTGCTTATAACTGAATTATACTGTTACAAACCATTTGTATGCTGCTTATAAATGCTTAACAAAAGGTTTAAAGTGTTACCATCTTATTACTTGCATTGTGAGATTTGAACACATCAGCCACTACAAATGGCCTCAGTATGAATTATTTCACCAGCAGAGGGCAGCAAAGTGATGCAAAACACAGGACATCAAATACAGAGAGAGAGAAACAGTCTTCCCACGGGCAGTAAATGCACCACAGAGGATGTAGTGTCTTGAGATAGCATGACGATTCACACAGTCCAGGGAATGTTACACAAAATATTTCATAAATCACACAGTAGCATAAAAAGATAACAGAAGCATATTAGCACATATTCTCCACGCAAGCCAAGGTGCATCAAAAAAGTAGCCTGCAGTCTGTAAATCCCTGAATACGCTCACGGTTTTCACATGAGCAACAATGACAATAAAAATCAATTACACAACACCAACAGCCCGCTTCAAAGTCTCTCACATTTGCACGTATAGTAAAATGGCAGTGACGCTGCGACAGAGTCTGACATCAACATCAGAGACCCTGCTGATCCTGAAGCAGAATGAGGGTTTCTCAGCTTTTCAAATCCATTGCTGCCTCATAGCGAGGAGACAAGAGGAGGTGACATCCTGGCAGTGGACAAAACAGACCCCATGACACGTGTCCCTCAAAGGTTTTTAGTGGGAGAACGCCAGCAGCTTTCATCTTGGTGATTTTAAACAAACAGTACATGTCCACATGCCTGGCTGTAACATGAACTGCATTTCCCAGCTTTGCAAAGAGGCAGTGAGGTGTGGGCAGTCAGCCATTGTCGTCCAGGTTGTACAGAAGGACCTGGTGGCTTGGGGCGAGGCCCGGGCAGGTACCCAGGCTGTACAGGCACCCGGCTGATGGGTAACAGGGCACCAGCCGGTAATGCTGCAGCTCCTCCAGGCCAAACGCCGGAGAGCAGCAGTCCATCACCAGCACCTTCACCCTCTTCCTGTCTGGGTACAACAGCCTCTGCTGCCCCCTCTCTCCTATCACCTCCTCCTCTAATTCTTCTTCTTCCTCCTCCTCTTCTACTTCATCTTCTTCTTCCTCTTCCTCCTCTTCAGCCTCCAGCTCCTCCTCCTCATGGTGGATCTTCCTCAGCAGGTTGTTGATGAGGACGGAGCGCCGCAGGTAGGCCTCGGGGTCCTCCAGGAACCTCAGCTTCTCCAGGGACAGCTTCAGGATGCAGCTCCGGTCCTCCTGCAGTATCAGGTGCTGCAGGTGACAAAAGAGACAGAGGATTAGTTTGTGCTGTTACATCTCTACTTTTCCACCTTTGTCCTGTGCAGTTCAGAAGGAGGATGTCAGAGGAATCAGCTTACATTTCATGAAAGCAGATTAAAAGTTTCAGGGTCAAAGCTTAAACGTTCATATGATTCACTTTATTTTCTTGTGAAGACATCAACGGATAATCAGAAAAAGTAGACAAACAATGAACTCTAACAGCACCGCTCTGCTGTCACTGACTCTAGAACCAGGTGTTTGCAATTTTATGAAACAACCACAAGCTTTTTAGGATGTAAATGATGTTTATCGCAACAGGAAACAATTTAAAGAAGACACAAGAGGACATGGGAAGTTCTTTCACTTTAGGCCAGGAGTGTCAACCATAGGGTCAGTGTTTGATTAACAGAGTTTAATAAATGCAAATATTTAAGATAATCAAGCCATTTCAGTCTGTGTTTGCTTGACATTGCTAGTTTGTTAGCAGGCTGGTGAGGCAGTGTTTGCAAGCATTTACTTACATATAAAACACCTCTGCAAGTGTTGTATACAGTGAGGTTTTAGCTTAGTTTGGGAAGTACTGAGCATACAACTGGACTACAACTACTTTTGTTTATACAGAATGCGCCTTTTTCGGGGCAATGGAGGGCGTGAGCAAGTAACAAAATGTGTAGCTCAGCCTGTGACGTAAAGAGTGACGTACTCCGAGGGAAGCTGCAGCTGGTCAGTCCTTCGGTGATTCCCTCGTAAGTTGGCCCGTCCTTCACCGTCCCCGTCACTAGACAATTAATGGCCTCTTCGTTTGTGAGGACAAGGAACGCGCGCAATTCTTTGTCTCCTCAGTTGCTCATCTTTACAGTGTCTGTCAGGTTTGTGTTTCCCTCTTGCTACTAGTACTAGCTGCTCATTCCTGCTATCAGCTGATTCCTGTTTATCCACTGCCAGTGGGTCGCACATGCGGCGTCATCAACAGCTCCTCCCACAAGTCTTCAACAGCCCCTCCCGTGGTGGAAGCCTCCTCGTTCTGTTTAAACCAAAAAGGTTCCACCAATATGACTACCCTACGAGGTGGAAAATTGGGCACCTTGGATCAACTCGCCAATCAGACTCTGTGTGTCTAAACACTCACAGCTTGCCGGTAAAATGGCCCAACATTCACGGAAAATCTGGCAGTGTAAAAGGGGTTAAAGTTTCCTTCATAGACTCAAGGTAACACGGTTAAGTAACTGATATACAAATTGTCATTTTGAAGGTGAAGTATCCTTTAAAGACTGAGTGTGGGACATTTACATATAAATCAGCATCCCTTACATTCAAGCCCTGAAATTAGTTCACACAGTGCTGATTAAACCTACTGTATCGTCACCAGGGAAAGCTCTCTGTGTTTGTCAGTATAAAGAGTTTTGTGTCTGCTGTCTGGGGCAACTTTTCTGTGCATTCACACAGGAAGTGATTGGTTTTATGCTTCAGGAGTTGCAGGTGACACCATCAGCCAACTTGAGATGAGCTCAAACCAGCCAGTACGCTTATCATTGGTCTGAACTGGGCTTTATACATGTGTTAGGTGATTTATTGTCCTTTAAATATGCTACCTCTCCTTTCCCTTTAAAGGACAGATATAGAGCTTTAATTTGAAGGATTGTAAGAAACAAAACATTTTCATAGGAAAACAGGAGTCACCGGCCTAGCAAAACCTGGACGCCACTATGACAATGTGTGCGGACTGCAAAAGTGCTTACTCACAGTTAAAGGACGATATTAACCGCCTGAATTCAGAGCTCCGAAAAAGGGATGAGCTGATAGAAGAATTTGCCTCTGTAGCTGCTGCCCAGTCAAAGCATATTTCATATATGCAGTCGTCAGCTCTCACTGTCCCAGCAGCCCGATCATCCACCACCCTGATGTCCCAGATCGTCTCGGAGTCTGCAGCCACCCTCCTGTGGCTGGCCTCGATAAACGCTGGCACCACAGCGGTCCGTCCGGAGGGCCCGGCGGCAGAGGCTGGCCGGTCCCAGGAGCCTGAGCCGGACGCAGGGGCAGCGGGCTCCACCGCTGCTGCACCGGACCTGGTCGCTACAACGCCGCCGCCAGCCACACCGATGCCCCCAGATGATCCGTGGGTGCGTATTGGAGCCAGGCCTGAGGCCCCGATCTTCAGCTCCACACCAAATTGAGCTAATCCAGGGTCCCGAACGTCCTGGACAGAGCTGCTGCGCTGTGGACGCAAGAGGGATTCAGGGACTCTTCCTCTCTTCCACAACCACCCCTAGGTCTCTCCAACTGCTACACGATCCTGCTGGATGGCTCCGGTCCATCCCGACGATGCCCCTGCAGTCCCAACTCCATCTGGCTCGGAGTCGGCCGCAGCTCCACCTGGCGCCGCCAGGCCCTCTTCTTCTCCCGCGGCCGCCGAGCCCTCTCCACCTGCAGCCGCCGAGCCCTCTCCACCAGCGGCCAGCGTTGGTCTAGCGGCCAGTGTTGGTTGCTCCACTCGCCGCTCCTCTACAGAGAGGGACCGCCGTAGGATGCTGAAGGAGGCTGTTATCATGCACTCAGGGAGTCTCTCTCGGGCTTCCACATATCCGCACACCTGTCCACCTACGCAGACCGTTCCGGTCCCAACACAGGCAGAGGTGACTGAACGCCCTCTGTCTGCTCCAGGCAGTCCATCGCCACCTTCTCCATGTCCTCTCTTCCCCCCAAACACAGTAATTATTGGCAACTCCATTACCAGGAACATCCGCTTCATTAACGCCATCACACAATGTCTCCCTGGTGCCACTGTCCCCGATGTCCTGGACAAACTCCTGTCCCTCCTGCCCTCTCTCCCCACCTCTGTTAAAAGAGTTGTGGTGCATGTGGGGACCAACGACACAACCCGCCGGGAGTCAGAGTGCACCAAAAAGAGTTTTAACCTCCTCTCCGATGTTTTAAAGGACTGCGGGAAGTCTGTTTTTATTTAATACCAATACCAATACCAACTCTCGGTCGCGGAGCCAGCCGTTTCAGTCGGCTCCTCAGTCTTAACACTTTCCTCCAGGCCGCCAGCAGGAAGTACAGCTTTGGTTTGATTGACAATTTTAACTTGTTCTGGGATCGTTCCTCTCTTTTTAACAGTGACGGAGTACATCCCAACAAACGGGGTAGCCAAATGCTGTCGGCTAACTTGCAGCATGCTGTGCAATCCCTCCCACGTGACTGACTGTTTACACCTGACACACACACCCCTTCTTCTTCTACGGTACAACACACAGATTCCCACGACAGTTCCCCCCACTGGTCATCACACTCAGCTCCCTCAAACAAAACTGACACATCCACTGTTATACCCACCATCATTTCATATCATAGACCCACTGCAACACGCTCATCATCACACCCCTCTGCTGCAAACCACAACAATTTAATTCAGATTCCTCGGCAACCTCTGTTACCCCCCGCCCCTAATTTGATTGTTTAGTTTTTGTTGTGTTTTTCTCTTTGGCACTGCTTTAAGATTTGTTTTCTTAATGCTTCATCTAGTATTTGCATGATCCTGATGTTTCTGATACCATGTATGTTCATAGAAAAAAAGCAAGGGGGCAGAAACCATAGTGACGGTCTCTCATGGTGAAGCTGTGGTGGAAAGTCCTAAGAAGCGTCCAAGTAAGTAAGCATTCAGGGGAAACATTTAAGTTAAATAAAAACAAACAAAGATGAGATGTAAAGACAAACTCCTGTCCCTCCTGTGAGAGAGACCAAACTGGGGATGGAGGAAGATACAGCTCACCTACAGGCATAACTTATGAGCACGCATCGACAGTGTTTGTGCAATTTATCTCACAGCCAGAGGGGGGAGACTAAAGTTCTGCAATCCAGCTTTAATATCTGAAGTGGCTTTCAATGTGAGGTGAATTTGGTCATGAATGTAAATGTATCATCTGCATAGAAGCAGAAAAAGAGTGGCGTATTATCACTCACTCTTTGTATGTACTGATTTAAAGCTGAAGGACAACATTAAAAGAGTGAAACAGATGTAATGAGAAATGAGAACTGCTGGGCGAGATGGTGAGTTTCAAGAATGCCAAAAATGAAGCAGAAAGCTGAGAGGAAAAAAATCATAACATACAGAAATGTGTGAAGAAAACATTTCACAATGCAAAGATCAATAAACACGAAAGACGAAATCACATTACACAATCGGCCTGAAAAAGAACACGTGGGCAAGAAGAGGAAAAGAAAAGGTTCATACTTTTTGAAAATATCCATGTAGGCCTCCGTGTAAATCCTCCTCCTCCGCATATTTCCTCTTGAAGTAAGCAACTTTCGACGTTGTTGAATGGTTTGGTCTCTCTCACAGGGAAGGGGCTGCTGGAGGCAACAAAACAAAACATCAGATGGCAAATCTACGTTGGCAGAAAAAGTGTTCAGATCCTTTACTGAAAGGTGGGGAAGGCTGTTTTATTTTGGCATCACTGGGCAAAAATCCTGTAAAAACCTTTGAGCATGTCGTTCTTTAAGTGGACTAAAAGAAAACAAGACTTCTGCACCCTCTCTTGGCTCTGTTTTCAGAGTATACTTGGTGTAGGAAATCTAGCACGGGATGGGAGACTTTGGCCAATCACAGGCCATTTCAGAGAGAGGGCGTTCCTATTGGCTGTTTTACAAATGCAGGCGTGCATGCATTTCTCTTTGATAAAAACCTGATTCACTGGTAGAAAGTTGCTATTTCAGCATTGGCGACAACTGACTACACTGCAAAGTAACCCAGAAAAGAAGATGGACTTATCAGAAAGAGAGTCTGACAATAAACAAAATATAATGTGTCAATATCAGCAAAGTGTTTCAGAGATGGAGAGTAAATATAGCCAGTTGTTTAGCCTTCTGCTAACCAAAGGTTCATGTCTGTGGCTAATTCAAGTTCATTCATATTTATGAAGCTAGCTAGAGCCTCAAATCACAGTGTGTCCTCTGCCTCTTTCACCACCACTACAGACAGCCTCACTTGGCAACACATTCTCACTCCCGACCTCATCACATACTGATGTTTGGTCATGGACTTTCCACGTCCAGATGCGACGTTCAAGGTACCCTGAGTGTGTTGGTTGTTGACATTCTGGGACACCATGTCAAGTTCTGCCTGTTACATGCATTGTCTTCTTTCAAAATACACTTCTGTTCTCACAGGAAATTTAATGTTTACGTACAGTCTTTTTGAAAATAAATGCACTGCGTCAGTACAACACTGCAAATTTAAGTTTTTTTCCTTCAACAACAAATGCACAAGGTTGGGTGTAGGTAACAAAGGGACATGGTTGGGTTTAGGAAAAAGGAACTGTCAAATTTTTCATTTGTGTCCCGCCGCGTTTCCTCCAGCGCTGCTGAGTGCCATTAAACTATAACCGCGACTGCCCGCGTATCATGCCGATGTTAAAGGACAGCTTTGTTCATCAGTGTCTGATGCTGCAAGTCACTGCCCAAGCGCTGGATGTTGACGACTTCAGAGTGAGACCAGGTTGGGATATGTAGTGGATGAAATGTTGCTGTTGTTTCCATGATTGACTGAAACTACCAGTCACAGTTAACAGAGGTCTCCGAAGTAAAAAAAATTCATTTGCAACCTCTCTAGCCTTAGCTGCATTTACTGATGATTACCCTGATATTACACAGAGGCGCACATACAAAGTCTGAATTTTGAGGAGACAGGATGCTATGACCAATGTTGAGGGGTGTAACGGAAAAGTAGTATAATGAGTAGTGTAACAAATTACTGTTTATTGCAGGGTGCAATTAGTAAAGTAATAATATTGCTTTTAAGAAAGTTAATGAGTAATACATTTTTTGAGTAACGAGCACAACACCACCTTTAAAGATGCAATAATCCATATTATTTTTGTCATGTATGATGTGTAGAGATGAATCCACAACTTCTCCATTCATTCTAGGAGCTTTTCAGCGTCTTTAAAGTGAATTGTTTAGGTTGTGCAGCTCTATAGTTAGAGACTAGCTGGTGAGGACAGTGGAGCGTTTAGCAGCTGAAGAGCCACATATTTCCCTCAGGAGTCGGTGGAGACCAAAAACAGCGCTAAAAGGATTTAAGGTGGAGTTTCTCTGTCACTGCTGGATGTGTAAATAAGTTACTGCTTGCTGACATGTTTGCCATTTCAGCTTTTACCTTTATGATAAAAAATTAGCTTGTTATACTGCCCCCAAATGGCCAAAAAATCAGTTAACACTGGTTTAAAGGTAAATGTCCAATCATGCCTCCAAATCACTTGTTTCAAACAAGAAACAGAAACTGTAAAGGACTGATAAAATATGACATCACCTGGTGAGTCATTGAGGGTAAACGAGGTAACAAATAGCAGCTCTGAATACCTGCTGCTGATGCTCCACAGCCGGCGCTCAATCAGTGCGTCTGAGCCGATCTGAGCCTCCACATCGCCCTCAGACTCCTGCAGGGAAGAGACAGGTGAGGAGGAGGAGGAGGAGGAGGAGGAGGAGGATGGAAACACAGGACCAAAACTTCTGAGCATGAATGCAGGAAAGCTGTGACTGTAATCCGTCAGTGGTGCCAATATGATGTCTACATGTGGTGTGTGATTTTCTTCAGCTTGAACTTCTCAGATCCAGTATCCAAATACATCACATTCCCTATTTTAAAATTAAAAGTAGGACACTGGAAATACTGTTTTTATTTACAACTAATGGTGTGACAAATATTCTGACACATTTTGGTGTGAAGCCTTCATCAGTTCTCTTTGTAAAGGAACACACCATCGAATCATCACCGATACACCTGACAACAGGAAAAAAAAACTACAAAGGGACAGATAAATAATTAGATAAATAAAAAAAAAACATAAAAAGGATTGTAAATAAAATGAGAAAATTGAAATAAATGAGAAACAATATAAAAACATGTTTAAAAAAATAAAGAAAAAAGGAATAAAATAAAATAAAATGGAACTATTTTATTCATTTCTACGAAATGTGATGTAAAAAATGAATTGTCGTGTTAACAGAGCACATGTCAAACTGCACATGTGCTGCTGTATAATATCCTGATATGACCCTTTAATGTTGTGTTTTCTGCATGATATTTATAGAGCTGTCTTTTCTGAAATCTGCTGTCCTTGGAAGCTCATTCAAATTCAAGAAAGTGGAAGAGGAGGAGAGATAAGAGGGCGGACTGTGTGTGTGCGTGTGTGTGTGTGTGTGTTATTTAAAATGCCATAAATCAATCATAAACACAGAGTGGGAAGCTTTATCATTGCGAAACATTCACGCCAGCTCCCCCCTGAAGCTGCTGCAGTGACTCACACAGTTTTTAACATCCAACTGCAGCCCGAATATTTAATCTGTGGGAGAATGATGCATGATGATGGATACATGGGCACACAGAGAGAGAGAGAGAGAGAGAGAGAGAGAGAGAGAGAGAGAGAGAGAGAGAGAGAGAGAGGCTGCGTGGGAAGTGTGTTTGTGTGTGAGTGTGTGGATGCAACACTTGGTATATAATTTTCTTTTTGCTGCAGATATTTCCACTAAAAGCTGAAGTGTGTGTGCACAGGTCAGGAAGTGATTTCCTCCCTTAAAAGCACCTTAAGATCGGTGCAAAGGAAGCAACTTTAAGAGATTAAACAAACCTGGTGTCTGAACTAACAGGATCCTGATTTAAAATACTTTTAGTGTACATATTATTAGAAATATTGTGAGAAAACAGCACTGTTTTGAGCTTTGTGTCTCCATTATATTATAATATATTATATCTTTAATATTATAAAAAAGAATTCTATCCATAAATGAACACACATTTTACTCAAATATTTAATTTTTAGATTTTTACTGGACAGCAATCATATTTTAATATCTTTTAAGTTTGGGTAATTCCTTTAAAATAAAATAAAATAAAATAAAATAAAATATTGATTTATATATATATATATATATATATATATGCATTTCACTGCATCTCATTTTATTCTCCTTTTTATTGTGTTTTAATTTTGTTTAAATGCATATCTTACCCTTGCCTCCATGTTTAAAAGGGATACTGAATAAATAAACTTGCCTATGCCCAGTTTACAAACGAGTATCTGCTGTTTTAGATGCAAAACCCACCAATAAATCCCTTAAATGTCCGTCAAAGCTTCTTACCTTTAAATAATTCCGTCCAGCAGCAGGTCAGTAAATCCCACTTAAAGCCTCTCTGTCTCTCTCCGGTGATGTCCTCCGCTCCTCCGCTCCACGGCGCCACATCCACCTTCCTCACACCCGATTCAGCGACGCTCCAGCCCGGCCTGAGTCAGAGCCTCCCCTCGGTCCCTGCAGGCAGACAGACGGACGCGCAGACAGACAGGCAGCCAGCTCCAGCTCCTCCGGGGTGAGACGCTCGCTGCTCTCCAGCCTCCTAAAATATCCCGTTCACAGCAACAAGAGACAACACACAGCTCTGTGCGCGCGCCCTCATTGGTCCTCGCGGAGGCAGATGTTTCCTGTTGCTAGGAGACTGAGTAAGCGCGGAGATGACGCGCCAGCATCAGTCCTCGTCTTCCCGCATATCCGAGGCTGCACAGTGTGTGTGTGTGCTCCTTTTTTACCAACACAGGGACACACTGAGACAAATTTATGTCTCCAGAAGTTAAAAAAAAAAAAAAGTTTTGTTTTGGTTTGGGTTTTTTTTGTTTACTTTTTTTGTAAACACTAAAGCATGTAAACACAAGCACTGTGAAGTAATTCATGCAGGTTACGTCATTGATTGATACAGTTATAAAGGGTGATAGACAGTTTTGAACAGTTATCATTTTTCTCTTTTTTTCTTTTATCAATTTTAAATTATTTTAGCTTTATTTTTGTTTAGATTATTATTATTATTATTATTATTATTCGATTTTATTTTCCAATTAAGGTTTTACTACTTCTTTGGTATTTTATTATTATTTTTTTTTTATTAATTTTCTGTATTCAGGAAAGAATATCTTTTTTAATTCAGTCTTGAACCCATTAACTTTATGATTTAACTGACTTTTTATTTTTCACTGAGGCAATCAAATTTCAGCCATTATTGTTTCATCTTTTTTCCTTAATTGTTTGTTCTTTATTTATTTATTTATGGTTACTTGAAACTTCTAAAACAGATACACTGAAATAAGATTTATTTTATGTTTTTTCTTTCTTTCTAAAATCCAGTGTGAGATTTCACTATGCTCTAGTAGGACAAGATGACAATTTACACTATGACATAATGAATCATGGGAATATTGGTGCTAACCAGCGATTCAATGGGCCAGACTCTGTTTGTGTTTGTTTATTGTTGACATATTAAACCAGTAAGTGTGGAAGGATCTGGTTTTATTATCTTACTTACCATCAGTATGTTCCTGTTATATTGGGGGAAAAAAACATGCATTTCTATGTTAAACTTGTTATTTTTTGTTTGTTGTGGTTTATTGACAGCATTTTGGCTTTGTCTGGGATTAAAAGTATTAAGTCCTGTACTTATCTCTACTATTGTCTCTGTTATTTACAGTCCACCGTCTTTATCAAGACAGAAACAGGCATTAGACGTCATATCACATTAGACATCAAGAAACATAGAAAACAGGAACTAAAGACTAGAAAATATATTCCCTCCAAGGTACGAGCACATAAAGCAGTTCTTACACATCTTAGACTTGAATCTACAAGGATTTAAGATTTCACTGTTGGCTCTTGTGTTATAATTGTATATTCTTTACAATATTATTAATAATAATCTATAATAACCTTGTTTTTTTGAGACTTTGAACTTTAGGTTTTGAAGTACAATAGCTATGTTTCCATCCAAAAGTGATTCGAATCATTGGGATATGCACAATAAAAAAAAATACGAATCCTGTGTGTTTCCATTAAATGTACAAACTTGCACAAGTTTTCCGCAACATGGCTAATGCTGCCAAACAGATGCTGTATCACGCTGAAGTACTCTAAATCTCTGTAGAAACATATATTAGAGATTCAAAACAAGATTACTATAGCCATGTTTCCATCAGCCTGTTTAGATGCGCATCTAGAAGTATCGCATTGGAAAATTATGATGGAAACGTCAAAATTCGAATTAAAATCCCCTGATTGGCACAAACTAAAATACACTCACTTTAGCCGGGTTTTGGTTGATTCGAAAAAAATGTTGATTCGCAAAACAGGGGATGGAATCAGTTATGTTCGAATTAAGTCTGACGTAGCGCACCTCTCTCCATGGTGATATCCACACTCCGGGTCGGGAAGGCGGTAATGCATTTACAAGCTGGTTGCCAACAGCCAGAAAATGTAGAAGAAGAATAATGCAAGACTTGTTTTGTTTCCAGTTCTGCTGAAAACTTGTAGTTTTCACCAAAGTCCGTACATTTAATGGAAACACACAGGATTCGTATTTCTTTTAATGCGCATTTCCCAATGATTCGAATCACTTTTGGATGGAAACATAGCTTATGTCTTGGCTTTAAATTTCCTTGTACAATACTATAGGAAGATAACTGATAGATTATGAACGGCATATGAATAGATTATTTTCAGTCATTAAAGTCAGGAACATGACATAAGTTTTAAGTGGTTAAAATCAAGTCAAATGTGACCATACACCATCAGACAGTCACCCAATCACCTCAAAAAATGTTGGCATTGTACGAATCTGTAAACAACAGATATGTCACATTTGCATTGATACAACATTGATACATAAAACATGCAAATCTAACCTGTTCGTGATTTGCAGAAATGTATGATGCCAACATTTTCCTCTGGTGACTGTGCTAAGCATATTGTAAGAAATATTAATGGTTAATTGAACACTTGACACTGTGCAGCTAATAAACAGCTACAGAAACAAGCTGCATGTTTGTTGACTAAGTCTAAACCCAAAGCATCTGCTGCCAAAGATTAAACTTTCCCAAAACACTTCAACACAAAATACTTTCCCTAATCTGTAATCCACTCTGAGATTTCCTACGTGAAACTGGAAATCTCCACTACCAATCACAGGGGGATGAACTGTGTGGTTTTGTTGTTAACTGGTTAGAAAAGCCTCATTCTCAGAATTAAGACATCTGAGCCGGACGAGGAGACAAACCAAAGAAAACAGATGGCAGACAGACGTTCCCACAGCAGGGATCTTCTGGCTTTTATTGGCAACGACAAAACTTGGTACAAAAAGTGCTTTCTGGGTGCTCAGCATGCATGACCCAGACCAGACCAGGCCAGACCAGAACCGCAGTCTCTACAGAGTCAGTGTCTCAGTTGTGTCAGCTGCAGGCTCTACTTTGGATGTCAGTGAAGATCTAAGACCTGACAGGATATTCAGATAAGGAAAAAGGGGACTGTGCTTTAGTTTCTTTTTATTTTTTTGACTTTAACTTCCTGTAGGTGTCGTATGGACTTGTACCTGACTGAATCTGGTCTGACTTGGACTTCAGTCCTGGTCTGACTTGGACTTGGACCTCAGTCCTGGTCCAGGCCTTGACATCATAGTCACCTCTCATGCATGCAGTCCTACAGCAGCATTCACAGGGAACAACGAGAAGGCTTCATGCAAATTTGGATCATCTATGTTCTCATGGTGGATATGTTTGATCTCAAAATGTTACAGGCACTTCATCATCAGAGTTATTACAACGGTATCACATCTGCAGCACAACCTGATTGTCTCACATCTGTAATACAACCTGGGGTCTCAAACCGAGCATGCAGACGTGTAAATACGAAATAGAAATCCTGGGAAATACTAATAATAACATTTAACATTTACTATTTTAAAAAATATAGAATAGATATTACATTCTGTACAACAGCTTGACATGCATAAAATATATCAGTCTGTGCAGTAACTATAGTTCATGTCACTATTCACGCTCACATGTATGAAGCCTGCAGAATAGGAGTGCTGATATCAATTCCTGTGACAGGTTGTTTGACTCGTCTGCCAAACAAAAATGTAGCTCACTAATTGACAAAAATGACTACCACTAATAATGTTTTGTAAGACAGGCCTACTGTACTTTGAAAAAAGGTGGTAGCACAGTTCATTGTGCTGCTACTTGAAATTTCCTGTCTTTATTTTTGTTATTTCAATAAAGAGCTAAAAAAATTCAGTTTCATGATGCAATAAATTTAAATTTACACACGACTGCTCTTGTACGCTGGTCGGTAACACTTCCAAACCTTCACATTTTTATACAAACACAACAAAACTGCTTTGGAGTTTGCCAGTCTGCTAGCTAGCTAGCTAACATGCAGATTTAAAAAAAAAAAAGGCCATTAGTTTAACCCCTTTACCAAACAGGGATTTTCAGATCATAGCTTAGCAACCCATTGGTCATGACATGGCTTTGGTATCTTTAAAGTTGGAACTATTTTTTCTCCTTAATAACAAAAGCGAAAAAATGTAAGGAATTCATGCTAATGCTAGCAGGCCTAGCTAACTAGCTTACTACTAGTGGTAAGCTAATCAAGCAATACTACTAACAGCAAGGGATAGCACATCATGACGTAACTACTTGATTTTGTTGGTTTATGGTTACAAAAAGTCCAAATCAATGGAGCATCCACTATTGGAGCCGGACGTGGATGCTACTGTATCATATATTTGACCTCTATCACAGTTAAGGCTAACATTATCAGCTCTGCCCTGCCCTTAATTTGGTTTGGCAGAGAGTTTACCAGCAATCCAGAAAGGATTTTCTTGTGTAAAAGCAAAAAATACCATTTGAAAATTCAGTAAAGGTGTCATTCCTGTCATGAAGCAACATTTGTATTATTTACGCAACATTAATCCTTATGGGTAGACTGGTTTACTTTGGGCTATCCACCTTAAAGTATGGAAAATTTCGAGCTAAGTTAGCCATAGCTCTGTGAGTGATCCTGATTTAGCTAGCTAACCCTCAACCAATCACATAACAGATTTTTATTTTTATAACTAAATCAAGTACATTTTTTCACTTTTTTGATTGGACCATCTGTCTTCATAATTT
The DNA here is from genome assembly GCF_011397635.1 of Epinephelus fuscoguttatus. Taxonomy (NCBI): domain Eukaryota; kingdom Metazoa; phylum Chordata; class Actinopteri; order Perciformes; family Serranidae; genus Epinephelus; species Epinephelus fuscoguttatus. The sequence continues at coordinate 7,620,512 of NC_064765.1, forward strand.
AGTCTAACAGGGTGGAACTATTTTGAGTATTTCATCATTTTATTTTAAGTTATTGACTATGAACTGGGGACATGGTAAAAAAAGGAGCACATGGATCAAAAAATAACATAAAATAAGATGTCAGCAGAAAAGTATATTTAATGTGCATTATTATCTGTTGAAGGCCTATAATTTAAGCCATTTTTTATACATAAATATTGGGCACATTTTAAAGAAAATATGAGGAATTCATTTATGTGGGCAGAAATGTCGCTGCATAACAGGAATGACCAAGAAGGTAAATGGAACCTTTGTGTTGTTTGTCCAAGTAAGTTATTATGTATTTCTATTGTGAACATATGACTATAACACTAATGCTAACTGGCTAACTAGCTAAGCCTAACTAGTGAACAATGCTATGTCTGCTTTAGCCTTTTTTTCATCACTACATGGGCAAGTTAGCATGATATCATTTATGTAGCCAAATTTAAGATGCTTTGTCAGGTTTTTTCATATCGATACGAGTCAGACGGAGACAAGAATTCCAACCAACTCATGGAGCTAACGTTTATTAGCATGCTTGCTTTAGCTAACGAAATCTGTAAGCGTCAGCTGCTATTTCGGCTTCGTTAAAAACAGAATTTTATGACTGGCAACCAGGGTCCAATGTTTTACTATTACTAACTTACTACCAAAATGATTCATTCTGAATTTGGAGCGATTGAACTTCTGTTCATCATTTTAAGCTGCATGCTAGGATGGAAAGCTATCAACAGCAGGCTAACTTAGGGCGCAATTGTTCGTTTATCTTAGCTTGGTGCTATTATTTTATCAGCACATACAGTTGTAAATACTCATTTACTTTGTGGACAGAAAAAGCCACTGAGAAAATAAGAAAAAAAACTTTGTAGAAACAGCTAACGGAGCCAAAACTCAAAAGTCCCATATTGTGGCCTTAGATTAGTTTTTATGTACAAAAATATTAAAAATCAAATAAAAATAAAAACAATCCAGCCTTTACAGCCAGCTGCAGCACTCCTATTCTTCACCCGATGCTTCATTTATACCTGAAGTATTCGTCATCACATATCTGCAGTTTAAACATGAGACATACAGCATTTACAGCTTGTTTCCTGCGTCTAACAGATACAGAATGAGTATAGTGTGTCCTTCCACATATCATTCATTCTTGAACTTAAAGACCTTATCTTCACTGCTGAAAGCTTCCCTGAATAAATAAACATATATATCATTGTGTTCTCATTGGAACGGAGAGAAGTGGGTCGGATGCATCTGAACAGTTGTGTTCTTTATGGTTTGTGAAGTATGTGGTGGTGATGATGATGATGATGATGATGATGATGCAGGCTTGGTAGTGAATCTCAACTCTTTTGAATCATGTATGTGTTTCATGAGGATATCTCCTCCTCCGCCATTTGGAAATTCTAACGATTATCTCCTGTTCTGGATTTAAAATGTCCGTCTTCCTTCAACTATAAACTGAATTACAGTTTTCATTTGTCCAGTGGGCTCTTAAAAAGTCCTCTATTTTACAGAGAGACACTCAAAACAAATAAGTAAGTGCACCCAAGGATATTGTAGGCTAATTAACCTTCTTTGTTTCATGTTTTGTACACTTATGTTGTATGAAGCTTAGTTTAAACTCACAGAACTTTATTTGAATCTCTAGTGGAGGTCCTAAAGGTCCCAGAGATGCTAAATGTACGAGGCAAAATCTGGATAAATGTGCATAACATGCTGCATGCATGAGACATCTAGAACATTTGGTTTTGGTGGAACAGTGCAAAACATAGCTTCTTGGGTGTGAAGTAGCTTCAATGACATGCTGAGACGAGATGGAAAATATGATTCATAGACATATTTCAGTATTTTCCAGCTTTAGTTAGACAGTTGTTGAAAGATGATATGTTTGTAGATTATCCAGAGTAGAAACTAGAAAAATTACAGTACTTGTTTGTTTTAAACACTTAAGACAATGTTTCCTCTCAAGGAACACCTGAAAAATGTAGGGCTGCCCCCTAATAGTCGACCAAAACGTTAGTCGACCACAAAGGTCATTAGTCGGCAGGATTTCTGTGGTCGCTTAGTCCAACACATGCGGCATGTGTACGGTTCCTAATTTCCAGGGCTGGTACCTGCGGTTATTCCACAGGCTAGTTAATAACATGTCAGGCAGGAAATCCAAAGTGTGGGATCATTTTGAGAAGGTGAAGGACGAACCCAAGGTGATATGTAAACTCATCTTCACTGGTCGACTATAAATGTGAGGTATCATCTGAAACATGGAAGTAGCTACATGCCCATTAGCCCACAGCGTCATTAACAGGCGGCTCACTCAGTGTGTGACGTGCACTTGGAGATAAAATATAGGCCTATATTAATGAAGGTTCATGAGTACGGTTTTGTATTTCTCTGTAATGTAGCACAGTGTTAACAATGTTACTGATGCTATTCTTTCTCACACCTTCAACTCAAACCACCAAAATATATCATTTAATCATTACATTCATATCGTAAACATGCGGGCAACCAGTCGACTAATGGACCTTGATGACTACTATTGGTCAGCTAGGAAAATTCTTAGTCGGAGGCAGCCCTAGAAAAATGACTACTGTCTCTAGGAAGCAAGGGTGAAAGTAGCAATATTTGTTGAAATAAACTGTCCAAACCAATAAGAGTGAATTCTTAATTTTAGTGGAAATCCCAATATTAAAAGATATCAAATATGTCTGAACTTTGGGGACGTGCATAAAATGATGCACAAGACATTTAGACTTTGGTGCAGCCATAAAAGATATGGTCTTAAATTTTAATATTTTACTTTGTGTAATATTAAAAACTTCGATTATATACAACGGAAAGCATTTTTATGTTTGTTTGGTCTGAGGATTATGAAAAATACCAGCATTAAATTCTGGAAATACAAGGTCCTGTGACATTTTTCTATATAATTTAGTGCTTTTCGCAGCAAAACCAAAATTGCATTCATGTCTTTTGTGTTGGGATGGCGTCTTTTAAAATAACTCGATTGCTCAATGCCTGTTACGGATGTGTGGGGACAGGCTTTCTTTTGTGATTTGGGTGAACTAACCCTTTCATTCACATGAAGAATTTGAATATGAACATCAGCCTTTCAGTTTTTTTGTTATGCTTCATTTTCAAAACATAATTACAGACTGTCATCTCCATAAACCCATGAAATCATGTATTTTTTAGTCACTTTCTTCTTCCGATGACAGTTTTCAAAACCAGCTGCAGTTCATCATTTCTAAAGAGAGCACTGTTGTCACCTGACTGAAGAAAACAAACGCTCAAATAAACACATCTCCTGCTGTCGGTGTGTGAACCCCCCGCCCCAGCCCAGCCTCGAGGGGGTTTGGAGCTACAGTATCTGTCTACACAAACAAATATAATCCTCCCCTCTGGGCTGAACTGATGCCTTATGACTCAATGATGCTCAGACTGGAAGGGGATGAGCATTAGTAGCGGCATTACCGTCATCACACTGTACAATCCTACAGCTGTAACTACCAATTAGACCACAGAGCGAGTGTACTGGGGGAAAAAAACACACACTTCCAGGGTAATTCACTGCATGTTATTAACAGCTGCAGTGAGATATTTAAAGCCGCTTTTCAGCTCAGCGTTGATGGGTGTTGAAATGAGCTTTGCCCTGTGAAGGAGATGGAGCCAAGGCCAAATAACATCATTCAGCGTCAACGAGGGAAGAGATGCTCTCATCCCAACGGGTTAAGAGTCTCCAGCTGCTGCTACTTCCTGCCTGTAGTACCACATGTGTCAGAATATGAATGAGTGCTGAATATGAATGAGACGCCTTCCTCCTCCACTTGAATCATAAAGCATCTTCACTTCTACTCTTGTTTGTTTCCTCACTAAGTATTTTATGGTGATGTCATCCTGCAGTGGCAACATGAACACCAGTGAGGTTTCCATCCAAATGTAGAACAAAAAACATGTGAGTTTATGCACATTTCCATCCACTACTGTTAATGAGAATATTAGGAGTTAGTGATAAACTGTTGGTGGAGCTAATTCTCCAGTCAGGTGTAAAACAAGAGGGCACAAGGAGATGACATCATCAGAAGGAAAGCTGAAATCATAGGAAACCAAGCGGGAAAACTTCATGTAAATATGACGATTGTGCTTATCTCATGTTTTTAATGTGAGGAAGGTTATAGTCTCTTCGTCACTCCATACAAATCTCATGTTTTTGCCTCTTCGGAGGATGTTTAAAGAAATATTTTACCACTAAATGGTTAGTGTTATGCTGAATTTTCTCGCTTGCCTCTGGTTAAAAAAGAATCCAAAAACGAACAAAATTCTTGAAAGTCATTGGGGTTCGGGTTCAAAATAGCAAAACTAAATAAAAACATCTGTTTACAAACTCTCACAGAACTTGTTCAGTATAATCCAAGTCTCACTTATCCAGTCGTATGCTCAATACTTGTCAGAGTCCACTGGCAAAAGCAGTTGATTTACCTCTTTAAGGCCCTGATCACAGAGAAAGTGTTTTAGCAGCTGGAGGCGCCTTTTTGTAATTGTTTAAGTGAGAATTAAGCTTTTTGCATTGTGATGCGCCTCGTGTTTCTACGCTCTCTGCAGCTGGCACTCTGAACTCCTCTGGTTGAAAAAACTTAAACTCAAAGCCGAATAACGCCCCACGTCATCTCCTTCATCATCTTTCTTCCCATTGTCCTATTGGATGATTTGAGAGGCGGGCCTTCTGTGGTGGTCACGACAACAAGTTTACAGTTAGTAAACAATGGAGGAGAAACTGGTGGTAGCAGTTGCTGGATACCCAAAGTTATACAGCCTTTTGATATGTGCCTGCATACGGCCATCATGAAGGAGAAGCTCCTGGACCAACTGGTGGTACTCCCTGTGATCCACCCTCTTTATTAGGGTCTCATGTACCCACACAGCAAGTACAGCAAGTACCCTCTGCCTCAACACTTTAGGAACTAGATACTAATTAACATGAGAAAAAAAATAATGGTAGATTGATTACAAGGGAAGGTTAGTGTAAGGACTAGACTCACAAGTCAGTCTTTAGACGCTTTGCTTAACTAAAGACTGATGACTTTCTCCCTGATTTTGTGTTTAGATGGGCGGATACAATTTCAGAGTTTAAAAAAACTCCCTACGTTGCAGAACCAATAGTAAATCTGCAGGGCGGTCCTTCGGTGGCTCGCTGTGCTCATAAACATAGTCTGACTGCGTTAAAAGTTTTAAACAAAGTCGCTGTAAGTCCTTCATTTCCACAATCTTGTGGACTGAGCACACGTTTAATAAAACAGAGTTAAATCTCTCTGCATCCATTTTCAAGCTCGCTGTGTGTTTATGTCCTTGCGGATGAGAAAAGGGGGAGTGCACATTTCCGGGAGGGCGTGTACTTTTCAAAAGTGCAAGAGGCGTTGCTTTGTTGCCGGCCGTTTTCTCCGGTGCGTTAAACCCAGACTATCAGAAGGCGGAGATCTCTGACTGTCTGGTGGCGAGACTAGAGTAAGGACGTGATGGGGTGGTTGCCTGGCAACAATAAAAAGTTGTTTTTGTTTTTTTTTTTTTTAAACTAGTGCCATTTAATTTGTGACACAAACACTCTGATCGAGGCAGCAGCTGAGCTTCTGTGATAAGTGAGGTAAAATCACTGTTTAGAGCGCAGATAAGTTTCTCTTTCAGATGCATATGACTGTTGATGCAGAAGTGTTTTAAACAGTTTTTAGCCAAAATGCATTTTTGGGAAGTACTGAGTATACCACTGGATAAATAAGGCTTTGATTATGTTGTACAAGTTGTTTAAGAGTTCGTGAACAGACGTTTTGATGTAGTGTTGCAGTTGTTAAACACAGTTTTAATTCATCACCATCACCAATTCGTTCACTTTAAATAATCAAGTATTTTCTTAAATTTATTTTCTTAATTTTTTCTCCATTAACCAGAGGCAAGCAAGAACATTTGCAACAAAGTTCTCTTCGTTGGTTCAACATAACACAAATAAAAGTAATTAGAAATATTCCTTCCATGGCAATTTTTCACATTCTGCTTTTATCAATACAATTTTTTCACCTCAGCCAAACGTAAAAACCTTTTGCAATATTTTTTAGGTTGATTTTCTGCGTTTCCACTCTGTTTTTTTTGGTACATTAGTTGACTTAGTTTGAAAATTATGAGTTGATTAATCACTAATTTGTGAGTTGAAGCCCAGATAAGAGCTCTGGGGACAGTTTATGGAGCAAACTATGGTGGTTAGGAAGGTGATTATGTGGACAGATGAGTGCTTTGTAATGAATGAATGTATTGATTACTTCCTGGACTTCTGATTGATTCTTGTCGATCGTCACATAAAACCCACCACCTTCACCTTATTTGTGCTCAGTTTGAGACAAACCTGCCGTGTTTCTGACAAAGATATTTTCAGTTTTTCACAACGTTGCATCTCTCTGTTTCCTGTCTCCATCAGCTCAGAACTGATCATCTCGCTGTGCAGTTTCATTGGCATCTCCATTGATTTGCCAGCCAGTAAAAGAACAGCAAGATTTAGAAATAACAAGTCACACACGCACACACACACGCACACACCTCTAATTTGTATGTACTTTCTAACACAGCATTTCACTAGAAAAACTAAACTGCAGCTTCCTCTTCTCACAACTGAGCTGCTTTAGCAAATAAAAAGCTAGAAGTGAAGGATAAATTCTCAGCTCCTCTTGGAGGTCGACGGATCTTCTCCAAATATTTTTTTATTGAGAAGGAGAAGTGAAATTCTGAAAGAATTTATAAAGTTTTAATATCCAAAGAAATATTTTCGATGACTTATTCCTCTATTTGTCATGTAGCCTTGCTGAAGGCTTTCTTCTTTCAGTTATTATTCAGTTATTTAATTCTTTATTCACCAACAGAAACATCCGCTTTTAAACTTGTGTCGGCCTCCAAAAGCAGAGGAATTTGTTCCTCAAGTTGACACCAAATAACCAGCCAGGTTTGATGTTGATGTGACGATACTGGAGAGCGTGCTCTGAGAAAGCTACGTCCTTGAATCCATCGCGTTTGAAACCACATGCATCATCCTGTCCGCACATCAAATCAATCATTCCTCAAGAACTCCAGCGCAAAAATAAACTCCCTTTCTCTTTGAAAAAAAAAAAAAATCCTATATTGTGGTGGCGTTATGCCTCCAGCAGGACATGCCAGCGGCAAACCTGCTGTCCTCGACTCTCCTTCATGTCCTGCCAGTGGAGCTGCTCCTCTTCGCCGCTGCTGTTCTGGCCCAGAGCGACCCAGCCCACCATCTCCTTGCGCTTCATGCTGCGGCGGTTGTAGATGGAGACCAGCAGCGTGACGTCTGACAGCTGGAACAGCGCCACCTGGAAGACGAAGGTCTCCTTGTAGACAGGGTTGGGCTGGCCGCGACGCACTGATGTCTTACAGCGAGAGATCTCCTGCCCGACCGAGTTTAGCAGAGTCAGACGCCCATAGGTGTCTGGACCAGAGGGGAGGAGGGGTGAGGAGAGAGAGGAAGAAGGAACGAAAAATATTGATGTTTGTTGATTCTTTTTCTGTCATGTTGGTAATCAAATGTTAACTCGTTTTTCCCTGTCACTGAAACTTAGGAGAGGGTTCTTTAATTTGTGTATGTAGAGAGAAAAGTTTAAAAATAAATATGTAGAAGTAACATATGTAAAATAAGAGTGGGAATAAAAATAGACACTATACAAGATCAGTGAAACTCCGATGTACCAAAAGGTTTGATTTAGGGAGATATGTTGGCAGAAATGAAACATAATAAGTACGTTTTCTTTGGTGAATAATCATCCGAAAATAAGAACGACTGTGTTTTCATTACCTTAGAATGAGCCGCTCATATCTACACAGTGAGCAGCTCCTCGTCTACTGAGATTGCCATGCTTCTACAGTAGCCCAGACCGGACAAACCAAACACTGCACCACTAAACTGTGCATTACAGGAACACCAAAGAAAGTTTTAGGTTCATTTAGAAACTGTGTCCGCCTTACACTGAAAACACTGACAAGTTCATTTCAACTGTAAAATGTCCTGCTCACAATTCTGTTCCTGCTCCTAAGAATACATTTCAATTTGTTCCTGTAAGACAAAAGTATCGGCCGAAATGCCATCAACTCAAAGTATATATCAGTATCAGTGAAGCTAACATTTCCCTGTGTGTCAGAGTGTACAGTGTCTGTGGGTGTGAGGCTCACTGCAGACCTGGTGGTCTATTGATGGCCAGGTTTCTGAAGTGGCTGCCCTTGATGAGCTCCACCGACATGCGTCCTGTGGTGGCGTTGTAGGTGAGACCCACCAGCAGCTCGGGGACGCCGCCATGAGTGAGAGACTGAGTGGACGAGGCGCTGTCGCTCTGTGACACAGCAGACAGGCTCAGCTGGGAGTCCACGCTCTGACAAAACACAGACAGAGAAACACAGTGAGCAGCAGGAAAACAACTCAGCAGATATTTACACAAATCTGATGGCTGAATTACAACACTCTAAATACTGATGTACGTTTCACCTTGAGGTTACTGCGAGGCTCCATGACCAGTGTCGTCTCCATCGTCCCTCCGTCCGGGTCCAGCCCACCTAAACGCAGCACCTTCTCACCCATCATCCGCTCACGAGACATCCGAGAAGGTCCGAGTGCGTACAGCCTGAACCTGATGGCCGTCATGTGCAGGTCTGACGGCTCCAGGCGTGAGAAGCGAAATGTCTCGTTGAAGTGTGGCAGCGAGCCTTTCTGCACTGACGTCTTGTGGCGTTGTTTCTTGGAGGGGAGCAGGACCATGTGCACCTGCCAGGAGTCCATGCCGCTGCGGGCCTTGTCGGGGACGTCCCGGGCCGCGATCACGGAGACCAGCAGCTTCTCTGTGTCGGGCCGGTACTCCAAAGAGAGGACCAAGTCTCCACATTTAGAGATGGGGGTTCGAGGGGATGAAGTGGCCGGCTGAGTGGAGACCTCATCCTGGGGAGGATGCTCTTGCTGAGAAGGAAGGAAGAGGAAAAAAGCTCACTGAGCTGCATGTACTGTATAATGTGACTCAAACATGATTTAGACCCCCTCAACACCTTGGAATAAAATGTGTTTTGGGTGATCAGATTGGAATGGGATTGTGCTTGACCAAATCAAAGTTCAGGTGCAAATGCATCCAAAACACTTCTTTCCTCACTTAGCTCACTTACTTTCCTCCCCCTTTTCTCAGCGTTGATACCTGACTGAGTCCACATGTTCACCTGTATTTAGACCCTGAACACCATTTCTTTCTTCATCATCCCATGGGGCCGCAGTGCTGACTCAAACCTGTGTGTTTGCTCTCCCGTTTTTTTTGTTTAAACTACAAGTTCTTCAGTCTGAAAATAAATCTTTGTGTGTGCAAAAGGAACGTTTCAGTGGCTGTGCATTCTGATCAGTGCCCTTTTTTAATTAACCGGATGCAGTGATGGGTGATTGACTCGTGTTTTGCCTTGGTGACAGAGATGTCGGCTGGACAGAGAGACTGGATCTCAATCAGATCTCAATGTGGACACTAGAGACACACACTAATACTGGGAGTAAATGTAGTCAGGTTAATTCATATCTAGATACAATCTGGATGTGAGGTGTGAAGGGAGTCTTAGTGATGTCTGATGAGAAAAGATGCTGAATAAAGAAATAGATAAATAGGAAATTCAAGACAAAGTCCTCACAGACGGAGTTGCTGAGAGGCACTTATATTCTATGAGAAGCTTTTAGTGGTCAGGGTTGGTAACTCTTATTTTTAACCACCCATTTGAACTGACTGTCTCTAGTCCCACTGCTGCGGTCTATTTATAACTACACACACAATCAGCTGAGATATGAATAGAAAGGCAACAGAAGAAAAAGGGCAAACACAGAATCATTTGGACATTGATTGCTTCCAGCCGCCCTGATTCCCCGAGCATGACGATAACTGCATCAGCTGGATGAACAGATCCATTCTGTTCCTCAGAAACTGAGGGTCCAGGAAATGACTTCAGGGTAACCCAAATATATATTATATGTCTGTTGTGTATCAAACACTCATCTTGCAGATTTAAAAGGTGATTTTAAAACATTTGCACCTTACTGTACATTACACAGTTGATTCTTTCAAGATTAGCGTCTTTGCTATGCTATATAACTGTATATTTTGCATTTAATGTTGCACTACTTATGTCCACCTCACACGTGAATATCTACAGTAAAAAGTCCTTTCACCTTTTATTAAATTATTGCTGATAATCATATTGTATGTATTTTTTTGCTCTTTAATCTTTGTCTTTTACCCAACGATTAATACACTCATTTTTCGATTCAATACATGAATAAAAATGTCAGACTGCTGCACTAGAATCAAGAAAAATTGCACTTGATTCTTGAAAAATTATGGAAAAACTTCTGTGTGCTTGGTAATGGGTAAAATAAGTGTTACTAATGATACATGTTTCAATTTGTTTAAAAGAAATGAGTTTGTTGGGGACAAAAAAACCCAAAAACAGACAAAAGTATATCAATAATTGGCAAAGCAGCTCGTTCAGAGTGAAATGAGCTGATTTCTGATTATTTTGTAAACGTAAAAATAAACTATTAGTCGATGATTAAGACTCACAATCACGAATGGTTCTGAGAAACCTCTTCTCAAATGTTCAGAGACACAAACTGAGCAGAAATCCTGTCACAAAGGAGAAATAAACCTCCTCCTCTTCTTCTTCTCTACGCAGCCAGTCTCCGCTTCCCGTACAGTCAGCCAACACAACATCAATTGTTGTCGAGTGTTGACAGAGCGGGGCTGAGTGTCGCCGTCGACATGGCAACGGCAGAGAGAGATAAGATAATCACAGAGCCGCTGCTCGTGTCTATTGAATGTGCAGGTCAGGAGGTCGACACATGAAGAAGAAAAACACAGACGCTCACCTGATAAATGTTTACTACTTCTTCCTCTGCAAGGAGTAAGAGAGGTACTAAATATTACTCCTAGTAGTGAAAAGATTTCTTTATACAGGATTCCAGTTTTATGCAGCTAAAATCTGGAAGTCTTTCTGAAGATGTGAGACAGGCCTCTACTCTGACAATGTTCAAATCTAGGCTCAAAACAGCTCTATTTCACTGTGTATATGACTGAAAAGATCTTATCTGCACTCTTCTCTTTTAAAGTTCATTTTATAATGATTATTTATGTTTTTATTTTGTATTGTGATTTTAATGCATTTTCTTGTTCTGTAAAGCACTTTGAATTACTTTGTGTACGAATTGTGCTCTACAAATAAACTTGCCTTGCCTTGCCTTGCCTTACATAACTATAAAAGACTCCAAGTAAAAGTCCTGAATACAAAATATAAAAGGTTTAGTCAGGATCCACAGAAGTCACATGATAACACAGTTTGTGTTATCATGTGTTTGTGTTTATGTTTACCTGTTCAACTTCGTTGTCCTTATTTTATTTGTATGCCTATTTCTGTGTTTGTACATTGAGAGCAACAACAGGGTCATATTCTTTGTATGTGTACACACTTAATGGGCCATTAAACACACACTGGATGCGTCGCGCTGCAGCTCGTCAACAGACCATCACGCAAAGTTATTACGTTTACTGACAGACCTGTATGTTCTCTGCATAGGCTTAAAATGATGTGCGGACAGCCCCCATTTAAACTTGATTTTCTCACCTGAAGAGCCGATCTCCAGAGATATTACTCGCCAGGCATTATCTTTTCGTCCATTGTCTTTATAATGACGGGATTGTGTATCGTTTCACTTGGAACATTTCTTGACCTCAACAAGTCTCTCCTCATCCATTCTTTGTCACACACGAGACATGGCAACAGAAACAGAGTTCTCTTTGCATCAGCGGTAAATAGAGAGGAGTCGAGCTGCCATAGAAGCAGAGAAAAGGAGCTGCTATGGTACAAGCAGAGAGCGAGTGGGGGAAACAGGCTTTTAATTCCAGGAGCAGCACAGCTGGAAATAGGACGGTGGCGTATAGTAGAGTGTGGCTCAGGACACATTTTCCTGACCGAACCCGACTTTATGATTTTTAAGTCTGAACCCACCCCGAGCCCAACAGGAGCCCGAGCCTGATAGCAAGTTTTATCTAGCTTCCTCCATTTTCATTAGTTCAGTCTGAATATTTACCGCCTCCTGCCTGAAATTCAACAATTGGCCTGTGTTGCGTTCAGGCGTTGTCACGCAAATAACAAATTCCAGCACTTGAATAGGTCATAGCACAACACAGCAGCATGTCAAAAGTTGGCTGAACCTGAACTGAGCAAAGCATGACATAGCATTTGTTATACGAACCCGGCCTGGCCCGACCCAGCGTATAGTGACACAGGGTGGTGCATTCTGGAGCGCTGGTGTGTGTCTTGTCGGGGTTGTACGCTAAAAGTAATAGGGGCATATTTTTTTGCACGTGGCGTTTCCTGCCAGTGTGTTTTGGCATGTTTTGCATCTAGGAAAAAATCAGGTTTAAAAAAAAAAAGACTGAATATGTGCTAATTTTAGCAGTGCTTTCAGACGTGTTTGCTCTGATGTTACTCTGTAATTAGTAACAGTAATTGTGATTACAGCAGCATTTTAATAGCACTACTTGTTGAGGTAGTGGTATTATTATTAGCAGCAGTAGTATTACTAGCTTTAGCATTAGCAGGGGCAGGGCTGTTATATAACTGTATAAATAAACTGCTACAACATGGCTCTCCCCGGTTTTCTGTAGCTCCACTGATCCAAACTCATTCGTTATTTATGAAACGTTTCTAGATGTCAGTATCAGCCCTGTGTGTGTGTGTGGGAGGTGTTTACTGCACAGATTGCTCCCAATTTCCAAGTGTGATTCAGTGACTGAGAGGTTGTTAGATTCTACATTCTCACTCTCCTACATGTACAAACACACAGAAATACATGTTAAGTAGATGTATGCACATATTTATCACACTTTGTTTACACACACACACACACACACACACACACACACAGGGTGCTTATTATTCATGACTTTCTGTTTGTTAGCCAACGCAGCGTGGAGAGCGAAGGAGATATCAACTATTTATACAAAACCTCGAGGCCTCAGTGAGCCGTGTTTGGTTTGTTTCTTCCGAAATGAACCTGAGAGGATAACACGGCAGAGTGATAATCCTCTCACAGCTGAATGATGATGATGATGATACCTCTGCCAAGCATGATGGGTAACAGCAGGGCTATGGTCAGCTCACTGACCCCGTTAGGTAATCCCTGCCTTGGTTATTTATATATTTATTTGCTGGGTATTGTGAGCTGAGAAAGTGTGGAATGTTGAAGTTTTCTCGAGATTTGTTGTTAAGTTTGCGAGGTCTCAGTGTGAGGTAATGTGTGAGGTCTCAGTGTGAGGTAATGTGTACACTTGTAGAATTAAAACAGAAATAAAATCACTGAAAATAACTTGACTTTTCGACTAGCTTCTTACTGGTTTTATTGATATACGCAATGGGGTCCTACATGAACACACTCCTCACTGGTTTGACGTGGAAATCATTGGGAAAAGGTTGTTTTATCTGGTGTAGCTGTCAAACAATCAGAGCTTTGTAGCTAAGATTAAAGGGATAGTTCTGATTTTTTTTGAAGTTAGGTGGTATGAGGTACTTATCCATAGGGTTGGCAATCATTCCGATTTTCCGATACCCCTTAGTTGCAGGAGAGAAATGCTATTTCTTTAGAATAGATTTGAAATTCTAGAGGGGAGGGTTTCACCATGAGCCCCTTCAGGTTTCTCACCTCTCCTGCTCAATCCCTGCCACGTTTATTTTTATATACTTGTTTTTATCACATCCTGTGTGCTAATGAAATTCAAATTAAAACACAGGCGTATTTCCAGGTGGCAATCGTGCCACTCCACCCCACGGGCCCCAGGGCATCCGCACTGCCTGCACTGTCTATATACAGTATCCACCTTATTTTTCACAGAAACACGGAGGCAAAACAGAACGCAGCCAGCTTCCATTTTTTTGTGTGACACTTCCAGTCCAGCACTCTTACCACTGTGTAAATGGGAATCGCCTTGTTGTTTACCTTGCTGAGTTTACCTATATATACGTATATATCACATTTTTCACGTCACTATATCACCGTTTAGACTAATCTGATGTTTGTAAAGTCTATAAACACAATGACTGAACAAACATTAGTATTTTCTCTGTGTGTAATTAATAACATGGTTATCGTAGATTAGCTGGGCTAACCGTTAGCTGTTAGCCATTAGCCGTGTCTGTAATAACTCACTAAATTCACAAAGTGGCCCGTGAAAAAAAAAAAAAAAAAATTCCAGCGGATGTCTTAGTTACAACATGATTGAGCTAATTGGAGTAGTTTCATGTCGTGTCCGACAACGGGAGGCTTTTAACGGATGACGATCCTGACGTTAGCTTTGCTGCTAGTGTTAACGTTAGCTGTCCCTGTCAGCTGCAGCCACTGAGGCTTTCTAGACATCGTGATTTCCCAAAACTGAATAAATACCACACATAGCAACACAAAACTGCTTTGCTAGCTCAATCATGTTGTAACGGCTGGATGGTTGATGCATACATGCTGATTCAGGTGCTATCAGAGACGATCCGCGCATCACTATGGCTTCATGATCAACTCAGTCAATTAAAACAACCCGTCCTGTGTTAGGAGTGTATGTCGCCGACAGAAGGAAAGAAAGAAAGAAAGAAAGAAAAGGGAAAAAAGATAGAAAAGCAGCGTACACCTCACATATTTATTTCTCACAGTTGCGCGCACGTTTGGCTGGCATGCAGAAGCACTGTCTGTGTGTCGAGGGTGCGAGCCGCAGCTTCAGCTGCTCAGGTAGAGAGGCTGTGTAGCCCGGTGTGTTTTTTCGCTGATTCGGTTCTGCAGGTTCTCTGCTGGTACACTGGAGATGGGGATCAAGCAGTTTGTCTCACTCGGGATAGATTGTGCTTTTTTGGTTCATAGTTTATGACTGACGTGCGAGTTATTCGCGTTTAGAAGTAATAAATTTCCGTTATATCGGAAACGTGGGCACAGTTATCTATACAAAATACACAGACTAACTAACTAACTGATTGACTAACATAAACAACTAAAAATTGAAAAAAACATAGCTTGCACCGTTAGCTCCGGTAAGGGAAAGCATGAGGGAAAGAGGCTAACCGGAAGTCACGCACAAAAAACCGGAAGTTGATCGCTATTTACTTCCGTGTTTGAAAATAAGGTGGATACACCATGGAAGGTAACTCTGGGATGTCAAATGCAACGTCTCTGCAGCGCTGCATGCCTAACGTTAGCCGTTAGCCTCCAACAAGAGCTCTGATGTGATCCTATTCCCTTCAGAAGCTTCATAATCAAGCGTTGAACATCAGTGACTTTTTGGAGACTAAAATAAATCCAGGGCAATAAAATCCGATGCTGAATGTCTTCTGTAATTATCAGTGAGTTTTCAGATTAAAAATGAAAGCTGGAAAATGTTTAACTTTGGGTGAAATGCTGCACCTGTCACCGTCACCAGCCGTCCAATCACAGTGGAGGAGGGGCTGGACAAATACCATAAAGACTAACGATCACAGAGGTGCTGAACAACAACTGCATTTTTCGATTTGGTGGACACACTGTCTTTTTAAAGTAACAGTAGCAACTGTCCAACAAATGAGAATGTCCTCGGACAAGAGTATAACGACCATCCAATGGACCAGTGTTTACAGTCTTCTAGTTTATGGTAGGTATTATACCACTGATCAATAGGGACGCCCCAGGTCTTTTATGAATAGACACGTCCATATTCTGGGTTCAGGTAAGATGTGTCCTTTCTAGTTAAGGTATACATTTTCAAACTCATGAAGACCTCTCATCTGTACACACACACCTATTCTTTTCTTTTGGTAGGTGTGTGATTTCATTGGATGATTTTATATGAGAAAGTGTGATCGGCAAACCACTTAAAGGTTGGGGGAGTTTAAATTGATTATCTTAAGCACAAACAGGAACAGCTTAGAGTGCGTGCTTGACAAGCTGCAGTACCTCGGGGCTCCAGGTGGAGGAGCTGTCTGTGGCATCATTCTTGTCGTAATCTGCAGGCTTCTCCGTGTCCTCGCTGCCATCTGCGGCCTGTCGATTCATACTCGGGACTGGACTGTCCCTGGTGCTCGATGCCTCCAGTGCAGCCGGTCTGTTCGGAGAGACCGCTGACGGCCTCTTGTTCTCTTGTGCCGCTGCAGAGAGCGGGTCCTGGAAACCCTTCGGCGGATTCTGAGCCTCCATGTCTGCATGAGGAAGGCAACAGAGGAGGAAAGTCAGCATTAGGCTCCTCTGGTGGTCGGATTCAAATCTGTGGGTGTGAGCACAGTCAGTTTGAGAAGGGCTGGGGTTAAATAGCACGTTTTAAAATCTGAATCAAGTTTTGGACCCACTTAGTGGATCAAACCTGATAGAGTTTGTCAGATTCATCAGATTGTGCCTCCCACATTTGCAAGTGAAAAAGGTTTTTCAAAGATTTGACATCAAACTGCAACAATTAGTCGATTAGTTGGTCTACAGAAAATTATCAGCAACTTGTTTGATAAATGACCCTTCACTAAGCCCCGCCCCTTTGCGATGGTCCGACAAGCTGTCGAAGTAAGCATGGAGCCCACACTGTAACTAACTGCACTCCCTGAAGAAATATTATCATATTATTGGAGAAGTGAAACAGTGATTCCAGAGAGAAGCAGACAGAGGGGTGTACAGTCTGTGTTTGAAGGATATATCCAGGATGTCAAACTGACTCAGCAGCAACAACAGGTTCAAAAGACAAAGATAGTTAGAAGCTAAAGCCGAACTATAGGCTACAGATCACAGTGTAAAAGTGAACCACCACATCACTGCTGATCGCCACACAAGACAATGAATATAAAGGGAAACTTTGCTGATATTGAACCAGCTCTGTGGCATCACAGAGTTATAATCATTAAAAAGCAAAGGCAGCATGTGTATACATTCAGTAGGCTGTATCTTCAGTAGCTAGCTAGCTAACCCTACACTTTCAGGGTTTGATTTTGGTTTTGGAACAGGGAAGAAACGTATATCTTTTTCCAACCTCTCCAAGTAACGAGTATCATTAATACACGACATGCCCCAGGCACAACATTTAGCTCCAAATCCACGAAACCAGCCTGAAAATGAAGGAAATCTGAAATGATGGCATTAGAGTCAGCCGTGTTGTTGGGTGGCCCGATGCTACACTATGATTGGCCAGTCTGCATCTGGGGGTGGGACTTAGCGAGGAATCAACTGATTAACAGATTCAGTTATTCTTCATGCAAAAAATGTCAAATATTCTCTGGTTTAGCTTCTCACTTATGAAGGGAAGTTTTTTGTCATATATGAGAGTAAACTGTGTATCTCTGTGTATTTTTTTTCATAATTTTGTTTTTTACATTTAATAAACTTGACCCTCAATCAAAAAAATAATCATCAGATGAGTGGAGAAGCCAAATAATCTTCAGTTGCAGCCCTAGTTTGAACCCCTCCACCACGTGCTAACTTGCTAACTAAATAGCATCACAAAACAAATGTTCAGACCAAATTAAGCTTCCTTCTTTTAGACCAGCAGCTGGTTGTTGGTGGGTGGTGACATTCTTCGCTTGGGGTCACTCTGTCTCAACTGGTAATTATTTACCGTCTTTTAACGAGGTAACACACACACACACACACACACACACACACACACACACACACACACACACACACAGGCTGATGACTCACCCCAGCCTGTTGCCATGGCCAATGCTCTATGCAGCCATTGATATAACAGTCAGACCAACCTTAATGATGGTGAATTGGAGGTAACTGCTATTGATTGGTCTGAGGTACGGCCTGTTCTCCGAGTGTCTCTGTCTCAGGAAAGGCCAAGGTTTGACAGATTACACAATATCTACTCAGTTAACACCCTACACTCACAAACAAGGTTTCTGTAGCTTCTTTTAGACATTGGAGACTCAGTTAGATGGTTTACCAGAGGACACAGTGTCAGTGATACATTTGTCATCTTTACGGGATTTAAAGGAGGACAATTTGGGTTAATTTTGGTTATTTACACATTTAGCCTTTGAGTTTGTTGGGACAGAACAAACTAGTTATCTGTGTGAATTTCTGGATCACTACATGTCCAAACCAACTGCCAGAACAGATACTGACATCTTATGTTTCTGCCAACGTTTAAAAGTTTAAACTTAAAGTAGAAAAATAACATAATTTACGTTTCAACAATGCTGTGGTTAATGTGTGGCTGGTTTAGGCACAGAAACCACTTGGGTATGGTGAGGAAAAGATCATGTTTTGGCTTCAGTTAATATACTACGTCAATTTATAAATGTTGATATGATACATATGAAACATACAAATGTAACATAATACTACCCGTGGTAGTATATACATACAATACAAACTTTTTCTTCTGGTGACTGGGCTAATTTGCCTCACACAGAAAATGTACCTGCTGCAGAGACAGTAGCTGTACATTTATAAAGTGTTTCATCATGTCCCAGGATAAGATCAAATATTTAACCCAATAAAAACTGCACTTTGATGTGCATTTGCCTTAATTCACTCCACCTTGAACAAACTCGCTTTTTGCATATTAACATCGACTCTGTATGCAGTCGTGTTGTTTCTAAAATCTGCTTTGCACTGTGTGAGAACATCTCTCTGTGCAGTGATCAAAAGATGTGAGTTTGTATGTATCTGTCAAATTTAGTCCACACAATGTTTTGGAAAACAAGAACTGTACTTTTTAGACCCATACAAGTGAACGATGAGCAATTTTAGCATATTTCTAATGAACAACTAGAATTACCGCCTTGCAGCTGGAAGCCTCCGCAAACCAGTCAAGTTGCATCTACAGTTTACATCCATGTCTGTGAAAACATGAATGCTTCAGACACATTTTCAACCGGGCAGCACAGAAGATCTATACAATCAGCACAGTTTCAAGATAGGCACCCAAAATTAGAGCCAATAATTCAGTGTCTGACCAAATGTTTCCCCTTCTGTTCCTGAGATATGACGTTGAGTAATGGCCAGAAAAGTGTTTTATGCTGAACATCATGATGTCACAGTGAAGACCTTGACCTTTTGACCTTTTGGATATATAATAACATCACTTCATCATTTTATCCTATTAGACATTTGTGTGAAATTTTGTCATAATTAGAATTATTTCTTGTGTTATGGCCAAAAACATGTTTGTGAGGTCACAGTGACCTTAACCTTTGATCACCAAATTTTAATCACCTCATTCTTGAGTCCAAATGGACGTTTGTGCCACAAAACTCTCTCAAGACCTTCTTGAGGTATTGCATTCACAAGAATGAGACAGATGCAAGGTCACAGTGAGTGTGAAGTTTGACCACCAAAATCTAATCAGTTCATCCTTGAATCCAAGTGAATGTTTGTGAGATATTTTAAAAAAAATCCCTCAATGTTTTCTTGAGATAGTGCTTTCAGAAGAATGTTAAAGACAAGGTCACAATGACCTTTACCTTTGACCATCAAAACTGAAGTAGTTTCTGTGGACATTGGCGACAAATTTGAAGAAATTCTCTCACGGCATTCTCGAGATTTTGTGTTTACGAGAATAAAATGGACAACCTGAAAACAAAATGCCTCCTGCCACGGCTATCACTGCCACACGGCATAAAAATTGATTGTTTAACCAATATTTATTATCGATTAATTTCAATTTGAGAACTCAATACGTTAGAGCGAAACACAGCAGCCACAATACAGGATACAGATTTACATCCACAGCATGCCATTCACCCAAAGGAATTAATTTTTGGCACTGCTACCTCTCACTTTCACTGAGATAACAAACATCACTGGTGGGAAATGATAATAATGAACATTAATTCTTAGTAACTTGACCAAAAATTACAAAATGAAAATTGTGGCTGTTGTGTGGTTTGTGTCCTCTCTGCAGGCTGATGCGAGTACTGCCACAGATAATCTGGACACATGTACATACAACAAATTCCTTTACAGGGGTATGATCCAAAAATGCTTTGTCAGGGTATCTAAAGGCATTTGACGCTTAAAATGAATGCTTTTTAAAACATTTTCAAGATATTTTTTAACCAAATTTAGGACCAATTTTTGGACAAATAATTTTTTTTTATCTCATTAGCAATAGTTTAGCAATGCTGTCCAGTATTTAATAACCTTTTTTGATGTCTTTTGTCTTTCTTTTTTAGAGGAACTAATGTTTTGTTGCAATTTGTCCTGTGTGGCTTTAAATCGCTCCGACTGAGGCTTCTGTAAAGATTTGTGCTTTTTTGTGCTTCCTCTTTTTAGTTATTCACATTTATAAATGTCAGTGCGTGTGAAGCAGGAGATGTGGTTTGATCTGTTGGGTGGGAAAATATCACCACCAGACCGAGACGGTGCTGCATGACTGAGGCTCAGATGATAATCCAGATTATGTTTTGGCGGATGTTGGGATTATCATTAATCACAATTTTTAGGAACATTTTAGGAACCACGTTACTTAAACTTTTGGCAATCTATGTTTAATACTTAACTACAGAAATCCATGATGTTAGATGACATGCAACTGCATCACAACTCGTCGGGTTAATAAGAGCAAACAAAACAAAAGTACAACAAAAGGATGACCCCAAAAAATTACATTAATATGAAAAACACTATTTTCGTATCTCGTCTTTTTGTTCCTCATAAATCCCTTATCTTAATCTCATTAATTAGTTAACAAACCTACTAATAAGACTCAAACAACAAACAAGTTAATTCAACAAAAGTGAAAGACGAGGAATAAAAGCTTCTCTCTTTTGTTTGTTCCCTCTCATCCTCCCCCCCAGGTCGCTCTTAAAACACCGGAAACCAAATGACAACAAACAAATGTCCTAATTAATGCTGCTGTATGTCCACACGTTCACAAGCAGACACAGCGGTCCAATCACACTGAGCCTCCCTGAGCTCTTTACAGCCTCTAATCTGCAGTAAAAACGTTATCTGGGGCCTTTTGGCTTATTGACACAGGGAAGGATTAGTGCTGGATCCTGCTGGGTTTCTGTTTTTAGGAGTTTCAGGTCTCTCGCTTGACATACGACAATCTGCTCTTTCTGACCCTTCGCATATAAATGTTGTAGCAAACATTATTTTCTCAGTGACCTTCAACAGCTCTTCCTCGATCTCTGCAACAGAACTTTAACAACCTACTGGGACTTTAAACATTATGTGTTTGTGCAAAAAAAAATAAATAAATAAATAAAAATTATATGGTAGTACAGTGTCAACAGGAGAAAATGACTTAAGCTAATAATAATTTTAAAATCAAAAGGAAATTATTATCATAATTTGTAGTTTAGTTTAGTTTATTTAGGTCATTTTCCAACTTATAAAACCCAAATACACTGGTAGAAAGACAATAAATAAAAAGAAACAGGACCAAAAGGTGTAGGCTGAAGCTTTTACTTATTGCACCTACCCTTTTAACATTAATTATTTTTGTCAGCTCCCTTTAAATTATACAGAACAATAAAAGAAAGTAAAAGAAATTAAGTATATATAGATTATATAGGCCACATTTTAACAGGTAAATACAATACCCTAATGATTTTAGAGCAACCTACATTTCTTAGATATTGGCAGAAATGGAATATAATATAATAAATATGTTTGCTTTAGTGTATAATCAGCTAAAAATAAGAACTGTCATGTTTTCGTTGTCTTCGAATGAGCTGTTTAAATCTACATAGGGAGCAGGTCCTCGTCCATGGAGTCCGCCATGTTGTTTCTACAGTAGCCCAGAACGGACAAACCAAACACTGGCTCTAGATAGTGTCATCTGCGTTTTTGTGTTGGCCACCGTAGTTAGCAGCCCCTCCACAATGAGCAGTTTCGAAAAGATGAAACTGCTTTATTCAGTGTTTTTATCAGTTTAAATCACCAGGTCCATTCATTTTGGAGAGGAAGAGACCTCTACGGATGATTCACTTCCTGAATGTTTGAATCTTAAGTTATCAGAAACAAATGAGCATAAATTAGCAGGTGCTGGGCTAGCAGGCCATCTGTGAAGAGCCAAATAACGTTGGAGAAACATTGATTTGTAACATGAAACTGCTTTATTCAGTGTTTTTATCTGCTTTGATCACTTGGCCTGTTTGTTTGGAGAGGAGGGGTCCTTTGCAAATAACTGAGCTCCCAGTAAGAACCTCCTGAACGTGAACAGTTAAGGAAGAGTTTACATTTGACAAACTGGAAAAGTTTCAGCTGATGGCAATCTGCAATCGTCTAAATCCTACACACTGCTCCTTTAAATACACAAGGTCATAGTTGTCTAACTAAACTTTAGACTTGCTCATGTATTTGAAAATTATGCATGCATTGTGCTGCAATGTTAAAAATGTAAGGTATGAAATTAAAGTGTTTAAATATGTCACAATATTAAAACTTGTCTAGAAAACAATCATTGGATAAAATAACCACACATTAATATAAATATTTTGTCTAACCAAGTTGCAAATTGTGAATAAGCATGGCCTACAATAGTTGTATATACAAACTAAAGCGATAGTTGTCAAAGGTATACTGGTGTGGCCTGCTCTCTGACATTTTACAATTTTTATATAATTTATATGGACGTCATATCCCCCAACACTACAGTGAAATGTGTGGAGGAAGATGGCGTGTTGAGGTAAATTTTGGGAACCCACCTTCACAGTCCGATGGCTCAGTGCTGCCCTCCTCCTGGTCCGACAGTCGGGTGAATTTGTGGCGTCGGCCCAACGACAGCTGAGTCGGCTGCTGGTCGCCGCTGTTTGCTGCTGCTGAGGTACGAAAACTCTGCGAACGTGACACCGAGATCTCAAACTGCTTCAGAACCTCGTCTTCACTGTCAGAGGAGCTGCTGGCATTATCATCATCATCGCCACCGTAGCTGCTCACTGGGGGGAGATAAACACAGGGAAACAGAGGGGGTGATGAGGAGGAGAAGCTGGGAGAGGAGAGAAGCAAACAAGGAAGAAAGGAGAGGAGTGAAAGGCAAAAGAGGAAAGGAGAGGAGGAAACAAGGAAAAGGACAGGATGAAACAAGGAGAGGAGAGGAAAAGACGAAACAATCCAAAAAGGAGAGGAGAAGAAGAAACGAGAAAGGGAGGAGAAGAGGAAACAAGGAAGTAGGACACAAGGAAGAAAGAAAAGGAGAGCAGGAAACAAGGGAGGGGGCACAAGGAAGAGAGAGAAGGAGAGGAGGAATCCAGAAAAAAGGAAAGGAGAGAAGGAGACAAGGAAGAGAGGAGAGGAGGATGCAGTTTATAGAGTAAAGGGGAAGAGGACATGGAGAAAGGAAAAAATAGGAGGAAACAGGGAAGAAAGAGAAGTGGAGGAGGAAACAAGGAAGAAAGGAGAGGAGAGGAGGAAACAAGGAGGAAAGGAGAACATGAGAAAGAAAGGAGAGAAGAGGAGGAAACAACGAAGAAAGAAGAGGAGAGAAGGAAACAAGGAAGGGAGTAGGGGAGTACACAAGAAAGAAAGGAGAAAAGAGGAGGAAACAAGGAAGAAAGAGGAGGAGAGGACAAAAATAAGCAAGCAGAGGAGAGGAGGACACAGGGAAGAAAGAAAAATAGAGGAGGAAATAAGGAAGAAAGGAGAGGAGAGCAGTGAACAAGGAAGAGAAAGGAGATGAGGACACAAAGAAGAAGGTCATGAGGAAGAGGAAATGAAGGAAGGAGGAAACAAGACAGAAAGAAAAGTAGAGGAAAAAGGAAGAGAGAAGAGGAGAGGAGGAAACAAGGAAGAAACAAGAGAGAGGAAGAAACAGGGAGGAAAGGAAAGAAGAGGAAACACTAGAATTCAGTCAAAGATAAGACGATAGAGCTCAGTGCTCTTAACTGTAAAGATGGAACTACAACATCATCTGTTATATTACATATGACAGATATATCATTATACGTATTATTATACATGTTCCACTTCTGAAACAAAACCTCCTTTTCTGACGGTCTCTGTCCAGTACATGAGTCTACAGCAGAGTCTGACTGACGGCTTCCACACAGCCTGAACTGATGTTAACAGGCAAACGCACCAGAGTTTGTTTCAACCAAACCAAACAGTTAGGGGTGAAAAGGAAACAACATATAGAAATTCTAATCATATCACTACATGCGATGTTTCAGGCACCAACCCTTCATCAGACATGAACACGACAGGGAGACACACCTCTACATATACAACCAATGGTGGTCACCCAATAGATCATGTGATGACACACGTAGCTATACCGAAACCAAGTGCAAACCAGTACAAAATTACACCTGTTCACCTTCATTTTCCAACTAGCTGCTGATTTTGCCACCTGTGGCGCCGCCATGCAAAGCACACCTGCCTATGGGAGTCTTTTAGCTCAAACTATCAGAGTGCGCCTTGTAGTTGGTTCAGATGGAGGTCCGATTTGGTTCCCACCTCAAATGAACCACTCTGCAATAATATGCAACCACTTCCTTTAAAGGGTCTCACTTGTTTATGATGAATCGTACCAAAAGAGGGAAAATGAACCGAAGTTAAATTCAACCCAGGTTTGAAAATTACTGTTATCTGGGTCAAAAAAGTCCATCTCCAACAGTATCAGCCAGCTCTCAGCTACAGTATAATGAACCCATTTTGTGCACGTGAAATAATCGCTCCTTTATGAGATATAAATGCTCATAAAATAAGTGAGGAGAGAACGAATGCTGTTTAAACCCACACTGTCGCATTAGCAGCACAAAGGGTCGCTCCATTCACATCATAATTTGATCATAATTGGATAGCAACAGCTGAATGAGTGACGTGGCGGTGGAGCGACCGGCCCCTCCTCTCTAAAGTGCAGGTCACTCTGCCGTCTCTTCTACCTGAGCGATTGCCATGGTTACCTACGGAGCAGGAAGCTGTCGCTCTGAGTGGGCGAGCGACGGCTGATTGCTCTGTTAACTTGTGTCTTAAAAAGCTATTCGGAGGCGGAAGCTCTCAGAGTGGAGTAATGTGGCTTAATGATTACATGCAAATGCCACACACACAGACACACACACACACACACACACACTTACACAAATACATGTTCTTCCACACACACTCAAATACGCAGGGATACAAAGAACATTTCCCACACGCTAAATGAAAAAAGGCTCCTTTATAAGTTAAAGTCCTCGGTGTATATAAATATTTAATGAGTAGATATACTGTGTGTTTAAGTATCAAAAGTAAATTATAACAGTGACATATATTGTCCTGGTGGCCTGAGAGTTTAAGACATTGACCATGCAATCACAACGTCCCCAGATCCAGTGGTGGAAGAAGTATTCAGATCCTTTACTGAAGTTAAAGTACTAGAAATACACTGTGAAAATACTCCACTACAAGTCCTGCATCTACACCTTATTTCAGTCTCATGAGCAGAATGTACTTATCGTATGAAATCTAAAAGCATTCACCAGAGGTCGACTGATTCATTGGTTTGGACAATTAATCTGCATCGGTAAGACATTATATAAACCATCATTAATGAGGGAACAGGGCTCTGATGGCAGTCAATAGCTGTAACCTCCACCTTTCACATGGGTACGGCTGTAAGGTTTTTGCATGGAGAACTCCACGTGCAAACATGTGTGCTTTTGATTTTGGAATGAACTGTCCCTTTAATTTGTTTAATTAATTTTAAAATCAATACAACTAGAGATACATGGTTTTCACTGGACAGGAAGAGAATAAAAAAATCAGTAAACAGTATTGGTGTGAGTGAATCATGGCTGCACTGCATGAATATGACTGGACTTTACTAATGAGCTGCGAGCCGAGCAGCTGATGAATGAGCCGCTGATTACTCACCAGCTGACGCTTCAGTTCTCTGACTGACCTGCTCCAACAGTTCGCTGCTGGATGTTAATGAGAGTGGTGGGATGTAACCAAGTACATTTACTCAAGTACTGTACTTTAGCCCAATTTTGAGGTACTTGTACTTTGCTCGAGTATTTCCAGTTTATGCAACTTTACATTTCTACACAACTACATTTTAGAGGCAAATACTGTACTTTTTACTCCACTACATTTAATTTACAGCTTTAGTTACTACAGCAAAATGTTAATACAAAATCCACTAACACATTATGATATACTATTAAATATTAAGCTGGGAAAAATGAAGAAAAGGAGGAAGGAAGGAGGAAACAAGATGGAAAGCAGAGGAAAAAGGACACAAGTGAGAGAGTAGAGGAGAAAACAAGGAAGAGAGGAAAGGGGGACACAAGGAAGAGAGTAAATGAGAGAACGAAACAAGGAAGAGAGGAGAGGGGGACACAAGGACGAAAAAACAGGAAAGGGGAAATCCAGAAAGAAAGGAAAAGAGAGAAGGAAACAAGGAATTGGAAGAGGAATTGGAGAGGGGAGAAAACAGGAGAAAACAGGGAAGAAAAAAGGAGAGGAGGAAACAAGGAAGAGAGCAGAGGAGTACACAAAAAGGACAGGAGAGAAGAGGTGGAAATGAGGAAGAAAGGAGGAAACAATGAGGAAAGGAGAGGAGTAAACGAGGAAGAAATGTGAGAGGAAGAAACAGGGAGGAAAGAAAAGAAGAGGAAACACTAGAACTAAACACCAGTAAAAGATGCAGTAATTAAATCAGCTCATATTTTATATATATATATATATTTATATATTATTCTGAAATAGGTCAGTACTTTTACATTTGGTATTTACAGTTTATTTAGATGCTAATACTTTTGTGTTTTAACTTCAGTAAGATTTAGAATGCAGGACTAAGTTAGGACTTGTAACAAAGTGTTGTTAAACCTTGTCCTAACTTCTTGCATTGTTTTCCGTTGGACTGTCCTAACTTAGCGCGAGCAACGCAGCACGCAGTTTTGAGATGAACTTTTGTCGGACACCCTGTTTCTATTTCATTCCTGTCGCTCGTTGAGAGTACCTGCATGCATTAGGAAAGGCTGATTCATGAGGCTGATATGAGGAATTACAGACACGATACCTCCTTATTCCACCACAAAAACCTAAATAAGTTGGCATCTGGCTGGAGAGAGCTCACCAGAGAGCTGAACGTTTTTGGTAAGAATTGTGTGGGATGCAGTAAAATAGCTTGTTTTACAAATTTGAGATGGTGGTTTGATAAAGTATGGAGGCTACAAGAATGATATCTATAAGTTACCTGCAATAGCATTTGTGTGAGTATGAATAATAAGGAAGTACGTACTCACCCACCTTTTCAGTGGTTACTCGAGAGTGATAGTCTGATGTTTGCATCCAGTTAAGACATGGTGTTACACTGTGGTATTGCTACTGTTACTCAAGTAAAAGATCAGATGCCGTATTCACAAACATTCTGAGAACACTCAGAGAGCGCCTAACTTAGCCTCTTAGGGGAAATTCTAAGAATTTTCGTAGAATTTCGTCACTAGGAGCGACTCTTAGCACTAGGAAGCTTCGAGAATACAGCCGCTGATTTACTTCTGCCTGCCCACTTGTCATTATTTAACATAACTACTGTGTACACTTCTTCTCACTCTTTGGTGAAAGTACAACATGCTTCTTGCACTTTAAATATATTCATGACAGGCAGTCTAAACTTTGAACGACTACATACATTAATTCTATTCAACGTAACTCACACACTCACACACACACACACACACACACACACAGTCATTTGAATCGTAGATACATAGAGTTGATGAAAAGAATAATTTCCGTTGTGAAGGTCAGATGCGACCTGTTCATCTGAGACATGTGCTCAGTTTGTAAAGACACACGTGCATCTTACTTTTCAATAACGTTGTGTCATACTTAAGTCATTCATAACCCTATAGATGAAAAGAAACACGTGTGTACAGGACACTAACTCACTGGAAACGTGACAACCTGACAGAGCACATAAGCAGTGATCCTTGAGTGGAAGTAACAGTACAATAATAAAAGCATACATATGATTTAAGTCCCACTTCTTCATGGACATGCACCACAGTCAACAGCTGGATGGATCATATATCTCCTCATCATATTCTGATCATTTAATCTCATTAAGTAAACCTTTAAAACCCTTCAGATGATGCCAAGCAAAGACTGTTGCTCTTAGTTCCAGAAAACAGGCACAATTTTAATTTCACAACAGTGTCATAGTTTCTTTTGTCACTTTTGTTACCCTAGATTTACTGAAAGTAACACACTGTTTTCATTGTTTGCACCAATGAAACTATTTAAATCAGATTACAGAGTCCAGCTTCAAACTACATTTTTACATATAATTTGACTAAAACATCACATCAACATAACATAGCATACCTAGAGCCCCTACCTCGTCCGCTGACTCCAAACAGGATATGTTGTTTGTTCAGGAAATCGACTGGAAATACCAGAGACTCCACCTGCTGCAGGTGAGAACCAACAAACCAGCACAGTGTTTGCTCAGTGTTTGACTCACAGTCTTCACCTGGATTCAACCATCCGGCTGGTGGCAGTGTGACTTATTCTTTCTTTCTTTTTTCAAATCCGATTATAAAGCAATAAACTGGGGAAATCTGAGTTCGTTTGCAGCTAAAAATGCAACCAAACTTTTGAGTTAAAATGATTCACAGCCAGAGTTAAACAAGTGTGCAGGATTTACCCTCTTCAGCCCACACGGAGGAAGCTCTCACTGTCAGGTTTTAACCATTTTTACAAGCATTATTGTTTCAGCTTTTTTTGTATAGTTCAACACTGAAGTGATATTCCACTCAACATGTTTACAGTATTAAAAAAATATTTCCTCCTTGCCCAGAGTTAGATAAAAGGATTAATACTTCTCTCATATCTGTCCAGCGAACATGTAGCTGCAAAATATTCTCGCAAAATTGTCTCTCAGCTGGACCCTAAAAATAACAGGTTTTCCTTGACCTGAACAAACAGACATAGTTTTTGTTCGCAAATTAAATTATCTTTGGTATATCTCTTTCCAACTGGTGCTCAGTAACATACCATTCGCTCCTCATGGTTCTCTCCTGCAACTGGACTGGATGCTGTTAAGTCCCCAAACTGGACTCCTCCCTCCCCCCCAGCTGCACCTTGAGATCCTGTCCATGACTATGACTAACAGAACTGGTGACAAGGGACAACCCTGCTGGAGGGCAAAACCAGGCCAGCTGTTAGGAAACACAGGCAGGGGGACAACTGGGGGGTGGGTCCCTATACATTTTTATACTTCCTGCCAATATAATCCAAATGATAGTATGTCCACATGTATTTTGTATCTACTTGTATCTACTGTTAAGACCTTGTTTTCTTATTTTGAAATGCAGAGGTAGTCACATGTGTCCTGGGCCAAAAACAAATAATTAGAGAAAAGTAAAATCAAACACTGATAGAGGAAATTTTATCATTAGGTCAAATCAAGAGTGAACAAATATTTTTTCTCTTTTTGCCCACTCGATCTCGAGGCCACTTTGATTAAATACTGCTCAAACTGTGTGCAGAACTGAAATAGTCCAATGAGTATATGGCTGTCAACTTTGAGTTTTCCAGTCATACCCAACTGACCTAGTTATTATAATTATATATAATTACCCAATTTCAAGACTGTTTGTGGACACCAGTATGCAGAAACATTTAAATACACCATTTTGAAATTTTTGAAGATAGCATAACATGATTGATACCAATGGACACCTTAGGTCCTGTAGTTTACTATGATCACTGTAGCTTTAAAACTGAGCCCAATACAACAGGTTTTATTTGCTAATATTAGTCTGCCTCGCCTCTCACCATCAGCTCAGCCTGTCATACCTGCTCCTTCTTTATCTTTTTTGCCAGACATGTGTCCATTGCCTCTCTTCTCCTTCAATTTCTTGTCCTCTCTTTACCCTGACTTTTCCATTAGGAGCCCCTGATGTTTGGTGAGATATTCTGACTTTGCTAATGAGGCAGCAGTCTGTCTCACATGTTTAAATTAGCAGCACATGGCACACCTGACCCATGTCAGATGGACTGAACCATTTCACAGTACCTGCACGGGGTTAGGAGTATCAGATGGCATGTTGAAATGTGTTGTCATGTAAATACATATAGCGTGTATTGTTAGTGACTTAAGTCAGTAAGTAAGTTGTTGTACTTGATCCAATTTAAGGGTCAACCATAGACCTTTTCATGGGCCCCCTCTCGGCCTGGGATGGGGTCATCTGTACCCTTTCACACCCCCTGACAGTAGGCCCGTTTCCACAGCAGGAACTTTGGGGTAATTTTAAGGGGCCAGGGCCGTTGGTGCGTGTCTCCACCGCAGGAACCACCCCCGAAGGACAGAGTTCCGGAACTTTTACAGAGGCTAAACAAGTCCCTGTATTGGAGTAGGTACTGAGAACGGCCCCGAGAAACTCCTGGCTGGGGCTTGGGGATTACTTGGTGCTGACTGGATATACTCAAGGCAGAATGTGACGTTTTGTAAATAACAACATGGTTATCGTAGATTAGCTGGGCTAACCGTTAGCTGTTAGCAGTGTCTGTAATAACTCCGGTCACGGCCCGTGAAAAAAATATTTTTTCCAGCGGATATCTTAGCGACAACATGATTGAGCTAGCAAAGCAGTTTTGTGTTGCTATGTGTGGTATTTATTCAGTTTTGGGAAATCACGATTTCTAGAAAGCATCAGCTAACAGCAGCAGCAAAGCTAACATCAGGACGTCATCTGTTAAAAGCCTCCCGTTGTTGGATACGACATGAAACTACTCCAGTTAGCTCAATTATGTTGTAACTAAGACATCCACTAGCACAGCTCTCACTTAAACAAGGACCAGGTGGCTCGTAGCAACGAACCTGGTACCCCATATTCAGGCAGTACCACCCACAAGACTCCCCAGTGGACAAAGTCATAAGCTTTCTCCAAGTCCACAAAACACATGCTTACTGGATGGGCAAACTCCCATGAGCCCTCCAGGAGCCCTGCAAGGATAGAGCTGGTCCCCTGTTGCACGGCCACGAGGGAATCCACATTGCTCATCCTGAATTTAGGGTTCGGCACTCAGTCAGAGCCTCCTTTCCATCACCCTAGAATAAACTTTCTCAGAAAAGGATGAGCAGTGTGATACCCCCATAACTGACTGAAGCACAATGCTGGTCTGCCACTCCACAGACCCTGTGCCCAACCTCCACACAACACTGAAAAGGCATGTCAACCAAGAGAGCCTTACAATAGTGTCACCAAAAACACAATTAATCAAGTTACCACAGATCATACACACAGTGAACCTACAGCTTTTGGCGCAGCTGAAGTCCAACATGCAAAAACACTGGTATGATCCTTTAATGTAACTTTTTGTCATACTTCAGTGACCTTTGCTCCGTGCGCTCGCAGTGTTTGAGAAGCGCAGTGTTTGACAAGTGGGAGGAAAGGAAGAGCTCTTCAGAGTGATGGAAAGAGAGAGAATAAAAAGTACAAGTGTCCTTTTCTCTCTTTTGTCTTTCTGTACTTTTTTCTCTCTTTGCTGAATTTTTCTTCAAGGTTTTCTATGTTAATATTTTCGTTGTGAGCTGCTGCAGAGCTTTGTGGCAGTATGTGGCTGACTCACTCAACTCTTTCTCTCATGCATACACACTCGCCCACAGGAACCACTGCACAAATACAAACTCACCCACGTCCTCTTTCTCCGTTACTGGAGAGTTTAATTGGAGTCATATAATGCATACAGGAGTCACACGCTCTCTTTCTCTCTCCTACTGAGATGTTTCAGGTTATATAAAAGGTGAGCCTTGACTAGAAAGCCGCAGCGCTCACAGATGCTCTCATATTCAGCTCAACCTTTTAGGAAACAGTGTCATTGTCTTTCTTTCGAAGGGAGAGATTAGAAGATCGTTAAATGTCAAAGGAAGATTCCAGCTTATTTCAACCTGGCGTATTTCCCATTATGTGGCTATTATGGCTCTATGGGTCGTGCTAACTTTGCTCTCGCCTCCTCCGATGTGAGTCATTTCAGACACTTGTTTCGGAGTCTTATTGAAAGTAAACAAAAAAAACACACACCTGAAACGGCCATTATGGTGTTGTTTTGTGCCTGTCCTCAGTAGTTAATGTGCTGATGGAAAAAAAGAAAAGAAAATTTGAACATCTACAGCTCAGTGAGAACTGTGCAAACTCTAGCTGCTGCTAAAGATCATGTGATATGACTGACAGCTACAGAACAGCTACTAACTGAAGCTCAAGATGCACTACTTTTCAGATGTCTGCAATTTCCAGATTTGGTGCCATATTGTGTCAGGACAACATGGTTTCCTCCCCAGAGTGTCAAATATGGCAGCTTGGTCAGTGAGCCTTTTCCACTGTCACTTTTGGCCACGCCGAGTCAAGCCATGCCGATCCAATTTGCGTTCCCATTTTCAATTCAGACAGCTGTGCCACACTGAGCTGCAGACGGACTGGGTCACCCGCCCTCAAGCAGGTAGTGGTGGTGTCTCACCTTCTCCCTCTGAAACACGTGTGTGTGTTGCAAGACTCTCCTCCCTTATGTCTGCAGGAGACCAGAGAGAAAGGTGTTGTTTAAGAGTCTCTGTGTTCAGCTCTCAGTACTTTTGTAGCCTCTAACTGAATCTCTGTGGTTTGGTGTTTAGTTTCTCTCCTGCGTCCTGTTTTTACTTTACATATGTGCTTTATTTCACTGTTTCATGTTCGCTATCTGCTGTATAAGAAGTTGTATGAAGTTGCTGCTCGAAAGCTCATCTCGGCTTCACAATAAAAGCTTTACATAACAAAATAACGGGGGACTTTTATTGTGAAGAATCCACAAGAAATGAAATGTGTTTATTACTGAATTAGTGGAACTTTGTTAGTGACTTTTCTTCAATAAAGGCAAGTGTAATGGTACAGCAGGGAGGAAGAGTAAAATCAGCTCAGCTCCAACAGGTAAACTTCTTTTACAGTACCTGCCCTGCTGTGGAAAAACACATGCAGCAAAAATAACAAGGGACTTAAACTGCGGATCAGCCCGCTGCTTTTAAATGTCATCAGTTGAAGACACACCTTCAAGTGGGTAGCCCTGTTTTAAATGCAATTCCCTGCTATGCTGAGCTGATGGCCCATACCAAGCCAAGCCAAGCCAAGCTAAGCCATGCCAGCCCATGACTACTGACAAGGTTTTAGTGTCTGTTTGAGATGCACCAGGCATTCAACTAAGTCCAATGTAAACCCATCTGCAGCGATGACGTACTATAAAGGCTGAGAAAGGCAGGACTTTCACCCAGAGCGCTGCTCATGTGTTATGTGACTTGTTTACTTACCTACTTAAGTAAGTTATATAACAATCACACTTATCTTAACCCAAACTATGACCTTAAGTCTAAACCTAACCAAGTAGTTTTATTGCCTAAACCTAAAGTAGTTTTCCGAAACCTATTTTCCTGTGAAAATGTAGGTTTATTTTGAAAGTACATTGTAGCATTTAACAAGTAGAAACTGACACTCCTTTCCTGATTGTCCAAAACTGATGATCAAGGGGTACCCAGAGCATCATAGTTTGAAGTGTAGGGCCACTGAGCAAGCTGCCATATTCCACGAGTGCGCTGTGTCAGTTCCTGCTAGTTATGTGCCACAGTGTCCTTTCTAAACAAACTTCAGCCTTCATAGGAAACAAAGGCTTCCTCAACTTCTGAGTGAAAACATGTTGGCCTTGGCATAAATCAAAGCTGGAGACACTGCACAGAAGTTACAAGGTGGATAAAGAAACTGTCTTTCATTGAAAATCAGTTCACCCATACAGCTGTGAGATTCTGTAAAATAAAAAGGTAAAACAAAATCCTAAATGTCTTGTGACTTCATCTGTCCAACAAGTCCTCCAAACTAAATGACAATATGTTGTCGTAATCAGGCAGTGTGGAGAGAAAAGTTGAAGCTGAGATGAAATGATTCGATAGGATAAAAAAGGTGCAGCTAAATGCTGCAGATTTACAGATATAATCATGAACAAGGGACATGGTTGGTATTTTAAAAAAACATGCTGGCAGGGCCGTCCTCAGCACGTCATAATGTCACTAAGTGAGTTTATTCTGTGTTTTAATAAACTACTAAATGGCATCAGCACTAAGTAATAATAAAAACAAAGACCTATATTTTATTTTCTGGTGGGCTAGAGTACATTCAGAGCTACCAGAGCTTCCTGTGATCAACATATGTTCTGCAAGAGCGCCGAAATGCAAAACAAATACTCAAAAAGTGCACAAAAATAACATATATGAATATTGCTTCCTGTAGCCTTAATTGTGGAAGTGCAGTTGACTAACTAAAACTGAAGAAACTGTTTTTAATCATCTTGACAGTTTTTGTGTCCGCTTGCCTACAAGGTTTCACTGTTCACTGATCAGGTAGACATAAAGAGATGTCACTTACCGAGCCCCTGGCGGATTCCCAGTCGTCCTTTCTTCCGGCGGCCATGTTGCTCCAGACAGCGCAGTCCACCGATGCGTGAGAAACACAGCTTCTTGTTGATGAAGAGGAAGAGGACGGCCAATGCCACGATGAAGACGCCCACTGCCGACAGGAAGCCGATGGCCTCTGGGGGGACTGGCAGGAGGAGGGAGAGGGAGAGGGGACACACAATGACACACTGATCAGACCACACAAACAGACAGTCTGGACACATTCGCGCACACACGCACACACACAGTACGCATGGTACATGTGATACACACAGACAGAATGAGTGACACTTTAGTATTTGAGTTACCCTCAGTGCCTTGCTCAAGAGCAGAGTCAGTGTAAAACATCTGCT
The DNA here is from genome assembly GCF_011397635.1 of Epinephelus fuscoguttatus. Taxonomy (NCBI): domain Eukaryota; kingdom Metazoa; phylum Chordata; class Actinopteri; order Perciformes; family Serranidae; genus Epinephelus; species Epinephelus fuscoguttatus. The sequence continues at coordinate 7,655,286 of NC_064765.1, forward strand.
ACAGTGCAGCAGCTGGAAAAAGACAGTTTACCGGCTGAACCAGCAGCGCTGTGCCTTGCAAGAGCACTTCTGGGTAATCTTCTGGGTAATTCTATCAAACAAGAACTGAAATTAAAATCGTTTTCTATCTTCATTTACTGTTCGCCAAGATATTAGTAATTATTTCCTTTACCGTGATACTTTTTCTGTGACACATCAGTAATTTGAATTTACAGCGTCCTCAATTGACCTTTACGAAAGCCTAATTGTTGGCTTGGAGTGTCGCTCAACAGAAATTACGAATTTTTGACAGAGAAAAGTGTCGCTCAACACTTTTTTTTAATGCCGTACAACTGCATAATTTTGTTATGTTGTAGACAACTTCATATTTGTCACACAAACTTCTAAAACCACAGATTTCAGATTCACATTATTCAGCATCTGTTCACAGAAGCAGCCGTTTGTCAGCAGCAGGAGCTCCTGTGGAGCTGAGAGAACAGCAGCCGGCCAAACTGCCTTCACTAAGCTGACTGACAGCAGACATTTACTGAACCAAAACATTTTTCATGTCAGTACCACGGGAGACATATACAGCAGGATATCTGTGTGATTTTGAACAGCTGTCTGTGCAGATTACGGCGGCGGAAACATTTCACTGAAGCATAAATTGAAAATGTGACTCAAGACGGCAAATGTAGCTGCTATCATCCACGTTACTGTTTCTGAAATGGGGTTGTGTACTCCTAGGGGTAATTTAGAGTACTAAAATAATAATCAAATAATAATAAATAAATAATTCCCTTAAATAATGATTTCACTAAATTATAAGTGCAACTTATATTTGACACATAGCATTTAAGCGTTTTTTAGTAACAAGGTTGTTGTTTGTGACTGGAAATGACAATTACACATTTACAAAATGTGCAGAAACAAACACTGAATAAATCAAATTAAATCAAATTGACACCGATGGTCAGCAGGAGAAGCTTGGTTGACACTATGTACAGTCTGAGGGCAACACTGCCTGAGAAGACAAGTTCTTAGTCTCCTCCATCATAGTTACAAGGAAGTGGTGATTTAAGTTTGATCTGTTTTTAACCTTGGCTTGTTAAAGTAGCTCTTTACTGTATTTTTTTAATGCCGTGATTGGTAATGGGGAGAAGAACTGCAAGTCAAGAGAGAGAAAAACTGAAAGTAATTTATAAAACACAAAGAGAGAGTAAGAGGAAATAGACAGAGAAAGGGGATGGGAGGAGAGAGTGATGACAGATATATGTTTATGAAAAAAGGAAGAGACAAATCAAGGAGAGGAGAGAGGCAGAACAACATCTGGACAGAAATAGAAAGACAGGAGTGATGAAAGTTGCAGTGAGGATACAGATGAGTGAAAACTAGACAGAAACCAAAACAGAGAGTAAATATAAAAAGAGGAGGAAGCGAGAAGCTGATGTGGAGATGGAGAGAGATGAGGTGATACGAGGCGTACTACTCTGCTCTCAATGAGGCGGCTGAGACTTAATACAGATGAATAGAAATGCATAACGGGGGGTCGACGTCTCCCGTTTCCACGGTAACGTCTCAGAGTGCAGAGAACTGAATCAATGAGAGCAAACGGAGACGAGTGCACATCCTGCTGAGAGCAGACGCCAAAGAAAGGACTCGGCAGCATAGGTGTGTGTGTTTGTGTGTGTGTGAGGGTGTAATATTAATAGGTTTTATTTATTTCATACACCACCTTTTGTTTTTTCATTCTTCGTGTCGCACGCTGTCATTTTTAGGAATTGAATCTCCCACGCTGTACAGTTGCATCTTATTAATATGCTCTAAAAACATCCAACACATCACCAAGCAATGGTGTGTGTGTGTGTGTGTGTGAGGGTGTAATAGTAATAGGTTTTATTTATTTCATATACCACCTTTTGTTTTTTCATTCTTTGTGTCGCACACTGTCATTTTTAGGAATTGAATCTCCCACGCTGTACAGATGTATCTTATTAATATGCTCTAAAAACATCCAACACATCACCAAGCAACGGTGTGTGTGTGTGTGTGTGTAAATAATGAGCATCATCAGCAGCTGGTTCCTGTTGCAATGATGCTGCCTTTGCTTAAGCTGCACGCAACAGCGTTTGTAATATTTTCTGCCTTCCATATGCCTAGACGCCAGTACTTGTATCAGTGGTGAAGGAAGAACTCTTAACTGAAGTAAAAATACCAACACGAAAGTATAGAGTAACATAAAATGGAAGTACTTAAGTAAAGTACAAGTACCTTAAATTGTTCTTACGTACAGTACTTGAGGAAATGGACCTTGTTTCTTTCCACTGAACTGTATTATTCTCAGGCAAGCATAGGTATGCGTAACAACAGTGCATGAGAAAAGTTTCAGCCGGAATTGTTCGCATACGGCTCTCATCATGGAGATGGCAAAGCCAACAGCTAGCAGCTAACCGTGCTAATAGTGCAAACAGTGCTGACAGATACACTTGCTTATCAACTAGCATTTGCGCAGACAACTGGCTGCGTGAACGGAACAGCCCATTCTCACTCCAAAGCCATCAAATACCACCGCTTAGTCAGTCATTATCGGCATCACTGACACCAAAAGGGACCTCTTATGGCGGTATGGTACCCTGCTGGGCAGCATCAGTTTGTAATGCAGCCAGGTGGAACCTTTGGCAGTGATATGATACACCACTTTTTGTTGGTATGAGTAAGAAAAGTCTTTGCCGGAATTGTCTGCACATGGCTCTCAACATGGAGGTGGCTAAGCCAGCAGCTAGCCGCTAACCGTGCTAATAGTGCTAACAATGGCAACAGTGCTGACAGAGCTAATAGTGTTAACCTCGGGGGGTCCAGAGGGTTGGCACTACACTTACATGATGATGCTGTCATCATTATCAGCTGAAACCATCTGTAACTGCTGTATGCAGTGCAGAGGGGTGGAAATTAGCTAGCCTTTGGGATACACACACAGGAAATCACATCCTCTAACATGCACTTGCTGCAACAGAGAAGCTCAGATTACAACACACACAGAGGGAGCGTGACTACATTTTCTGCTCATGACACCATTACTCCACTATATCTTTACATATCAAACAGTTGCTAGTTTGCTGCTAAATTAATGCAGCTTTAAACACTGACTGTAATCACCAAACTGCTGAACTAACAACGTACTATACAATGGGGAATACACAGTTTTCTTCCAATTAAAACCCACAGACAACGAAAGGAAGAACTCTGTCGTGTCGACCCACTTTCTTTATGTTCAGCTGCTGTTCACTCCCACAGAGAGAGATATCTGGAAGGGCTAACACATGACAGATGCAGCATGGGAACACTTCTGCACTGATTATAAAACAGTTCAAGTTTCACTTTAAATAAAACATCACCACCTCCTCCTCTTTCCTCACCTACACACACTTATGACGACAGTGACAGAAAAGACGCTCCTGTCTCTCAACACAGACCTGGAGGAGCTGATTTATCTGTGTATCATTGATGTTATTTTTATCTGGTTCTACCTCCATGACCAAATGTGTTGAGGGATGTAAAGCTGGTTGGATATTAGGTGGCTTATTATGTAATTTTGTACATCATCGTCTCCAAAGGGTGCATTCTATTGACTAATGCAACCAATGCTGCTTTCACATGCTAATGTGCTAAATGTTAACTACATGCCAAACTTTACATAGTAAACACTGTCTGTTTTATCAGGCTGTAGATTCAGATTGTATGGGTCCACTTACATTATTATCATTATTATACATGTTTTCTTTTGGTATAACAACAGCAACACAACTTCCTTCTCGACAGCCCAGTTTCTTTTCCTCTAACTTCCACCACACATTTTATGAACCATAAAAAACAACAATAACGTGACCAAGGAAGAAAAGCTTAAAGGTGTAAAATGCAGGAATTGTCGGTTGATGTTAATTAACAGTATACGCAGAGAGAGTGAAAGCCTACCCCAGATACACTGTCCTCTTTGTTATATTTAGGCACAAAAACAACTTGGTTATGGTAAAGAAAATGGCACAAAAGACCACATGGTTTTGATGCCACAATTGCATATGGAATTGTCTCAGTGGCTGCGGTTACATGATGGCTTCTCATTCAGAATGAAATAAATCTGAATGAAATCATTCGGAATTAAAGTTTTTCCAGGTAGTTTACATGGGAAATATTCATCCCGAATGAGGGTTTACACAGGAGATCAGTTTAATTGCCTTTATTCGAGTCTGCGCAAGGTTTGGGGCAGGGAAGGTTTCTGATTGGATAGGGGGCGGGGCGGATGTTACATGTTTACGTTTACCGGAAGAAAACACTGTAGACCTCACTCCGGATAACAAGATGCTTGACGACGCTGTTGTTAGTGCCTTTTCAGGCTTGTTTTGCTTATATTCTTGAAGCAGCAGTACGACAACAACCTTGTTCTGCTAATGCTTCGTCTGTTGAGGAGGAGAAGGGAGGTAGAAGGTCGAAGAAGGGAGGTAGAAGACCGTGCTTTGGCAATATGGAAACCAGTGAGCGCAATGAGTCCGACTGCTCTATCTCAGCCTGTTGCTATGCGCGCTATATACGTCATCGCGCCAGAAAGGCAAGGAAACGAGCATGCGCAGAAAGACCAGAATGAACTTAAAGAGGAATAAGCGTGTACATGCACACAAAATTCTTTCATTCGGAATGACAAACGGAATAAACCACCCCCTTTAATCGGCTTTAATTTTCAATCGGAATGACCGTTTACATGACCACTTTTAATCAGAATGGCCTTTCATTCCAAATGAAAGTGAAATTAAACTGTCCATGTAAACGTATTGAGTGTCTCTCAAAAAATACCCAGTTTTGGCGCCACAATCATAGTTGGAAATGTCTCGATGTCTCGCTAAAAAACATATGGTTTTAATACCACAATCGCATCTGGAAATGTCTCCATGCCTCGCTAAAAAACACCCAGTTTTGATGCCACAATTTTGACTGGAAATGTTCCAATGTCTCGCTAAAAATACAGGGTTTTGATGCCACAATTGCAGCTGGAAATGCAGCAATTTTTTGCCTAAAAATGCTCGCTTTTGATGCCACAGTTGCCTCTGGAAATGTCTCCATGTCCCACCAAAAGATACCCAGTTTTGGTGCCACAGCTAGAAATGTCCTGAGATCTCACTAAAAAACACTTGGTTTTGTTGCCACAATCCTAGCATCAAATGGCAGGATTTGATGCCTGAAAATGCTTTGACATCTTGCTGGAAAATACTCGATTTTGATTCCACAATCGTGGCTGGAAATGCCATGATGCCTCACTAAAAAATACCTGGTTTTGATGCCACATCACGGCTGGAAATGTCCCTATTTCTCGCTTAAACACAGCTGGTTTTGGTGTTAAACCCCCCTCCCGATTTTGGTGCCACAAATCCAGCTAGAAATGCTGCTGTGTCTTGTGAAAAAAAGGGTGGTCTGCTGCTTGCCAGCTATCTCGCCTATGTTTAAAAATTTGAAAGATCAAAACATATTCAACACCTAAATTGCATCTAAAAGATCAAGACAAAGATCTAACTGAAAAAAACAAACAAACAAACAAAAAAAAACAGAAAAGCCTGTCAATTCCATTTAAAATAATTTACAATAAAAATAAACCCCCTGTTGAAATGAACACAGTGTGACAGTAACTGTCTGGACGGTGTGTTCAGGTGCGGCAGTAAAGTGGAGAATTTCCCCTCTCAGCTGCTCAGACTGTCACAGACACTGAGCTCAGTGTTGGAGACTCAGAGAGCCTCCGACTGTCTGCATCCAGATGGACAGGAAGAAACCCTGGGTCAAAGTCTGGACTCACACCTGCTGCACACAAACGCACACACACACACACACACACACACACACACGGCTCAAACATGGGCACAGTTCATTCCAAAAGCAGAGATCCCTGTTTGTTTAACTCTCCCTAACACACAACACACGTATTATACACAAATGAAATGCCCATCACGTCTTCAAATAGCCTTTATTATACTATCTTATGTTCAGATGTCATACTATTTTATCATCATATACTATATTTTATTTCTTGAAATTTCGTTACAAGAATAATTTTATATATTATTAATCAAATTATATATCCCCAGTTGACATATACCAGACTTGCTGACTGCTGCTGTCAATCCACTATCGCATTTTTTTTTACTTTTATTGCTCTTGTCTATTTTCACTTATATTGCATTTTAGTTTTTTTCATCTCTATCAGGGATGTACGATATTGGATTTTTTGCTGATATCCGATATGCTAATATATAACCCCTCATTTGACCAATACTGATATCAATATATCCACTTTTTCCTTGACCTAATTTTACTGATCATCAAGCCTCTTCTGTAGTGGAATTAACATCATGACGGCCCACCAGCACATGGAGACATGAAATACAATACTTTTCAATGTATGTAATATTCATTCACTGTGCAAATTAATAAAAAGTATGATTCTGATTAATTTTAAAGCCGATATTAGCCAATGCCGATGACGCAGAGATATTATCATGCATCCCGAATGTTTGTTTATTTCTGTCCTTGTGCTGTAGAAACAAATTTCCCCACTGGGTATCGATAAAGGTTTACCTCACCTCACCTCATCCAACCAACAATCCCATACCCAAATGATATTCAGTTTACAATGACAGAGAACAGGAAAAGCATTAGGGAGGCTGGAAAGAGCCATTTTTTTTACTCTGCTTGATAAATAGCAGTTAAAGGTTACTGTAAACATTGCTGTTCTCTTTTGGCTTATTGACTAATCTAATTACCAATGTTTAATGATACAAAATACTGTGAAAGTGATGCACCAGAAGAAGCATAAAAACTCTCAGTCTCAAAACTTTTCTGAACGGAGAGGCTTTGGCATATTTTTCTTCAACTTTCCCTCTAAAAATCAGACTGGTTTGTACATGTTTACTAAATGGCTAAACAGTATAAGAGTGTACAGCCATGCTACAGCAGCTCTGTGAGGCTGAGCTAAGCTTCAGTTGCAATGTAAACATGCAAATATTTAGTATACTGTTTACCGTGTCTACTGTGAAAGCATGCTAACGTCTGCTTATAACCATGAACACAAAGTACACAAAGCTGAGGCTGATGGAAAAAATCATTAATTTACTACTTTATACCACTACACATCATTGTTTTAATTGCTAATTAATTAGATATCTAATTATTTCATTGTCAACAACAGCCTAATGACAATTAAGAACTTGAAACTTTTGCGGCTAATACCTTAAAACTTCGTCAAATGCTACACAATTGTTGTCATTCTCATTTAGCCCCAAACTCGTAAGTAGAATCTCCTAGTCTTCAAACCCATAACAGCGAGCTATTACCTTCTTCTTACAACTTCTTGTTGTAGCGTACAGATAACTTACACATAAACATCATCAATACAGTGGTCAGATACTGATTCCGATTACCAACCTAAATTCATTGTTCGCAGCTAGTTAGAGCCACCAATACCTGGACGGCAGCGGCCTGCCACACCGACACCCGAAGATGAACAGTTCTTCTGCACGTCCCCCGAAACTCCATCAGAGTCATCCCAAAAGTACGCCGTCATGAAGTATTTTTCAGTTCCCAGACAAGACACAAAACAGGTGACCTGGAATTTATGAGCTCCCAAACTACAAGACAACAACTTCAGTGGTTGGGCAGGTCAGCCTGAGTGTTGTGATGAAACCACACTCCCTGAGTTTCAGCTGGCTGTTCAAATAGCCTACAACCCAATCCAGTGATCCTAATGACTAATGACATCAGCACAGCCCAGCCTAACCTCTTTAAGATACATATCATAGGTCTAAATACTGTGAAAACTGCTTGAGGGGCACCCACTGGTTAACACTGACACATTTACAGAAAAGATAAAGTAGAATCACAAATTGGACCAATTGGAAATTTGACCTGATGATGGTGCTCAATGAAAAGTTAAGCTCTTGTCAAATGAGTTCACATGATGCTGATCCACCCTATCGCCTTCAGGGAAAGCTTTCTGTACTTCTCGGTATAGCAGGACTGTTGTGTCTAGTGTCTATAGCGTTATGTAAGAGGACCATAACGATGGAGCAGCCATGAGAAGTATGGCGGGAAATCCCAAGAAATGTCCAAGACAAGTTTGCGGATGGTGGATTCTCCAGAAACTTGTCCTTATTTTCTCAAGAGGAGTTGAATGTTATTATAAAGCTGGTTGAACTCTATATTTCAACAACACTGTGGTTAACATGATGTGGTTGATGTGGTTCTGTTTGCTTCATCACACCCTGACCTCCAGCGTGCACTGAGGCGGCTCGCAGCTGGGTGTGAAGCAGGCGGGATGAGAGTCAACACCTCCAAAACTGAAGCCATGGTTCTCTGCCAGAAACCGGTGGATTACTGCTTCAAGCGAGGGAGTTCAAGTGTCTCGGGGTCTTGTTCACAAATGAGGGTAGAATGGAGCGTGAGATGGATCGGTGGAGATGAGCTGGAAGGTGAAGCTTTCTATTTACTGGTCCATCTACATCCCAACCCTCACCTATGGTCATGAGCTCTGGGTAGTGACCAAAAGAATGAGATTGTGGACACAAGCGGCCGAAATGAGTTTCCTCTGTGGGGTGGCTGGGCTCAGCCTTAGAGATAGGGTGAGAAGCTCGGACATCCAGAGTAGGGCCACTGCTCCTTCGTGTCGAAAGTGGTCGGAGGTTCAGGCATCTGATCAGGATGCCTCCTGGGTGCCTCCCGTTAGAGGTAGTCCAGGCACATCCCACTGGAAGAAGGCCCTGGGGCGGACCAAGAACATGCTGGAGGGATTACATATCTCATCTGGCCTGGGAACACCTTGGGGTCTCCCTAGGAGGAGCTCGAATGCGTTGCTGAGGAGAGGGATGTCTGGGGTGCTTTGCTAAGGCTGCTATCCCGCGACCTGGCTGGGGATAAGCAGATGAAAATGGATGGATGGATGGATGCAGTTCACGTGCGGTCAGATTTAGGCACTACTTGGTTAGGAAAAGATGTTGTTTTGGCTTAAAATAACTGGTTTTGGGGTTGCTAAAAAATACACAAGTTTGGTGGCTAAAAAGCCTATGGAAACACAGCAATGACTCGCAAAAAACAACCGGTTTTATTGTTTGTTGGTCTTGAACGATGGACTGCAGCTTGGCGACGTTTCACCTAGGAGTCACGCCATTCACAATCCCCTCCGTCTCCCGATGACAAAGTCAGTTCATATATTATGCCACTTTAGAAACCTTGATATGACACTTCTGAAACGTGCAAATGTAATGAATCCACTACCAACATTTTCTTCAGGCGACTGGGCTGCACACATCGACAGAGTTTGTGTAACTACTCTTACTGCCAGAGGGGGGAGACAAAAGTTCTACACTGCAGGTTTTATTAATTTCTTACAATTTTTGCTCCTGTGTTTTTGGTTTTTCGAAAGGCAAAAATAAATCACCACACTCCAAACCCTTTAAAAGACAAGTGTTGCTTTGACAGTCCCATGCACACCAACATGAAGAGATATCTAAAGCTGAGGAATCAAAATGTCAATGAA